>NC_081569.1:78991002-79329360 GCF_022355385.1 Mustela nigripes
AGATTTTATTTATTTAGAGAGAGAGTGAGAGAGCACGAGTAGGGCATAGGGTAGAGGGAGAAGCAAACTGCCTGCTGACTGGGGAGTCTGATATGGGACTCAGTCCCAGGACTCTGATCATGACCTGAGCTGAAGGAAGACGCTTAATAGACTGAGCCCCGCAGGCACCCCTGCTTTTGTTTTCGTAAGAATTCTGTGCTTTTTCCTTTTTTGTTAATGGCTAACATTTCCTTGGAGGCACTGATATAACAATCCTGTTACCTCCAAGTGCATTTCTGTCTTTTCTGATATTTATACCCTTCATTTTCTCTTTCTTGCACACTTCCTCCACTCTTCTTTCCTCTTCCACTTCTCTCCCTTCCTTCCTTCCTTCCTTCTTTATTGGTTTGTTTCATAGCATTAGCTTGAATTCCTGGAGAAAAAAAAAGATAGAGATGGTGATGCAAGCCATGTCATTCCCAAATTTAACTTGAACATAAATGCTCCATTAATAATAAGACAGTTGGTTGGAAATAAAAACTCTTGATCATGTTGTTAATATATCTTTCCAGTTCAGTAAAGTTTTTTTCAACGTTGATCTGTATAGTGAAACTTTTTCTTTTTTGATTTACTAATACAAAGATAGTAGTGTTTCCTCCCACTAATCTACCTTTTCCTTCACCAATCACTTTGAAGGATATTTTCAAATTTGTTGAACATTTTAGTCTTCTTAGGACTTTTGAATTGATATCCATCAGTAAATTTATTAATTGTTTTTTCCAAATTTCTTTAGATGGTTGTGATCTCTTTCTACCTTTTTTAAGCATTATGGTTAACTCTAATTCATTTTGGTTAATAATGGAAACATTTAAGCATTGCTTCAAGTCTGATTTTGTATCTATTAATTTTCATATATATAATACATTTTAATTTTATTCTAAATCAATGCTTCTCAAAATTTTAAAGCAATATTCCTTTAACAATATAAAAATCTTATGCTTACAAATTTTATTCAAATTCCAAAATGAATGAAAAATAAGCTCTCCTTCAACTGTGAATTTCTATTTTAAATACTTTGTAATTTAACTACTAGAGCAATTTTTTTTGTTTCCAAGATGCCTATGATTAAACTTTAAAACATTAATGTCTATAGTTATTGTGTTTGGTCAGAATACGTGAACTATATTGAGTGTCTTACCGCTTACTGTAAGAGGAAGTAATGTGAATGCTCCATGGATTCTGAAAAGTGAGTGTTCTCAAGTATAGGACAAAAAATGACATATTTGCAATTTTTCAAATCAAACTCTTAATTACATTTGTCACATCTGTACCTTATTCATGTATCGCCTTAATTTGTCAAAAATTGATAGAATGGTGCAGTCTCCTACTTTTACTGAATTTTTTTTTCCTAAAGATTTTATTTATTTATTTGACAGAGGAAAACACAGCAAGGGAGAGAATACAAGCAGGGAGAGAAGCAGGCTTCCCCCTGAGTAGGGAGCCCAATATGGGGCTTGATCCCAGGAAGCTGGGATCACGACCCAAGCTAAAGGCAGAGGCCCAACCCACTGAGCCACCCAGGCGCCCCTCTACTGAATTTTTTCAATGAATCTTTGTATCCTTAAAACATTTTCTTTATATATTTTTACACAATTCTGTATTTAAAGGTCCATAACTAATATCTTCATTATGGGTTGTATAACTTTCATTGTTTTCTTTTTTCTTTTTTTTTGCCTTGAATTCTACAAAAACTGCTTTTTAAAAGGCTTGTATTGATATATTTTTCTGCCTTTTAAAAGACCACTAAGCTCTCAGTTTCTTTAACAGGAACTTACCCACAGTTGCATATCTATTAATTAAAAACATCTTTGTCCAGAGGTGGCTTAGCCAGTTAAGTGTCTGCCTTTGACTCAGGTCATGATTACAGGGTCCTGGGATCAAGCCCATCATGGGCTTCACATTGGGCTCTCTGCTCAGTGGGGAACCTGCTTCTCTCTTCCTCTCCCTCTGCCTGCCACTCTGCCTACTCTCTCTTTTTCTGTCAAATAAATAAATAAAATCTTAAAAAAATAGTAATAAAACAACCTTGGTCCAAAGGCTAAAATATGTAAAGTTTATACTTACAGAGGTAGCAATAGGAAAAAATATATAATTGCCTTTATTTTATGAAAATCTTTATTCTTTATTGGGAGGGCTTAAGCTGTTACACATTTTTGGTTATAAATTATTTGCATATCTCTTTGGCCAGCTTGAATTTTACAAACTTCTCTCTTTTTGGGTATCCTCTATAGATATCTTGCTCCTTCTTAGTATACTCTATTACTTTTTGACCCAGATAATTTTATTAAAATGCAATTTTTATATTACAGAACTGCTTTTACAATATTGATTTTTGATACTAGTTTTGTAATGACATTTTGAGTCATTTATACTTAGTCCTCCTATTTTTGCCTAATTTCATTACTCATCATATCATATAAATTCTTACAAGTTCCCTATTCTTGAGCTACTAATTTTGCTTCATTTCTCAGTTGAACTAAGTACATTTTTGGGTAAACTTTTTTCCTGAAAAATATGTGAAATTTCCTTTTTCAAATCTATTATCTCAGAACGTCTCTCTGCTGCCTGAACTTTAGCTTTACGTCTCTTTGAATCAGAAGGCATATATCTCAAGGTGTTATAAAGTGCCTCCTTACTCTTAGGAGTACAGACTTGGTGAGAATCCAGTCATGTCACAGTGAAAAGCCCAAGCTGTCTTTCTCCTAATGGCCCCGTTTGGAGGCCTTGCCTCACAATCATGGTAGATCATGCTTTCTCTCCCGTCAGGTAAGTAAGTACTGGAGGCCTAGATTCAATTACCATCCTACCTGCGATTTCAACAGCCTTTAACACAGTGACCCTTTCAACCCCTAGAAGAATCTCCTCTGTGACCTCAGTGAGAGCAGTTTTTGGTAAAGCGCTAGAAGCAGAACCAAGATTGTAAGAGGACTAGGAGAAAATAAATGAAGAGGAAATGAACTCAACTGATATAGACTATTCCTTCAAAGAGGCTGGTAGGTGCAAGAAATCAGAGAAGAGCAGGAGTACTGGAGGAGGAGACTGGTTGAAGAAAGTTATTTCCAGGGGCACCTGGAGGGCTCACTCCTAAAGCATCTGCCTTCTGCTCAGGTCATGATCCCAGGGTCCTGAGATTGAGCCCCACATGGGGCTCCCTGCCCAGCCATAGGCCTGCTTCTCCCTCTGCTTGTGTTCCCTCCCTCACTGTCTCTCTGTCAAATAATAAATAAATAAAGTCTTCAAAAAGATTAAATTAAAATTTTTTAAAAAGATATTTCCAGAATGAGGGAGACCTTTGCATACTTGAAGGGAGAGAAAAAGGAGGTTGTAGAGCAAAATAGGTTGAAAATGCCCAAGAATGGGGACTAAAGTGTGAGGCATTATCCCAGAGAGCACCAAAGAAATTAGGGTCAGCATACAATTTCCAAATCTATGCTTTGAGAGGCAGAGGATGTTTGTTTTTCCCAAAAGCCTGTCTTTTTGTAAATCTCTAGAGTTGATAGGCAAACTTCACCCCTCGGAAGTTCTAAATTTGAAGTAGGGTCTACTTTTCAAAAATCGAAGTATAATTGTCATGTAATGTTATGTTTTCAGGTGTACAACTGATTCGACAATTCCATATATTACTCAGCGCTGGCTATAATAAATGTAGTCACCATATGTCACTGTACATTATTACAGCATTCTTATGCGCCCTATGCTGTACTTTTCATTTCCTTTTCGTGTTTCATCTGACTTATTTATTTTAGAACTGGAAGTCTGTACTTCTCAGTCCCCTTTGTCTTTTTCGCCAGCACCCCTCATTTCCCCTTTGGTCACTTTTTAAAACAAGATTTTTACAAAGGGATTTTTTTTAAAAGCCTGAAACTTTATGATAAGAGTAAATAATGTCATGTTCATTTTGTTAACCTGCTGATACCTGGTATAGTTTGACAACTGTGCTCTTACCTCTGATTTTCATTCATGAGCATGAGAAACCTTTCTCTGGAGATGATCCTGACATAGTCTCTACCATATAGTTTAGCCTCTGAGCTGGAACGATAATTAAGGAGAATTAGCATATACTGACAAAGACTAAAATTATTGTTTTTATTCATAACTGTACATTTTTTGTAAAAAAAGTTCAGTGAGCAGTGGTGCAATTGGTAATCAGTAGAAGACTTTTCTTTTAACATGTCCCTTTCATCTCAGACCCTGTTATTAAAGCATTTTTTTGATCTGTGTATTTTAGTTGGTTAAAATCACTTTCCTTAACTCCTAGGGTATATACATGTGTTAATGTAAGCAGATACAACTCTTCTCCTTCAATTAAAGTAATAGTGTAATGAAAACACATATATTAGTTGTGTATAGGCATGGCACCTGTGGTTTATGCTTGTTAACACTGGAAAGGTAAATGTATAGACTGACAAGCCAGATATTAATCAAAATTAAAATCAGCACCATCTTACCTACATTACTCCCCAAATATTGGACTAAATGGCTGATTCCACACTGCCACATTTCCCAAATTTGCATATGCTAATATTTGCTTTGTTCTGCATGTTTTAATAGCTGATTAGAAAGCTAAGTTAAAAGAAATTACAATTACCTTTAACAATTATTTTAAATAAATTATTTTAAATATTAAGTCTAGCATATTTGAAAAAGAAGATAAACTTGAAGCCATATGATTTTAAGAGGAATCATTCTCAAGTACTTTCAGAAACATTAATAGTCTTGGGTTTTCGATTTAAACGGGTATGTAGTCTTTAGAAGCAAATCTTCTGACTAAATCAAATGTACTTTGCTGGGCTCCTGGGTGGCTCAGTCGGTTAAGTGTCTTGCCTTAGGCTCAGGGGCTCAGGTCATACGGTCCTGGGATCCAGTCCCACATCGGGCTCCCAGCTCAGCAGGAAGCCGGCTTCTCCCTCCCCACTGGCCCCACCCCAGCTCATGCTCTCTTTCTTTAAAAAAAAAAAAGATTTTATTTAGTTATTTGACAGAGAGAGAGAGATCACAAGAAGGCAGAGAGGCAGGCAGAGAGAGAGGGGGAAGCAGGCTCCCCGCTGAGCAGAGAGCCAGATGCGGTGCTCTATCCCAGGACCCTGAGATCATGACCTGAGCTGAAGGCAGAGACTTAACCCACTGAGCCACCCAGGAGCCCCTATAGCTAAAATCTTAAAAAAATATATCAGATGTACTTTTCTGTTTGTATTTTAAGAGATTATCTGGCACCAAGCAGTAACCAAGGCATTATCTCTAGAAATGGGCTAAGTTTAGAAAAACATTGAAATAAATGTGACTTAAAAAATTCATTTAAGGGGCACCTGGGTGGCTCAGTTGGTTAAGGGATCGCTTTCAGCTCAGGTCATGATCCTGGAGTCCCAGGATCGAGTCCTGCTTTGGGCTCCCGGCTCCACGGGGAGTCTGCTTCTCTCTCTGACCTTCTCCTCGCTCATACTCTCTCTCACTGTCTCTCTCTCAAATCAATAAATAAAAAAATTAAAAAAAATTCATTTAATATATCTACTTTAATCAAGGGTTGGCAGATAGAGAGATTCATTAAAAAGTATACAAAAAAAAGTATACAAAGTATACAAAATTAGGGGCACCTGGGTGGCTCAGGTGGTTATGCACCCAACTCTTGGTTTTGGTTCAGGTCATGATCTCAGGGTTAGGAGACAGAGCCTTACATTGGGCTCTGCACTCAGTGTGGAGTCTGCTTGAGATTGTCTCTCTCCCTCTTCCTCTCCCCTCTCTCACTCTAAAAAAAGTATACAAAATTAAGTTTATATTGCTCAAGTGGACACAGCTAATAACTTAACATTTCTTTAATTGACTGGCACACAGGGAGATAAAGAATAATCTAGCTATAATATTTTGTCAATAAATTCAAAACTAATATTAAATTATTTAGTCTTAGCCTTAGTTTTTTAGCCCCTAAATATCCCAAAAGACATTCTGCAAACTAAATGGGCACAGACTATAATGGAAATGAGTTAAAATAATCACAAGTTTGTTATAAAAAATCCAGACTACAAATCATAGGTTTTACTCCATCAGAAAAATAAAGCAAGGCAAAGACAATGAACAAAACAAAAGCATGAATAGGGTGCAGTTTTCTGACAACTAGAACAGATTAAACAAAACATGTTTATTTTTATAAGCATTTTCACAGCTCAAACAACCTAAATTTAAAGGGATCACAGGCCCTTTTTACAAAGTAAAAATGCAGACTCTAAGTGATGACTAACTTGTGGAATACTAAATAAGGAAACAGAAACTTAAAAGTTATAGGACCAATAAATTATGTCTCAGGAGAACGGCCTGAAATTTCTGCTGCTGAATTAAAATATATATATATATATATATATGTGTGTGTGTGTGTGTGTGTACAAATGTTTATATACAATATACATAAATAAATATAAATATATATTTACAAGTATATATATGCCAATAAATTTTCCCTTTGTTGTTAGTTTATAAGACTTTGAGTTTTAACAAGAGGATCAAAGGTAGCGTTATACAATGCTAACATCACAATATATTTAGAACTTAGCAGACTAAATTGAGCGTGATTGCATGATATCCCCCACCCCACCTTCTGTCAAACTCTAATTTTCTAATTTCTTGGTAAACAAATGAACTGCACACATCTATTAGTATGTTTCCTAGATAGCTCTGTTCATGTGAGAAAAACTGAATTCTGACGGGGCAGAGGCACTGGCGGGTGTCACAGCAGACTCTGACATGAACGCACAGTTCATGCTAAGAGAAGGAACGAAGGCACTCCAAGCATTTAGTGACGATCTGAATCTGGCGGCTCACATTGCCAATAGACTGGTGCTTCCTTTTCATTATTAATTTTTGTTGTTGACTACCAATCTGTATTCTGCAACTTGATGAATTTTTTAGATATTTACAGCAGGAAGTCAAAAAATTTTAATAATCTGTACACTAAAAAGTATCACTTTAAGGAAGTGGTGGGGAAAGGGAGAAGATTCTGGGCACACATATAAAATGACTGTCCTTCAACTCCAGTCTCTGATGTTTCAACTTCTCTTATCTGCAGTGGTAGGCCTTTCTCCCAGGGACAAGAACAAGTTTGGGGATGAATTGAGAGACTCTGAGGACAGGAATGGAGTACATACTGTTCAGCCTTAATGAGGGAAAAGTTCATGTTCTTGAGTATAAGCAAGACCTCCCTCCCTGCGCTCTTGGTGCTCTCTCCTAGGCTCACTTAGCAAACATTAAGAGTGGCAGCAATTAAAAACTGACTGGTATCTATGGGTTATCTCATCTTACTCACTGACCTATTAAAAGGTTTATTTACCAGTCTATTAAGGGCTCATCCAGATGCCTCGCCCCCTTCTTCCTTGTTACTATTCTCCTGATGTTGTTCTTCCCAGGTCCCTGCTCAGCTAGTAACCTTGTTAGCTACTCTTAGAAATCAGCATAAACCTGCATCTCAGGGCATATCTCCTTTCCTGCCAAGTAGACAACTTGATGTTCTTTTTTTTTTTTTTTTTAGAGGATTTTCCTTAGATAATGTCTTTCAGGGCAACCTCTGGATGGAGTGATGATGCAGTGGCTAGCTACTTGTGTTAGCATACAGTGCTAAGTCAGGGATGCAAGTTAAGACAGAAGGGGCAAAGCAGTAGAAGAGCTACCATGGGATTCTGAGCTACCTACTCATTCATTCTGCAGACTCTTCCAGATCTGCTATTTGGCAGATCTGAATCTCATACAGACCATTTTCATTTAACAATGAATTTTCATACAGGCTACTTTCATTTAATAATGAAATACTACTGCATGTGTGCAATTTTTTGATTCAGTAGATCATAACATGGGCAGTTCAGGTAGTAGAGTCACTCAATCTCTCATGGTCAGGTCTTCAATCTCTACTAAAGCAGGCCAGAGGTTGGCTTTCAAATAGAAAATGGTTAATAGCAAAAGAAGATATGAACTTACTCCAAACCTTAGGGCTTTCCTATCAAGGTTTACCAGATCCTGTCTGTCTGCCAAAAATTCTGAATAGAGATCTATTTGCTGGGTCCTAAGTCTTAGGTGGCAAGGTAGTTTATACTGGCTCTACTTCCCTTACAAAATATTTTTATGCTTTTAAACATCACTTGAAACTTCCTTATGGATTATTCAGTAAATAAATCGGATCCATGTGCCCAAATGTAGTATATTTGGTCCCTGTTATCCAGAGATGCATGAAATCGTGCCTCATTGTGGTGGGCTGTATCATGGGCCTCTCGTTTTAGAAAGGTCAGCACAACAAGCTCCAGAAGACACAGAGGCCTAGAAACTTCACTTTTGTGAAAAACACAGCACTTTTGTAGGGTTGATCCCCTCTCCTTTGGCATATATGTACTTTGATAAAGCATCTAGGGTGCTTGCTACTTCCTAATCCCCAGATTGAATAGGCCTAAAAGACCTGACAAGGCTGCATATGTAATTGGCACAACAGCCTGCAGCTCTTAGAGTCAGACCAGGGGCTTGACACTTAACCACATCTGTTTTGTAGCTATAAAAGATAAAACATTCCTTTCTATTAGTCATAAAGGCTTTGTGAATTTTCCTTTATGCAAAGACTTTAGCATTCAAGGCCTTCAACTTGTCCTCTTCTCTTTAGGCACTATAGAGAATAGTCAGAAATAAACAGCACAAGCCCCAATTAGGTAGTCACCATCATGCCCAAAGTGATCAAGTGTCACAGACACTTAGTCTTCCAATATTCTGTCCTTTACCTACTTTCTATTTCCTGCCACTATAGGTGATAATTTGAGTAATAGTGATGCTACCATATGCCATGATTTCTTGTCATATATCCCTATAGTAAGGACGTTATCCGCAATCTTCATAAATGTGTTAGTAACTCAATTACAAAATTCCATTTTAAAGGTTTATTTCCTGGGGTCACTAGTGCCAGTTATTTTTTTATGATCCTAGAAGGAAATAGATGTAGAAGGAAATAGATTCTCAAATGCAGATATTAAAGCAAAACTAATAAAGAAACTGTTTAAAATTTGTGGGCAAGGTTAACCAGAGATGGCTATGTTCCACTGGGCTAGCAACAGCAGAAGTTATATACATAGTTTTATAGCTTTTGGTATAATTTGCTTGTCTTTGGAAAGTATATTAATAAAGGGCATGCTTACTTTGAATGTAGAGGGATGAGATTATATTCCATGGCCTATAATAGAATAACTTATTTGCATTTTAGTGATACACCATAGAATGGATATAATTCTAACATCAGTAAAAATGCAGTAATGCAAAATGGCAACATTAGCCTGAGTTTTAAGCAACATGATTATATATTAATATTATTTAAAATGTGTGTTTTTTAAATATGTGGTTCCTTGAAGATCCACTCTTACATTGGTGCTTTAGAATCTTCCAGATCCTGTGGGGTGTGTGGACCTGGCGATTCACGGACCTGTACCCCTGGGGATAAAAATATATGTTTATAAAAAAAAAAGAATCTTCCAAATCTGCTAAATCTCACTTCTAAGGTACTTAGAAATATTTGTGAGAAAAGTGTGTATGCTAGAAAGCCATTTAGTGGGTTGAATGGTGGACCTTACAAAGATATGTCTACATCCCAGAATCTGTGAAGGTAATCTTACTTGGAAAAGAGGCTTTATTTTTAAAAGATTTTAAAGGATTTATATATTTTAGAGAGAAAGAAAGTGACCCTGGGGGTTGAAGGGGAGAGGAAGAGAGAGAAATTCAAGCAGACTCCCTGCTGAGTTTGGAGCCTGTGACAGGGCTCAATCTCATGACCCAGCACTGTAATCAAGAGTCAGATGCTTAACTGACTGAGCCACCCAGGCATCCCTCATCCCTCAAAAAGAGCTTTCAGCAAGTGTAAAGAAGCTAAGAATCTCAAGATTATCCACTTGGGTTCTAAATTCAATGAAAAGCATCTTTATCATGTTAATAGAGAAGAGATACAGAAAAGAGGAGAAAGCCATGTGAAGGTGGAGACCAAGAAGTGTCTGGAGCCACCAGATATTAGAAGAGGTGAGAAAGGATCCTCCCTTAGACTCTTTGAAGAGTATGGCTCTGCCAATACTTTGATTCCAGAAATGTGAAAGAATAGATTTTGTTCTTTTAAGCCACTATGTTTGTGGTGATTTGTTATGGCAGCTCAAAGAAAATAATACCGTTACCCATAAACATTCTACTTCAGCACATTTTCCTGATGAAAATGACACTAGGTATTCAAGGCATAAAGAATGATTACAGCATAATTCCTTTAAGAACTCACTTTCTAGAGGGCAAACATACATATACAATTAGCTCAGTGTAATAATACTGAGTTAGCAGTAGGAGAGGAACACAGAGGAAGAAGTTATAAATTTTGGCAAGACTATTCACAAAATGTCAAATGTTTTGATGAGGTTGGAGAATAAGATTGCATGATGGAAAGAGACAAGACATGAGACTGTAAAAGGTCACAAGGACAGACTTAATGATTTTGATTACTATTTTAAAGAGTGTAGGACTTTGTCCTGTAGGTTAGAGATGGCTAACTTCAAATGCCATGGTTGCTACCTGGAATTTGATATTTAGATGGATTACAAAGCATAATTGTCTCATGTATTCATTCATCAAAAATGTATTGAGACCATATGTGCCAGTGGTATGCTAAGGATTTGGAATTTAGTGATTGGCAAAATAGACACAAACCCTGCCCTCATTGACGATATAAACTAAAAAGGAAAAAGAACTTTGGTTGATGAGCCATGGGCATGTAGGGAGAGGACACGCTTCTAGTTTATTTATTAACCAGACTTTGGGAAATAGGGAGCTATTGAGGGTTTCAAGCTGAGATCTGAAGGTAGCTGTGTTTCATGAGGATCACTCAGTGTTGTGAAGGATGAATTGGCCTGAGAAGGGCCAAAGACAAAGACAAAGAAAACTATAAAGGACTATTGTAACAATCTTGGATGAAATTACAAGGATTATAATTGTGGGGGGAAAAGTGGGAATGGGGGAAAATGGTGAGCTTAAAATTATATTCCAGAAGAAAAAGTGACAAGGCCTTGCAATTAACTGGGTTAAGGCAGTGAAGTTGTGGAAACCTCTGATCATCTCTAGCTTAGATTTTTACTAACCTATGGCAACCTTGATTGTAAAATGCTCTGTTACTGTACTTATTACTGAAAAAGCCCCCAAAACTCTATTAAAGCATGACACAATGCTTTCTTTCCCCTTAGAATTTTTATCTTGAACAAATCGGAAGGGCTATTTTGAATTTTAGATAGAAAATGTTTAAGTCCTACTTCACTCTTCTGAAAAGAAAACATAAAACAAATTGGCTAAAGCATTCCTAAAACATTTTCGTCAGAATCTAAATCTTGTAAGTCATTTTCTATTCAAAATTATCAAAAACCATTCTGTCTATACAGTGTTATCCTCTCTGGTAACAAGAGTCTCTATTATTGTTTCAGAGACTGTCTTTGAAGTTATAAGCTTTGATGCTGGCATTTGTTGATCTCGCAAGAATGTGTCAAAGGAAGGCTTTTAGACAATGCCTAGGATTTATATGCCTTCAAGTGATCCTTTAAATTTTTCTTGACGAAAGGTCAGGGGATTGCCATTGTCCAGCTATATTAACAAGAATAATTAAGATGTTGATGCATGAATGAGCAATGGAAATTATATTACAACTGTGTCCTGGGCCAACAATAATTAGAAGATGTCATCAATTATGAGATACATCCCGATTTCAGAGATGTGAAAATGAGGGCAGAAAGTGCACTTTAGCACTGATGAAGTATGGGAATGATGGCATTAAATAAGATAGGCAGCACGCGGGGCGTAAAGATGTAAATTAAATTAAATCTTATTGTCATTTCACTAGAAAAGCAAATGTCATGTTAAATTCTCAGAACATGATAGAGGAATGAGCGATGGTGGGCATTTTACTTCCTATGTTTCCTTAAACAATTGGCTAAAATCTTTTGGTAATTTATATGTTTCTAGGAATGCATCCATTTCTTCCAGATTGTCAAATTTATTGCCATAGAGTTGCTCATAGTATGTTCTTATAATAGTTTGTATTTCTTTGGTGTTAGTTGTGATCTCTCCTCTTTCATTCATGATTTTATTTATTTGGGTCCTTTCTCTTTTCTTTTTGATCAGTCGGGCCAGGGGTTTATCAATTTTATTAATTCTTTCAAAGAACCAGCTCCTAGTTTCGTTGATTTGTTCTATTGTTTTTTTGGTTTCTATTTCATTGATTTCTGCTCTGATCTTTATGATTTCTCTTCTCCTGCTGGGCTTAGGGTTTCTTTCTTGTTCTTTCTCCAGCTCCTTTAGGTGTAGGGTTAGGTTGTGTACCTGACACCTTTCTTGTTTTTTGAGAAAGGCTTGTACCGCTATATATTTTCCTCTCAGGACTGCCTTTGTTGTGTCCCACAGACTTTGAACCGTTGTATTTTCATTATCATTTGTTTCCATGATTTTTTTCAATTCTTCTTTAATTTCCCGGTTGACCCATTCATTCTTTAGAAGGATACTGTTTAGTCTCCATGTATTTGGGTTCTTTCCAAACTTCCTTTTGTGGTTGAGTTCTAGCTTTAGAGCATTGTGGTCTGAAAATATGCAGGGAATGATCCCAATCTTTTGATACCGGTTGAGTCCTGATTTAGGACCGAGGATGTGATCTATTCTGGAGAATGTTCCATGTGCACTAGAGAAGAATGTGTATTCTGTTGCTTTGGGATGAAATATTCTGAATATATCTGTGATGTCCATCTGGTCCAGTGTGTCGTTTAAGGCCTTTATTTCCTTGCTGATCTTTTGCTTGGATGACCTGTCCATTTCAGTGAGGGGAGTGTTAAAGTCCCCTACTAACCAAAGAGACACAGAATCTATACTCAGAAAACTATAAAGTACTCATGAAAGAAATTGAGGAAGACACAAAGAAATGGAAAAATGTTCCATGCTCCTGGATTGGAAGAATAAATATTGTGAAAATGTCTATGCTACCTAAAGCAATCTACACATTTAATGCAATTCCTATCAAAGTACCATCCATCTTTTTCAAAGAAATGGAACAAATAATGCTAAAATTTATATGGAACCAGAAAAGACCTCGAATAGCCAAAGGGATATTGAAAAAGAAAGCCAACGTTGGTGGCATCACAATTCCGGACTTCAGGCTCTATTACAAAGCTGTCATCATCAAGACAACATGGTACTGGCACAAAAACAGACACATAGATCAATGGAACAGAATAGAGAGCCCAGAAATAGACCCTCAAATCTATGGTCAACTAATCTTCGACAAAGCAGGAAAGAATGTCCAATGGAAAAAAGACAGCCTTTTCAATAAATGGTGCTGGGAAAATTGGACAGCCACATGCAGAAAAATGAAATTGGACCATTTCCTTACACCACACACAAAAATAGACTCAAAATGGATGAAGGACCTCAATGTACGAAAGGAATCCATCAAAATCCTTGAGGAGAACACGGGCAGCAACCTCTTCGACCTCTCCCGCAGCAACATCTTCCTAGGAACAACGCAAAAGGCAAGGGAAGCAAGGGAAAAAATGAACTACTGGGATTTCATCAAGATCAAAAGCTTTTGCACAGCAAAGGTCACAGTTAACAAAATCAAAAGACAACTGACACAATGGGAGAAGATATTTGCAAACGACATATCAGATAAAGGACTAGTGTCCAGAGTCTATAAAGAACTTAGCAAACTCAACACCCAAAGAACAAATAATCCAATCAAGAAATGGGCAGAGGACATGAACAGACATTTCTGCAAAGAAGACATCCAGATGGCGAACAGACACATGAAAAAGTGCTCCATATCACTCGGCATCAGGGAAATACAAATCAAAACCACAATGAGATATCACCTCACACCAGTCAGAATGGCTAAAATCAACAAGTCAGGAAATGACAGATGCTGGCGAGGATGCGGAGAAAGGGGAACCCTCCTACACTGTTGGTGGGAATGCAAGCTGGTGCAGCCACTCTGGAAAACAGCATGGAGGTTCCTCAAAATGTTGAAAATAGAACTGCCCTATGACCCAGAAATTGCACTATTGGGTATTTACCCTAAAGATACAAATGTAGTGATCCAAAGGGGCACATGCACCCGAATGTTTATAGCAGCAATGTCCACAATAGCCAAACGATGGAAAGAACCTAGATGTCCATCAACAGATGAATGGATCAAGATGTGGTATATATACACAATGGAATACTATGCAGCCATCAAAAGAAATGAAATCTTGCCATTTGCAACAACATGGATGGAACTAGAGCGTATCATGCTTAGCGAAATAAGTCAAGCAGAGAAATACAACTATCATATGATCTCCCTGATATGAGGAAGTGGTGATGCAACATGGAGGCTTAAGTGGGTAGAAGAAGAATAAATGAAACAAGATGGAATTGGGAGGGAGACAAACCATAAGTGACTCTTAATCTCACAAAACAAACTGAGGGTTGCTGGGGGGAGGGGGGTTGGGAGAAGGGGGTGGGATTATGGACATTGGGGAGGGTATGTGATTTGGTGAGTGCTGTGAAGTGTGTAAACCTGGTGATTCACAGACCTGTACCCCTGGGGATAAAAATATATGTTTATAAAAAATAAAAAATTAAGATTAAAAAAAATCTTTTGGTAAGATTCCTGGGTAAATTTGTTCTTAATTAAGTGTGTGTACATTTGACTGAAATGGGTACTGAGGCTCAGGGCGCCTGGGTGGCTCAGTTGGTTGAAAGACTGACTTGATTTTGGCTCAGGTCACGATCTCGGGGTCATGGGATTGAGTCTGCTTGCGCTGAGCATGGAGCCTGCTTGGAATCCTCTCTTCTCCTTCTCCCTCTGCCCTATGCTCTCTGTTCTCTCTCTCTCAATTTAAACAAGCAAATAAGAAAATGTGTACTGAGGCTCTCTGTATTTCCCTCCTTATGTACTTTTACGGGGATTGTACTGTGTACTTTGTCTGACAGATCAGTCTTGCTTGGGTCAGGCAGCAGAACCCACAGAAACATCCCTGGCTGCCTCTGTAAGCTACTGAATCTAAAGAAAACAGCAAACCTCACAGGTGCATTCACCCGGCTACCTTTGACACGTTTAGGTAGTTTTTGTTTTTTAACAAAAGCTCATCAGAGTCTGTACTAAAAGGTACTTTAAAAATAAAAACAAATAGAGAAAAACTGCATTTGAAGAATTACAGGGGGTAGTTTAGCCCAGGTTAGAGGTAGTGAAGTAGAAATTTAAACGGTTCTTATTTTCTATTGCTTTTTAGTTAGGTTATTTGTTTTATAACTGTTTTATTTTGAACTCAAGTATTTCAACTGTTGTTTTTGGGGGTTTTTGTTTTGTTTTTATGGCAGTGAATGAGAAAGTAGTTATTTTTAATTCCAAGCTGACACCTTGAAAACATAGTGAAACAGGTTGTCTTTCAGAAAATAAAATGAATTAAACAAAAATGAACTTCTATGATTAGTGGGAAGGGATGTGATATGCACACTTTGGAATTAGGCAAAATTAAGACCACCAACACCATGACCTCCTTGCTGTGTGAATTTGGTGAAATGTTTACCCTCCTTGAGCTTCACTGGCAAAATGGATGTGCCAGTGTCTTGTTTGTAATGATTAAATATGATAAATAACATAAGGTTCTTAACACATAGTAGATGATCAGTAAGTAGCAACTGCCATTATTACCATTGTTACCATACTTTGGCATCACACAGGTTCAGCAGTTGGAGGGTTTCTTTAGTTTACACCTGGAAGCTTTACCTTTGCGGTTTGGAAGGGCAACAGCAAGCCAGTTTAGATGAGGTCTGTGTGCTTTGTTATTACATCAAAGCACATAAAACAGCCATTTTTGTAGGTCAAAATGGCACAACCCCAACAATTTCATAGGGTCACCTAGTATTATGAGACCTGTTTAATATGTCAATCTTTTATGCACCATTTTGCTTTTTTTTTCATCACTACACTTTAAAACTGACATGAAAAACCCATCACTGCTGGGATGAGAAGTCAATCTGGATAGTAATCTTTTTATCTTTCCAGTGGTGTTTTATATTTTGACTATTAAATAACTCGAGTAGTTGTTATAGCAAACTAGAAAAATTAGAAAACAAATTTAGGAAAAAGCACAAGAAATAACAATTAATAAACAAAATGGGTAACACAGTTACACAGTAACACAGTTTTTTTTCTTTATTTACATCACTAGATCGGGCCTTGTGAGTATTTGCGGGATGACAGAGAAACAGTGGAAAGGCGCTGCCCTCAACTGTGTCTGCAGTCTTGTCCTTTCCTCTGTGCTGAATACATCTCCATTTATTAAACAGCTTCTAAGCTGAAACTATCTGAAGGGAGAGAGGTGCTAAGTAGGGAAGACACTGAAGTTTACCCCAAGACAAAATGTGATACCTGACAATCATCTCATACATTGCATTGCACATTCTTCTACATTGTTCTCTGATATTTGAACCCCCAAAAGCCAGATGTGAACATGAACGACTGGTACTGTTACGGTTGGTTTATCATTCCTGGCAACTGTTAGTCTTCCTAATCCTACTTACTAAAATTACACTGATATGTCTCAGAGTTCCTTGTCACTCGCAGATAAAAGCTAATTTGACTTTAGGTGCATCAGATTTGTCCTTCCAACAAGAACTCTTTTCCCTGAGAAGAGTTTTGTGTGTTTTGATGAGGACAAGGAGTAAAGTGTAAGTGATTGAAAAGTGGGCTTTTCCTACAGAATTTCACTTCCATCTGACCGCAGATGCTCAGGAAATGAGAAGAAATCGATTGTTGACTTCAAGCTTTTCCAACCAAGCTGCACTTCAGATGTCTTAACTCCAGTTTAGGTAAGGTAAACAAAGACAAAATAAAGGGAGGCTTTGCGCTGAGGAACTCTCTCCTTTCAGGAATTCAATCATTAATAAATAATCACTTTCATTCCACGTTTATCCAGGCTAGACCATAACTGATTCTTATTAGGGGAGCATTTGATGGTAACAAATGGTCTCATATGTATTTTTAAGGAAAAAAAAAAATATATATATATATATATATATATGAGGGTGTGCGTGTGTGAGCTCGGAAATGAATTTAAGAAAAAGATTTTAATTTTTAAAAATGAATGTGTTTCACAGAAGGGTGGAAAAACTAGTGGGAAATAAATGGAAATGGGAATACATTTGCAAAACTGAGGTTCAGAATACAAGCAGACATTTTGATGACAGATGTACTTATTATTTTTTTTAATAACGTGTTTACTTTTGGTAATAAAAGTTACCTTTTTATCTCTTTCAATAAAACCTGTTTATCTTGTTCTACAGAAGCCAATGGCTCAGAAAGAAATATTTTCTCCAGAATGTTTTGTTCTGGAAAACAGAGTCATTTAATCACTTGATAACCCAGCTAAAGACTTAAAACATTCGTAGACTATACACAGATGAAAAGGACTTTCAACCTTCTGATATTTACTACCATTTCAGCTGTGAAGAGAAAACTTGCTTAATTAATTTTTTTTTAAAAGAAATGTGTGTTATTTAACTACTGGGTTAGAATGAATATGGGTACCTTCCCTGTATTCTGTAAACCCCTAACCCCGTGACTGTGTACAAAAATCTACTTCTTCTCAAAAGCTGTTCAGCAATATACTAGACCTCTACACCACACTGCAAGGAAAGAAAGGATTAAGTGGCCAAATGAGCTTGAGGACACTGTGCATAATATTCTCTTGCTCAGGATTTCACCGGCCTCCATTGGTGAGGCTGCCCAGGGTCCTATGTCTTCAGACATACTCTCAGAAAGCCATTCAAAGCCTTCCCACCTCTTTGATCCTAGGACATTTTTTCTAGTCCCTGGGCATTTTTTTTCTCTAATGTTTTTGTCCTAGCTATTTAATCTACTCCCTAAAACCTCTTATATTCTTGGGGCTGTAAAGATAATCTTTTATCTGTCTTAATGGGGGTAGTAAAAAGGAGGAAATACTAGGATATGAAACATAAGTAAATATTGGAAAAAATATCACCCCAACACATTCTTCTAGAAATCCTTATCTTTTCTGCAAAGAAATTTTACTTTTAATCCAGATATCACTTCTGCCATCATCTCAAGAGGGACTTGTGTCTTTGTCACAAATAGGGTTTTGAGAACTCCTACTGCAATAGCACCAGCTGGCTGTGCAGTGAGTGACCTTTCTCCTGGTGTGGAGCGGGGGAGCCTCATTACAGAACACATATTTCATCTCTTTTGTTTGTAGGTCACCACATGTTTCCTCAAGAGAGTCTCAGTCCTGTTCTCCAAGAAGCTCAGCTAGATGTTCAAGCGAAATATTCCTTGTCTGGGATAACCCTCTAATAGGAATGATTGACAAGTGAGTAAAATGGAGAATTGGAGGAGATGACCAATGCGCAGTTCTTCAACCTGACCCCAACTATGACCTTGTCCCTCTCATTGATCAGGCACCTGATATAAGAAAGTAAACAGATTCAGCTCAGCCTGGCTCTTATGGAACTAATAGGGTTTCACTTTCTGATCCTATTCATTTCTGTGGACCCCCACAACCACTTGTCTGAGCAGATTAGAAATTGCAGCAACTGGAGTCTGTCCATAAACCAACACCCCCTACATGGCTACCGTATTCCCCTAGATAAAAATATCAACCCTGCAGTCTTTCAAAAAGGGTTGTTTACCATTAAAAAAGAAGAAGAAGAAAAAGAAGGGGAAAAAAGAGTCTATTTGCTCCACAACCAGGACAAAAAGAAGTGTGCTTGCACTTCCGTAAGCCTTAGAAACATTATCCCATTAGGATGAGAAGTATTAGGAACTCTACCCTTGGTCTTAGTGTCTCCTTTTGTGCCCAAGGCCTCCACATGGAAAGCAAATTTAGTGTTTGCCCATTTGAGGCCACTCATATTTCTCTTTGCCTTGACCCAATTTTGGAAGGTCAGTGGCTGCTCCACTAGGAGTCCCATAAAATCAGGAAAATGCCAATCAAGACTTTTAACTAGGTAAGAGCCCATTTAACTGTTAGAACCAGAACTGAACTTCTGGAATCATGCACCTCTCATTTCTCTTTTTAATTCAGACTTGAAAATAAGGCTTTAAAAATCACCCTCAATACCTTCGTTTTAGGTATTTTCTTGGGAAACTGAGAATTTAACTTGTTGGCAAATTTACAAGACTATATTTCCTTTCTTTTCCTATGCCTGTCATCCTGCATATGCTCAGAGTTACGGGCACTTTGTAGTACTCTCTGTGGCTAGCCTCATCACAGTCCAATGGCATTTCTGAAATCAGCAGTGACTGATAATATCCTATGAAGTGGGGACTGAGAGAGTAAGCTCCAAAATCAAGTTGATCGGATTTAAATTCTGGCTCTGACAAGTATTAGAAGTGCGACCTTTTTTTTTTTTTTTTTTTTTTAAGATTTTATTTATTTATTTGACAGAGATCACAAGTACGCAGAGAGGCAAGCAGAGAGAGAGAGAGAGGAGGAAGCAGGCTCCCTACTGAGCAGAGAGCCTGATGCGGGACTCCATCCCAGGACCCTGAGATCATGACCTGAGCCAAAAGGCAGAGGCTTAACCCACTGAGCCACCCAGGTGCCCAGAAGTGTGATCTTTTAAAGAAAACTAACCTCCCTAATTATTTCCTTTAATTTACCTAAATTATTTCCTTTAATTTAAATTAAATTAATTTTATTTTATTTCCTTTAATTTACTTCCTTTATATAAAGTAAATAAGGAAAATAAGACACTAGGGTAAAAATAAGGAAAATAAGACTAAGAATTTAAGTGACTGATACATTTATAATAGTATTAAAAATCATGATAGACCATGTTCATAAATTGTATTAAAAAGTAGTCTGTAAGTGTCTGTAAATGAAATTTCTGGCTAAGTGACAGCACATTTTGTTTTTTGTGGAAGTCAGCAAGATAATCCTAAATTCACATGGAGATGTAAAAGACTAAGGAGAATGGGAACACCTTTACGGAATGGAAAAAAAAATGAGAAAACTTTGTGACATTATTACAAGGATAGGCTAATAGACTAATAGAACAGAGTAGAGAATCCAGAAATAGACCCATACATATAAGGACAAAAGAAGCCCTGAAAAGCAGTGGAAGTAGAATAAACTATTCAGTATATTATACTGAATCAATTTAATACTAATTTGGAAAAAAACATGAAATAATATCTATCTCAAATCATGCACAAAGATCAAGGGATTGCAAGTTAAATATGAAAGATAATATAATTTCTAGAAGATAATAAAGGAGCATTTCTTCATAACAGGAAAAAATCTTAAATAGGGCACAAAAAGTATTAACTCTAAAGGAAATGATGATCAAACTATTCTATACTAAAATTAAACACTCCTCTTCTAAAAACAAAATCATTAACAGAGGGATATCACAGTTCACAAGGGAGAAAATATTCGCAACACTTTTACCTGGTAAAGACCCTGTATACAGGGAACTCCTATCAATCAATAAACAAATGACAGATAATACAAATAAATGGGCAAGAAATCTGACATTAGACTCCAAAGGCACTCATATAAATACCTAAGAAGTTCCTTAAACCTTAGTCTTCAGAAAAATACATGTTATAACCTCAGTGAGATTAACTGTATTTGGTCATTGTGTATAATCCTTTGTATATATTGCTAGATTCGATTTGCTAATATTATGATAAGGATTTTTATGTCTATATTCCTGAGAGCTATTGGTCTATAGTTTTCACTTTCTTTGGACTGTTTCTCTCTAGTTTTGATATCATCGTAATACTTTCCATTAACTAAACTGGGAATCTGTTTCCTCCCTGGGAATTGCTGGAAGATTTCATGTAGAATTGATGTTAATTCATTAAGCATTTCACAGAATTCTCCAGTGAAACCATATGGGCCCGGAGATTTCTTTTTTGGTAATTTTTAAATTAGTAATTTAATCTCTTTAATAGTTATAGGTCTGTTTAAGTTACATAATTCATATTACGTGAGTTGTAGTAGATTAGATTGTGTTTTCCAATGCAATGTTCCATTTCATTAAGTTGTCAAATTTATGTGTGCAGAGCTGTACATAGCAAGATGTTATTATTCTTTCGGTGTCTGCAGAATATCCTTTATCATTCTATAGATATCCTATATCATTCCACATATTAGTAATTTATGTCTTCTTTCTCTCCTGTCAGTCTTGCTGGAGATTTGTCACTTTCACCGATCTTTCCAAAGAACCAGGTCTTTGTTCCATTGACATAGTCTATGTTTCTATTTTAAATGTTATTGATTTCTGCTCTTATCTTTAATATTTCCTTCTTTCTGATTACTTTGGGTTTACTTTACTTTTTTTAGGTTCTTGAGGTGGGAACTCTAAAATTCTTTCAACTTAGCTGTAGATTTGAAAAATTTCCATAACAAAATGTTGAGAGGGAAAAGACTTTAACTCAGGCTTTCCTGACCTGCATGCTCACCTTCACACTAGTATAAATCTTATTATTTCCCCATTCTTTGAGTTTCTGTAATTCCTTATACATATTTCCATCATTGTATTTGTTACCTGTTTGCATTTGTCTCCTCTATTAAACTCTGAGCTTTTTGAGAATGGAGATTATGCAATTTATCTTTGTATCCTAAATACTGGTCTAGGTACTTCTTCAACCTGATAAAGATTATCTATAAATACCTTCCAGAAAAATGTTATACTCAACAGAGAAAGACTAATGCTTTTTGCCTATGATTGGGACCAAGGCAAAAATGTATGCTCTTGCAGCACCTGGGTGGCTCAGTTGTTAAGCATCTGCCTTCAGTTCAGGTCATGATCCCAGGGTCCTGGGACTGAGCTTCACATCCTCACATAAACAAGGAGCCTCCTTTTCTCTCTCCATTTGCTGCTCCCCCTGCTTGTGTTCTCTTGCTCTCTCTGTCAAATAAATCAATAAAATCTTTAAAAAAAGAAAGTAGATGGTTTATATCCTAAAAGTTACACAACATTGATGATAGAAACCAAAGACTATATAAACCTAAATAAATGAAGAGATACAGCATTTTCATTGATTAAGAGATTCTACATAGTAAAGACATCAATTCTCTCCAAATTCATATATAGGTTTAACATAATTGCTACCAAAATCTCTAAATTTTTTATTTACAAAATTATTCTAAAAACATATGGAAAGGCAAAGGAACTAGAATACCTGAAATAATTATGAAAACTAAGAAAATTGTGGGATGAATTGATCTACCCAATTTCAAGATTTATTATGTATGATATTGTACAGATAGCCAACAGACACATGAAAAGATGCTCAACATCACTCATCATCAGGAAAACTCAAATCAAAACCACAATGCAATATCACTTCACACCTGTCAGAATGGCTAAAATAAAAAACACAAGAAACAACAGGTGTTGGTGAGGATGCAGAGAAAGAGGAACTCTCAAGCACTGTCGGTGGGAATACAAACTGGTGCAGCCACTGCAAAAAACAGTATGGATGGAGTTTCCTCAAAAAATTAAAAATAAAATTATTATGTGATCCCATAATTCCACTACGGGATATTTACCCAAAGAATATGAAAATGCTTTGCAAAGATATAGGCACCCCTATGGTAACTGCAGCATTATTTATAATTTATTGTCACAAGTTATGGAAACAACCCAAATGCCCATCCATAGATAAATAAAGAAGATGGGTATGCAACAGAATTTTACTCAGCCATAAGAATGAATGAAATCTTGCCATATCCAACAATATGGATGGAGCTAGAGAGTATAGTGCTAAGTGAAATAAGTCAGTCAGAGAAAGACAACCATGTGACTTCACTCATATGTGGAATTTAAGAAGCAAGACAAATGAACAAAAATACTAGAGACAAACCAAGAAACAGGCTCTCAACTATATAGAACAAACTGAAGGTTGCCAGAGGGAAGGTGAGTAGGGCATTTGTGAAAGAGGTAAAGAGGATTAAAAGTACACTTAGCATATGAGCACTGAGTAATGTATAAAACTAGTTAATTACTATATTGTACACTTGAAACTAATATAACACTGCATGTTAATTATGCCGAAGTTAAAATTTTTTTAAAAATATATAGAAAAATTGAATAAGTCAGGATTTTTAAAAAACCATATAATACTAGCAGAGATAGACTCATACATCAATAGAATAGAATGTAGAATCTAGAAATAGATCCCTATTTGTCTGACTGATTTTTGACAAAGGTGAAAAAGCAATTCAATGGAGAAAAGGAAACGTTTTTAACAAGCAGTGCTGGAGCAACTGGAGATCCTTGGATTTAAAAAAAAAAAAAAGGAACTTCAACCTAATATTATACCTTATACAAAAATTAACTCAACAATCGATGATGGACTTAAGTGTAAAGTGTAAAACTATAAAACTTTTACAAAAATAAATAGAAGAAAATCTTTGGAGTCTAGGACTAGCCAAGAGTTCTTAAACTTGATGCCCAATGTTCAATCTGTAGATGGAAGAATTGAAAAATTTGAACTCCATCAAATTAAACATTTTTTGTTCACAAAAGATCCTGTTAAAGGACAAAAAGATAAGCCACAGACCGGGGAAAGGTATTTGCAAACCAGATATCCAACAAAATACTAGTATATATAAAGAACTCTCAAAACTCAACCATAAAAAAACAAACAAACCAATTAGAAAATGGGCAAGATTTGAGGAGATATTTCACCAAAGAGAATAAAGAGATGACAAATAAGCACACAAAAAGATATACAACATTATTAACCATTAAGGAGATGTAAATTAAATATTGCAATGATATAGCACTACACACCAATCAGAATGACTTTCAAAGAATGACAAGAAATGCTCACAAGGAAGGGAAGAAATTGAGTCACTCATACATTATTATTGGAAATGTAAAATGGTATAATCACTCTAGAAAACAATTTGATTTCTTAAAAAAATTAAACATGCAACTACCATGTGACTCAACACTAGTATTCCTGGGCATTTAAAGAAATAAAAACTTATATTCACACAAAAACTTATGCATGAATGTTTACAGCAGCTTTATTTATGACAGCCAAGAATTGGAAACTCCGATGTCCTTCAATGGGTGAATGACTAAACAAACTGCGGTACATTTGTACAATGAAATATTCTTCATTAAAAAAATTAATTGATACATGAAACAATCTCCAGATGAGTCTCCAGATAATTATGCTGGGGGAAAACCCCAGCCTAAAGGATTATTAACTGTATGATTCCATTTATATAGCATTCTTGAAATGACAATTTATAGAAACGGAGAACAGATTAGTGGTTATGAGGGGTTAAAGAGGGGGTGAGATAGGAAGAAATTAGTTGTGGCTATTAATGGAGAATATTAGTAGTGATAGGAAGTCCCTTGTAGTAACAGGAACATTCCTTATCTTGACTGTATGAGTGGTAATACCCTGATATGGTATTATAGTTTTAGAATATGCTACCATTGAGGGAAACCGGGCAAAGGGTACATAGGATCATTCTGTATAATTTCTTACAACAGCTTGCAAATCTGCAATGGCCTCAAAAGAAAAAGTTTAATTAAAAAAAAAAACACAATGAGAGAATACTACATAACACTAGAATAACTAAAACTAAAAAGATTGAAAGTATCAAGTCTCTCTGCAGGTATAAAACAATGGAAACTCTCATTACACTGTGGGTAGGATTGTAAATTGGTGTAACCACTTGGGGCAACTGCTTGGAATTATCTACTAAAGTTAAACATTTTTGTACAATATGGCCGGCAATTTCACTTTAGATTTATATCTAACAGAAATGTTTAGAAATGTGTTCCAAAAGACAAACATTTTTCTTAATTCTCTCAAACTAGAAACAACCTAAATGTTCTTTAACAGTAGAACAAATAAATAAATTATGATATATTCATACAAGAAAATATTATACCATGATGAAAATTAACAAAATAAACAGCATTAATGAGTTTTGCAAACAATGTTCATTTAAAAATCCAAGTATATTAAACAGTATTTACTGTATGATTCAACATCTTTAAATCTCAGAAATGGGCATAACTAGCTTGTGATGTTAGGAGTCTGGACAGAGATTACCTTTGGGAAGGAAGATGGGGTTAGTGACTGAAAGTGGCATAAAAGGGATTTCTGGGGTTCTTAACCTGGTTGTGTTCACTTTGTCATAATTCATTAGTCTGTACACTGTGATTTGATATCAACAATAAGTGCACTTTTCTGTAGGTACATTATACAGTTGAAAAGGTGTTTTTTAAAACATGGTAACAGGGGCACTTGGGTGACTCAGTGAGTTAAGCCTCTCCCTTTGACTCAGGTCATGATCTCAGGGTCCTGGGATGGAGCTGCACATTGGGCTCTTTGATCAACGGGGAGCCTGTGATCATCCCTTCTCTCTCTGCCTGCCTTTCTGCCTACTTGTGATCTCTGTCTGTCAAACAGACAAATAAAATCTTTAAAAAAAATAAAAATAAAATATGATTAACACCTTCAGGAAAAATTGGCAAATACGTTTTCTATGACAGACTGAATATATGTTAGATCTATCTGGTCAAATGTGTCATTCGAAGCCAAGGTTTCCTTGTTGTTTTTCTATCTGGGTGATCTATCTATCCATTGATGTAAGTGGAGTGTTAAAGTCCCCTACTATTATCGTATTACTATCAATTTCTTCCTTTATGTCTGTTAATAGTTGCTTTATGTATTTGGGTGCTCCCAAGTTGGATGCATAAATATTTATAACTGCTATGTCATCTGTTGAATTGTTCCCTTTATAATTACATAGTATCCTTTTTTCTTTCTTTTCTTTGTTTTAAAGTCTATCTTGTCTGATGTAAGTATTGCTACCCCAGCATTCTTTTCATTTCTATTTACATGATAAATGTTTTTCTATTCCTTCACTTTCAATCTGCCATAAACCTTTTGAAATGAGTCTCCTGTAACCAGCCTATATCCATTCAGTCACCTTGTGTCTTTTAATTGTAGCATTTAGTCAATTTACATTCAAAGTTATTATTGATAGGTGTGCACTTATTGCCATTTTGTTATTTGTTTTATAGTGGTTTTTGTAATTTTTCTCTGTTCCTTTCTTCTCTGGCTCTCTTCTCTTGTGGTATGATGGTTTTCTTTAGTGATATGCTTAGATTCCTCTTTTTTTTTTTTTTTTTAAGGTTTCATTTGTTTGACAGTGATCACAAGTAGGCAGAGAGAGGCAGGCAGAGAGAAAGAGGGGGAAGCAGGCTCCTTGCTGAGCAGAGAGCCCGATGTGGGGCTTGATCCCAGGACCCTGAGATCATGACCTGAGCTGAAAGCAGAGGCTTAACCCACTGAGCCACCCAGGTGCCCCTTCCTTTCTCTTCTGTATGTGTATCACAGGTTTTTGATTTATGGTTACCATTAGGTTTTTATGTAACATCCTATGTATATGGTGGTCTACAGTAGAATAATGGTCATTTAAGTTTGAAACAATTCTAGAGATGGCTGGGTGGTTCAGTCTGTTAAGCGTCTGCCTTCAGCTTGGGACATGATCCCAGGGTCCTGGGACTGAACCCCACATCAATCCCTACATCAAAGCCCATATCAGGCTCCTTGCTCATCAGGGAGCCTATGTCTCCTCTGCCTGCAGCTCCCATGGCTTGTGCTCTCTTTCTCTCTCTATGACAAATAAATAAAATCTTTTTTTAAAAAAAGTTGGAAACCTTTGTAAAAGCACTAAATTTTTAGTCCCTGCCCCAATTTTTATGTATATGAGGTAATACTTTCATCTTTTTATTTTGTAAATCTCTTGACTGACTTTTATAGATATATTTTATTTTACTGTTAGTGTTTTAACCTCTGTAATGTAAAATAAAATAAAATATATTTTATTTTACTGTTAGTGTTTTAACCTCTGTAATGGTTTTATAACTGATTAATCTACTATTTTTATTATGTTTGTATGTATCTGTGAAATACTTTCCTCTCTTAATTTTCTTACTCCAAATTATGGCCTTTTCTTCCCACTCAAGGAATTCCCACTAATGTTTCTTGTAAGGGTGGTTGAATGGTGATGAATCCTTCAACTTTTGTCTGGGGAACTAGCTCTTTTTCTATTCTGAATGATAGCCTTGGATAGAGTATTCTTATTGCAGCGTTTTTCTCAAATTAAAAAAAAAAAGTTAAAAATAAAATAAGAGTAACTACAAATCTAAAAAAAAAAAATTACGATCTTTTCTCTAAAAAAAATTGAGTTATACTAAAGCAGTTTGATTCTAGACCGTCCCATCAAGACTTTAGTAGCAACATTTTCATGTAAGTCAAGAAGGGAAAATAAAAAATCACAAGCCAAAAGATTCTCTCTGCTGATTATTCATATCTGAGTAGTCAAGGGGTCAAAGTCAGAATTTCACAGGAAAGCAGGATCCAGAGTCTGTGAAATATACCAAGGTGTTTAAAATTGGCTGTGGTGGGTTGTACAATCTGACCAAACTTTCCCTTCTCTTCCCTCACAGAAGTCCCTGACTTGTCATCTTACTTCTTTTAGGACACAGTATCCTGGGTGCCTGCTGGCTCAGTTGGTTGAGCAACCGACTCTTGGTTTTGGCTTCAGTCATGATCTCATAGGTTGTAAATTCAAGCCCTGTGTCAGGCTCTGAGATTAGCAGGGTGTCTGCTTGAAGATTTTCTCTCTCTGCCACAGTTCACTCACTTACTCTCTTTCTAAATAAATAAATCAATCTTTTTTAAAAAGGATAAAACAGGCAAGACTAATCTTTGGTGGAGAAAATCATGGCAGTAGTTGCCTGTGATGTCAGTGGATATGCATGGGGATTGATGGGGCACAAAGGATCTTTCTGAAGTGTTGGTTATGGTCTGTATCTTGATAGGATTTTCTTTACACATCTGTCAAAACTCATCAAAACTCAACAACTGTTACAGTTTGCATGTTCTATTGTACTATACAGTTTACATCAAAAGAAAAACATTGGACACAAATAGTGAACTCTAGCTAATGATATGCATGCAAAAACATTTAGGAGAAGTGTACTGATGAGATTTACTTTGAAATTAATTAAAAATAACCTGAATAGATGTGTAGATAGAGGAATAGACAGATGGATAGATGTGATAATATATAGTGAAATTGTAATGATAGAAGTTTTTTGTTTTTGTTTTTGTAGGCTCTGTACCCTGTTTGGAGCCCAATATAGGGGTCAAACTCACACAACCCTGAGATCAAGACCCAAGCTGATATTAAGAGTCCAACACTTAATTGACTGAGCCACCCAGGTGGCCCAATAGAAGCCTTGCTTAAAAAGCTTTGCTAAATTTTTTCAACTTTACTATATATTTGAATTTTTTTGTAATGTTAGGTGAAAAATTTAATTCCAACACTAGTCCCTTGAATGTATCTCTCCTGGCCCTTACTCTCTAGCACTAGGATAAACTAGGCTATTTGCTAGTCCTAGGATGCTTTACACATATTTGCATATTGACTAATTGGATCCATCTTCTCCAATTAAGTTGTGAGCTTCTTAAGGATAGAGATTATGCAATTTACCTTTATATCCCAAGCAGTAGTCTAGGCACTTTATATCCCAAGCACTAGTCTAGTAAGACAGATACCATATGATCTCTCTTATATGTGGAATCTAAAATAAACAGATAAACCAAGCTCATAGATAGAAAGAACAGATCGGTAGTTGCCAGAGTTGGGGAGTGGGAGAAATGGGTGAAGGGGCTCAAAAGGTACAAAAAAATAAAGGAATCCAATACTGAAAGGTTACTTGAAACCAGAGCTCTGTGGCCCATCTTAATGGATATAAAATAGCATTACTGTTTGTATGAAATACATTAAAAATAAAAAATGAGAAAAAAAGAAATATATGCAATGTACACAAACACTAAGTGTACAGCTCAGTGAATTTTACAAAGTTAATTACTTATGAAACCACCACCCAGTAACAGCAAGGAGGAAACTTCCTTCACATCCATTCACCATTATCCCCTATGGAAAAAGAGAGCCCCTATTTTACATCTATTTTTGTAAGTTAGTTTTGCATCTTTTAAAAATTCATATAAATGCAATCAGTCTTTCATTTAATACTGTATCTATAAATTTAACCATCTTGTCTGTAAAAGTCATTCATGCTTTCTCATCACTGCATAGTATTCTATGTGAATGAAAGAATTTACTTGTTTTACTTGGCTTTTTGTTTCTGTTCTGATTTTGAACAATTAAAAATAAAGCCATAATTTTAAAAGCTCAAAAAGTATAGTATTTTAACAAATTGTCGTAGGCATCACATTTTCCCCTAACACAAAGGAATTTTGCTCTTATACTCAGCAGGTTTAGAGAGTTGGCCATTAAAGAAACGAATAAAGACAGCACGAACCACAGAAATTCCTGATAAAATAAACAACTATGAAACACAGGCTGTGGCACACAAGTAAACACGGCTTGCTCTACAAAGTGATAGAAGAAGGAAAAAAGTGTAGAGGAATTTGTTGAGAAAGCAGTAGTAGGTGACAATTAGGAGCTACTCTAAGAGAAGGCACAGGAGATCACTACATCCACGATCATCACTAATGAGCAATGAGAAAATAGAAAATTGTTTTTAAGAGTTGAAGAACATGGCATGAGAGTGAAGCACAACTATACTGTTGCCGAGAAGGCATTTTGCAGGACGGTGAATGACATTTTTCTTTTCTTTTACATTTCTCTGCTAGATATTTCATCTGCCTACACTGATGACTGGAATTAGAGATTGATTAATGATCCAGAGAGAGACCCAGCAGAACAGTCTTAGTAGAGCTGCACTGAAGCATTAAGCAAGTGCTAAGGTTAAGGTCTTTTGAGCTTAGTCTATAAGCACCAATTGCTAAAACCAAGTTGAGACTGTGTAAGCAAAATGAAAAGAAGAATGGAATAATCAACCAAATTCAAGGTAGCTGGCCTTTCCAGATAATTCACCCACAAAATCCTACATATGAGTCTTCTTGAACAGCTGGTTTTTATAATCGTCTCAGTATTTCCTGATATTAGACCTTTAAGTGAGTATTCAAATGGTAAGAGCCAACTGCTCCTCAACACCATCAGCAGCTTCACTCATTTAGCACTTTTAATAAAAACTACTATCCAGGGACGCCTGGGTGGCTCAGTTGGTTGGGCAGCTGCCTTCGGCTCAGGTCATGATCCCAGCGTCCTGGGATTGAGTCCCACATCGGGCTCCTTGCTCAGCAGGGAGCCTGCTTCTCCCTCTGCCTCTGCCTGCCATTCTCGCTCTCTCCTCCTCTCTCTCTCTCTGATAAATAAATAAAATCTTTAAAACAAACAAACAAACAAACAAAAAAACTACTATCCATTTGCTACAAATGAATCACTTCAATTATACACTCCATTACAATGGCACATATGTATGAAATAACATTTTCCTATGTCACTGGCCTTTGTTTAGTAATTTACCCTACTCGAATGTTCCTAAGATCAACCTAAAATCAACTCAGTCATTTTGTTTGTAATCCATAACATTATCAAAATGCACAGACTAGTGACATTTTTGTGTCCAAGTACTGATCCAAACATTTTACCTATGCTTTTTAGGTTTCTTCAAATTTGGTTTTTAATCTTATATAATTTATTTTTTAATAGATAATTTCACACTCTGAAGTTCACCTATTTAAAGCATACAATTTAGTGGGGTTTTTAAAATATATATTTGCAGAGCTGTGTAACCACCACCACAAACTAATTTTAGAACATTTTAAGAGCCTAAAATATTATTTCCTTTGGCCACAGTTTCAAATCATAATCATATTTTTTTAATTAATAAGAAATTAATTAACAGGGAATCCCACATTTTAGAATCATTTCTTTTTCACATGGATTCAATGGCCTCAGTCTGTGTGTGTGTATACATGTGTGTGTGTTAAGAGTCAGAAAGAAAGGAGATCATCTATTTCAAGCTTCTAATTGTATAAAAATGTTCCTGCAGCATTTTTTGTGAACAGAACTATTTTTGTCTCCTTTGCCTTTTAGGTAGCAAGAGTGTATATTTAGAATTATTGGAAATGTATGATAGATTCTTAACTGGAGCTGAAAGATTTTCATCCCCAGACAGCTCTTTAAAAAGGCAGCCTTGGAGTGCCTTGGTGGCTCATTCAGTTAAGCATCTCCTTCAGCTCAGGTCATAATCCCAAGGTCCTGGGATAGGGCCCCATGTCAGGATCCCTGCTCAGCAGGGAGTTTGCTTCTCCCTCTCCCTTTGCCTCTCCCCACTTACTCATTCTCTTTCTCTATCTCAAATTAAGAAATAAAATCGTTATGAAAAATACCTCAGAGTTAAGGATAAAGCTAGCAAATTTTAAATAAAAATAATAAACAAACAAAGAAACAAACACACACACAGCTTTTCCAGGGGTACCTGGGTGGCTCAGTTGGTTAAGCATCTGACTCTTGATCTCAGTGTAAGTCTTATCTAAGGGCTGTGAGTTCAAGCCTGGTGGTGGGCTCCATACTGGGCATAGAGCCTACTTTAAAAAAAAAAAAAGCAGCCTTTCCTGAATGAAAGCAAGACAATAAGAGAACTCCTGGAAATTGCTTTTGCTATGGCCATGAGGAAGCAGAGAGTGAAATATCTATTTCATTCTTCATATGACTAAAGAAACCTGTGATTAGACATGCACTAAGATTCTACCTTAGCAGGTTATAATGCACATGCTTGGAAATAATTTCCTAAGTTATGATTACCCTCTATCCACTCTTAACTGTTTATATCATAAAAATACTGAAGCCTTGGCAGTGATGATTTCTCTGAGCTGGTTGACTGGATGACTCTGGGTTGGACTAATCAGAAATCTAAGATCAAGATGAGAAAAGCTGGACTCAATTACTGAAATATGTGGCTCAAAGATAGAGCCTACTGGTGAGTGTCATCTTCCTGCCCTGTGGACCAGAGAAGCAGAGGCAGTTAATACGCAGTGAGAGAGAAAGAAGAATGAAGTTGTTGTGTGCAAATGAGCAGACCAGACAGAAAGAAAAGGGATCTGAGGGGCACTCAGTGGGTTAAGCCTCTGCCTTCGGCTCAGGTCATGGTCTCAGGGTCCTGGGATCGAGCCCCACATCGGGCTCTCTGCTCGGCGGTGAGCCTGCTTCCCCTTCTTTCTGCCTGCATCTCCGCCTAGGTGATCTCTCTTTCTCTCTGTCAAATAAATAAATTAAAAAAAAAGGGGGGGGGGATCTGAGTAGTGAAATAATTCTAAAGTTTTCCATACTCTAGTTCTTAAGCCTTCCAATGTTCTACTGAACTTGGGCCCTTAGATTCTGTGAGAAATTTCCTTATGCTTAAGTTAGTTAGTTTTACTTTGTATACTAGAAACCCAGAGAGTCCTAAAAGTAGATGACCTTAAAATAGAACGTAAAGATTTAAGTTTCTGAATCACTTATGAATGATACCAAAGAAATAAAAAGATAAACTTTCTGCTTTTGATTAACTTAAAATCTTATTGTAGAAAGAAGAAATTCACTTATAAGAAAGCTTTCCAAAACAATGCAGCTTATTCTCTAATGAACATTATGTGGCATAATTAGTTGCTATGGAAAATGGAGAAATCCATGTGAGCTCTAGCAATGAGGGAAGACCTCAGAGGATTAATTCTTTGTGTTAAACACTGAATTATGAATAACATTCAGTTAAGTAAAAGTGACAAGTGTTCTAGATTAAGAGAAAAGAACCCAAGAACTTGCAGAAATCCAACCAAAGAATAAAGATAAAAGATGAGATTGGGTGGGTGGGGGGTGGATCAGATGATGAAGAGGCTTGAATTCCAGAATGAAGAACTGTTTGGACTTCCTGTAACCAACTCAGTTGGTTAAAAAGAGAAATTGTAGATCCTTAAGCAGAGGCACAATGTGACCAAATACTTAAAAGTTTGTATCTGGTTGTGGCGTGCTGTATAGTTTAGCAGCAAGTGAACTAACTTAGAAGACTTGTCTCTCTTGGGAGATTCATTTCTCTGTGATTAAGGAAAGGTGAAAAAATCTAGGACAAGAGGAAGGAGAAACAAAGTTACTTAGATCAGTGCTTCTCAAACTTTACTGTGTGCATGAAACACCTAAGACCCTTCTTAAGATGCAAATCTTAGTAAGTTCTAGGCTGAGGCCCAGAATTCTGAATTTCCAACAATCTCCTAAGTAGCACCCATGCTTCTAGTCTGTGGACCACACCTTGAGGAGCCAAGTTTTTGAAAATGATGATCTAACCCAAAGTGCTGAAGGAAAATAAAAGAACCAAAGATGACTCCAAGGTTTCTAGTGTGCTAGAGGAGAGAGGAGAGAGAAAAAGAGGGAACTGAGCCAGTCCAACATTTACTGAGTGACTACTCTTCATTATTTTCTTTTATTCTGCGACCTTACCATATAAAGTAAACCCATTCATTCACTTAGCACTTACGTACTTAGCAACCACAAGTGTCAGGCATTTTTCTAAATGTTGTAGATTCAATAATGAGTAAAACTATATAGTAACTCTGTTTATAATTTAAGGGGAAGGACAGAAAATAAATAAAATAACTAAAATGCACATTATTAAAGTTGGGAAAACCAAGCAAATAGTTCAAACTCACATAACTATAATTTTGGCTGAGTTTCATTCAAATGAGTCCCATTAAACATCTTCTGCATAATACAAATATGATGAATTTATAAGGATTTCAAGATATATGTTGAAGTTAAAACTATTTTTAAGTACTTGGAAAGTATTTTAAGTTTAAAAAAATATTTCTGGGAGAGTCTGGGTGGCTCACTCATTAAGCATCTGGCTTCCGCTCAGATTAGGATCCTGGGGTCCTGAGATCGAGTCCTATTCATGTTGGGCTCCCTGCTGAACAGGGAGCTTGCTTCTCCCTCTCCAACTCCTGCTGCTTGTATTCCCTCTCTCGCTGTCTCTCTGTCAAGTAAATAAATAAAATCTTAAAAAATTAAAAATACAATAAAAATAAACAAATATTTCTGAAAGTCCTGGGTACCTTAGATTTGTCATCCTGGACACTTTTTCAACAAAAGTGTGTCTATGAAGATCAGTGTGTCTATGAATGTGTAAAGGAATATTTTCTGGCTTTACAGTCATCCCTCCCAAAACAAACATCTGTCTTACTAGTCAGGTGATGTATGGTCTGACTGAGTGTTCATTTTTCATCTGTAAGGGGCCACCCCAAGTATTCCTCTTTGTTTCTTATCATAGGTCACAGAGAGGAATTTCTTTCCAAATACACTATAGAAATTCATTTCTGCAGTAAGTTGAAGAAAATATTATGGGATTCATTATTCAAAGAAAGCCAAGAAATGGGTTGAGAAATCTATCTTTGTCTGTATGTATATACATATGTATGCACTTATCTATCTATAGTTGTACTTCTGCCATCTATGAATCTATAAAAAATGAATAAATAAAATGTAAATGGAAGCCTATTAAACTATAATTGCTATAAAACAATAGTTTCTCATCCTCTAAAATTTATATTTAAAAATTGCTAAATGTATCTTTGTTCACTAAGCACTTTAATTAACATCTATAACGTGGTGATTATATTATTCAACATTTAAATGCTTAATTTGCAATCTGGAATTGCAGGCATTCCCTGATAAAGACATATTTTCATTTGTTGCATTTGTATTTTTAGTAGAAGACAAAAATAAGAAGATACTTATATGGTAATATGATACGAGATCCATAAACAAAAGTTTCACTCCTTCTTTTTATTGCTCTTGAGATTTAAAACACGGTAACAATCTACATTTACGTATTGAGCTGTTGGATTTTTTTTCATGTTGTGAGAGGTTTGAAGTACTGTACCTGCCATCTACTGGAAGTCTATGGGAGGTACATTTCCCCACTAGCAACTCAAGGCCTCCAGAGAATGAGTCTAGAAAATGCTAGCAGTGCTATTTGAGAAAATTGTATCACAGGATTTGAGGTTCTTTACTACTGGTGAAGAAAAGTCAAGATAAAGTAATCACATTAACCACTGGTAAAAGTACAGAATGAACTCACATACATTTGAGTAGGCAAAATGGAAAGAGTGATTCATCTCTGAAATATTAAAATGACTAAAAGGCCACAAGCAAAAACATCTACAAAAGTCCTTCCCAGCATTTTTATCAAGGGGAGTATCCTGGCCATAGACATATGAATATGTAATTCTAAACCACTACACGGATCTCTTTGGATCTAGGGCAGCCAAGATTCAGAGACCTTCTCTAATGACTTCTGTTTATTTCTGAGCTTAACTAGATTGTATGAAAAGGAGTAAGGGTAAATGCAAGAGAAGACAGGATAAGCGCAGGCTATAGCTGAAATGTCAAATTACTGTAAAGAATCAAACACAACATAGTTAGTTGTTTAATTAATTATATGCTTTGTGACTCCATTTAATTCCTTCAACTATGCTCTGGGTCAGAATAGGTATTTCTAGCCTTTCATGTAACCTAGACACCTACATGTCCAGGTGCCTAGACTTTTCCTATCCAGATCATATCAATCTATTTTCTTACCCTAAATAATTTTAATATAATGTCTCCAGCCACTCCTTTTCCCTGGGGGGGGGGAAAACCAGACACTAGGAGTTACTCTTTAATTCAATTTTTATGAATGACTTTAAAAAGTGTGATTTCAAATACTTGAAAATAGGAAACCTTCCAGCTTTTAATCATTCTGTACTTTGGGTGTCTAGAAGGAATTCTTAGCAGTAATAAGCTCCAGAATTACATGGTCCTAGACAGAGCTTGAAGGTTTCATACAGATTAACAGTGGCACTAAAAGGCAGGATATTTACCTCAAGGTCATACAATTTAGTAGTAGCCAAACTATAATTTGATTGTTTCATTATAGTTAGTTACTATTGTTTCTAGGACTGTGTACTGCCTCAAATGTAATTGTAGAATATAAACTGGACTTCGAATTGAAATGGGAATGCCCTTGAACTATTGTCATGGGAGAGAAGGGAATGTAGGAGAGAAAGAATAAAGATATTTGCCAGATATGTCGTTGGCATTGTAAATTATGTGTATTCATTTTCACTTTGAAATTCAAACAAGATCACTCCTCACATCAAAGCTTCAGACTTAAATAAGCTCCTGTTTTCCCCTAAATATACCAAAGAGAACACATGAAGACAGTGGTGTCCAGAGTTAGGGAGAGACTTATAAAAGCAGGTAACATCCAGACATTTCTAATCTAAGTGATGAAACGGTAGGCCTTTTATGTTGGACAATATTATAGATTATTAGATCCTGAAAACTTTCAACTGCAAATACCTGTAAGTATGGGCTAATCACATTACTAGCATTGTTTAAAATACATAGTCAAACTCAACAAAGAAGTTGTAAAACCTGCAGGGGAAAAAGCACGGAACATTGAAAACCAGATTAGAAAACTGATGCTGACATGTTTCCAGTTTAAGGGAATAGGAGATATAGTCAGTCTTGTTATTCAAATGAATTTAATAAACATCATGGACCAAAAAATAAGATATTAAGACTGCTTCAGTTGGGGAGTTGGACTAGCAAAACTTCCTTTCTATTGAAACCTTCCTTTCTATAACAGAGTTATAGAAAGCCAAGACATATAAAAGGCTATACACCCTTAGGGAATGGTAGCTGGGGGAAAATCCATCTATTGGCAAAGCGAAACGAAACAAACCTTATTGAGTTCACCTGGGATCTAGGTAGGAAAAGAAGCCTACACCGAAAAGTCGCATTGACAGAAAGAGCAGAGAAAGACCTCAGGAGTTTAGATAATAAGACTGGAAATACACTAAAAGAGAAGTATGGTTAAACTGAGTTAAACAAATAATCAAAAGTCTAAGAAAGTAATGTCATGTTATTTAAAAAGCATAAAATGGAATACTTTGCAGCAATAAAAAAAGATTAGGTAGACCGATATATGCTGATGTGTAAATATTTCCAAAGTTCATTATTATAGAAAATATAGTTACAAAAGCATCACACAGTATAAATACATTGTTGTTTAAAAGAATTAAAAAGACAACTATATGTTTGCTTTAAGGATATGTATTTTCTTTACATCTGGTTCTAGTTAAATGCTTTGTTCCTATAATTTTGATTGAATATAGTACAAAATTATTACTAATAAAAAATTGGACCAGACAAATTTGAAAAAAAATGAATGAAAAAAAAAAACTTGCAGAAATAAAAAATGTAGTCACTGAAAGAGAAAAAAGCGATTAGTTATGGCTAGAGATAGAGTTAGTGCATAGAAAGATAAATTTGAAGATATTATTCACAGAAACAAGGAGAGACCAAGAAATGGAAAAATTAGAGAGGTTAAAAAGACATGAAGGTTAAATTACAAAGTCCCATACAAATTCAAAAGAAATTTCAGAGAGGAATAGTGAGATAATGGTGGAGTCTAGCTATGAAGAAAATGACAGAATTTTCCAAAAGTGATAAAACAATCTAGTCCACAGATTCAAGAAATCTTATAAATCCCAAGAAGTTTCTAATTTAGCAAAGACAAGTAAATGATTTCAAAAGCAAGCCAACAGATTAACAATCAACAGTTAGACATAGCTGTTTTATCAATAGCAATAGTGAAAAAGGGAAGACAGTGAATTATTTTCTTCAATGAAAAAAATTAAACTCCCATAAAAAAGAGTATTTTGCATTCATCTGAAACCATTTAAGAATGGGATCAAAATAAACATTTCACAAAAAAATGACTATATTTATAATCAAAAGACCATCACTGAAGGAATTTTTAATGAATATTCAAGAAGAAGGATATTGAATCAATAAAGAAAGATTAAGTTGGAAGAAGGAAAGATGAGCAAGTAAACTGGTAAAAAAAGTAGATAAATCTAAAGCACTGACTGCATTACACAGCGAGGACAATAATGGTTAATTTGGGGAGGAGGGAAGAAACAAGTGGAAACTTAAATACCCAATAAAAATAACATGTAAGTTGGAGTGGTAACACTTTATTTCAGGAAAGCCTAGTGTCACAGTTAATTTTATGTGAAAACTTGCCTGGGCCATGGAGTGCCCAGATATTTGGTTAACATTATTCTAGATGTTTCCGAGAGGGTGTTTCTAGATGAGATTAACATTTAAATCGGTAGGCTGAGTGAAGCATATTGCCTTCCCTAAAGTGGATAGGACTCCTCCAGTTGAAAGTTTAAATAGAATAAAAAGGCTGACCCTTCCATGAGCAATAGAGTTCCTGACATTCTGAGGACTGAGCTACTGTTTTGTTTTGTTTTGTTTTCTGCCTTTGCACTCAAACTCAGATCTCTTCCTGGGTCTCAAGCATTGAGTAGAACCACACCAGCAGCTCTCCAAATTCTCAGACCCTCAGACTTGAGCTGGAACTTAACCATTGGCTTCTTGAGTCTCCATCTTGCTAATTCACCCTGCAGATCTAAGAGTTACTAACCTCCATTATGGTGTGCCAATTCCTTGTATAAATCTCTCTCTCCATCTCTCTTCTCTCCCCCACCCTTTCATCCTGCCCCACATCTCCATCTTGAACTTGATCTCTATCCTACTGGTTGTTTCTCTGGGGAACACTAAATAAAACAAATTTTGGTACTGAGAACAATTTTATAGAAATAGAATTAAAGGGATGTGCTTTCTGAATTGGTTCTGGGGTTTGGGGAACTGGTTTTCTAATCTCATTAGATTTAAAGCTGCTAATTACTGTATTTCTATTAGTAAAGAGAGGACAGGTAGTCCCTGGGATGATCAGGAAATAGAGATAAGCACACTATCACTGCTAGAGACTCCCAAACAACCACTTATAAGCAAGGGTCTGAGTGTCTATGTATATGATACCTTTGAACATTTTTGTCAAACTAACAAGTATAAAGATTGGCCAGTACTTCCTAATGGCACTGGACAGAGTGAGTAAGGAAAAAGATGAGCTGAGGAATTCAAATTACCAGCACAAGCACCACTGAAATGACCTGAAAGCTTCTGTGTGTGCCCTACAGATCCCCTGTAGCTTCAGGGCTCAAATTGCTGAAACTCATATGCAGAATCTCAACCTGCAACTGACCGAATTACAATGCAATTTGAACACCTAGCCTTGTAGGGTGTCTACTATTAAAGTAAAGATATTGACTGGGCAAGAATGGGATCTTGAAAAGTGGAATGGAGATGTATGAGAAGACCCTGATGAAGTTGGAGACGCTGGTACCCTAAATTCTGATGAATCATCTTTGTCAATGGGAGTAGCCTCTTCAATTTTAGTGGAAACAGCCCCCCCAGCCCCAGCAGAAGCCTCCCCATCCCCATTTGAGAGGATTAACCCTGTATTGCCTAATGAAGCTATAAGGGCCTCCCCTGAGATAGCTAACAGGCAAGACAATGCTGATTCTCTTCAGAACTCACTCTTACAACCGCTCTTTGGTTTTTTGTTTTTGTTTTAATTTTTATTTATTCATTTGACAGAGAGATGGAGAGAGAACACAAGTAGGCAGAGTAGCAGGTGGAGGAAGAGGGAGAAGCAGGCTCTCCCATGAGCAGGGAACCCAATGTGGGGCTTGATCCCAGATCCCTAGGATCATGACCTAAGCTGAAGGCAGCTGCTTAACCTACTGAGCCACCCAGAAGCCCCACCTGCCTTTGCTTCTAGACTTAAAATTAGCTTCAAGTCCCAGTAGGCTCTTAAGACTGAGTTATATATATAGTTACACAGATTATGACCCATAAAGAGGTGTAATTATACTCCCAAAAAACTACTTGAATTTTCTAACTTAGACAGAAATTTGGAGAACCTGAGTGGGAATGGACTATGCGGGACAATCGTGTCAGAAATATAAAGTTGATTGGGTTAGGTTCATTGGTACAGGCTCACTAAGCAGAGATTCTGAATTTAATGTTGCATCTAGGGGAGTTAAAATGGACTCTAACATTTTCTTTGGTTGATTGGTTGAAATATAGACTAAAAGGTGGCCCATAGTGAGTGAGCTGAAAATGCTGGACCAACCTTGGTTTAATGTGGAGGAAGGGTTTCAAAGGCTTAGGGAGACTGGAATGTTAGAGTGGATTTGTCACTTAAGACCTACTCACCATCCTGGGGGCATTCAGAAGATATAACTCTCACTACAACTATGAATAATATGTGCAGAGAGCACCATCATCCTTGAAGAGCTCTCTAATTGCTTGTCTCTCTAGGCCAGAACTTACTTTGGGAATCTGCAGTCACTCAACTGGGAAACCTAAGCGCAATGGCAGTAACTGGATCCCAGGGTGGCAGGGGCCAAGTGGTGGCATTCAATTGCCAAAAGAAAGATGAGTGTGATTATTGTCATGGATAGCAGAGGAAAAGCAATACTCAGAATAGTCTGATTCAAGCCTACCTATGGTATTGGCTAGCTGATCATGGTATTCCTAGATGTGAAATAGATAGATAGAAAGTCTATTAAATTCTTATTTGATCTGTATAAGCAGAAAAATTCTAGGTTAAGTGAATAAAAGTCTAACTTGAATCATAAAAACAGAGTCACAGCCCCTCAACTAATTCCCAGACTTGACCCAGTTTAAAGACCCAGAGCCCTTTAAATGCAAGAAAGGCCCTCTTGAGGAAGGAACTCTTGAGGAAGGAACAGTGTACACTGCCAGAAATTCATTCTATTAATCTTTAACCCAGCCTTCCCCAAAGGGGCATATGGCCTTTTACCAGGGTAACTGTGCATTGGGGAAAAGGAAATAATCAGACCTTTCCAGACTGGCAGACACTAATTCTGAATTGACACGGATGCCAGGAGACCCAAAACATCACCGTGGTCTACCAGATAGAGTAGGGGCAATGGAGGTCGGGTGGTCAATGGAGTTTCAGCTCAGTCTGACTCACAGTGGGGTCAGTGGGGCCCCAAATCCACCTTTTGGTTATTTATCTAGTTCTATAATGCATCATTGGAATAAGCATGAGCTTATTCAGCATGAGCTGCTGGCATACTTCCCACACTCGTTCCCTGAACTATGGAATGAGAGTCATTATGGCGGGAAAGGCCAAGTGGAAGCCACTAGAACTGCTTCTACCTAAGAAAATATGAACTAAAAACTACATTCCTGGAGGGTTGCAGAGATTAGTGCCACTAACAATGACTTCAAAGATGCAGAGATAGTGATTCTCACCATATCCCCATTCTACTTGCCTATTCGATCTGTGAAGATGACAGATATGTATCTTGGAGAATGATAACAGATTAATTTAAGTTTAAGCAAGTAGTTACCTCAATTGCAACTGCTGTACCAGATAGGATTTAATTGTTTGAGCAATTAATTCTGGTACCTGGTATGTGGCTACTGACCTAGCAAATGCTTTTTTCTGCATATCTGTCTATAAAGACCACCAGAAGCAGTTAATTTTAGCTGGCATGTCCTATAATGCAACTTCACTTTACTACCCCAGGGATATATAACCCTCTAGTCCTATGTCATAATTTAGTTTGCAGGGATCTTCACGGCCTTTCCCTTCCACAAAATAACACACTGGTCCATTACATTAATGACATTACACTGACTCGACCTAGTGAGTGAGAAGTAACTACTCTAGACTTATCGGTAAGACTTCTGTCAGAGGGTGGGAGATAAATTTAACAAAAATTAAGTGATCTTCTATCTCAGTGAAATTCCTAGGAGTCCAGTACTTTAGGGCAAGTCAAGATAAGCCTTCTATGTGATATATATATCATGGGATATTACTTAGCCATCAAAAAGAATGAAATCTTGTCATTTGCAATGACGTGGATGGAACTAGAGGGTGTTATGCTAAGCAAAACAAGTCAAACACCATATGTTCTCACTCATAAGTGGAATTTAAGAAACAAAACAGATGAACATAGGGGAAGGGAAGGAAAAATAAAATAAAACCAAAACAGAAAGGAAGACAAACCATAAGAGACTCTTAACTATAATAAGCAAACTGAGGGTTGTTGGAAGGGTGGGGAATGAGGGAATAATCCGCAATGAGTATAGTATGAAACTGATGAATCATTAAATTCTACGTCTGAAACTAATAATACAGTATATGTTGATTTAAAAAAAAAAAAAAGATATGCCTTCTAAGATGAAGGACAAGTTGTTGCATCTGGTCTCTCCCACAACCAAAAAAGAGGCATAACACCTAGTGGGCTATTAGGAATTTGGAGGCAACATGTTTGGATGTTATTCTGGACCATTCATCAGTGACCTGAAAAGCTACTAGTAATCCTTAAATCAGTGGATGAAATGCTTGAGTAACACCATAGGTACACTTGCCTCTAGCTTCTACAAAATAACTGGGAAGTTCTGCAACTAGATAACTCCAAATAAAATAACTCCAAATATAATTTTCAAGAGGAAATCAATGAATATGATCCACACTACAATAGATAAAGAAATCTGATGCTCTTCAGTCTTCTAGTGTCCAGTTTGTAGCTGTTTTCAGTAACCCCGAAAGACAACGGGTATTACTCAGAGCAACCAACTATTATTTGGGATCCTTCATTTATTTGACCCATAACCATACTTTTCCACGTCTGAGACATTTCCAAGTTAGATATAAATCACAGAAACCATTAAATAATACAAAAATAAAGATTAATGAACAGTTTGAAAAGAGTGAACAATAAACAGAAAACTAGAAATAATGTTGTAACATACACGTAAAACAAGGGATTAAATTAAAATCCTCTATTAAAAAAGTATTAAAAGAAGAATAAATGAAACAAGATGGGATCAGGAGGGAGACAAACCATAAGAGATTCTTAATCTCACAAAACAAACTGAGGGTTGCTGGGGGAGGAGGAGGGTAGGAAGAGGGTGGTTGGGTTATGGACATTGGGGAGGGCGCGGTATGGTGAGTGCCGTGAAGTGCGTAAACCTGGTGATTCACAGACCTGTACCTGAGACTAATAATACATTATATGTTTACAAAAAAATTATAAAAACAAAACAAAACAAAAAAGTATTAAAATAATACATAGTATATTATATGTAACAAGTATATTATATATTATAACCTGTAATTAATTAATGTAATTATTTAAAATAACTCTTATAAATCTTTAAGAAAAAGATAAACATCCCTGTGGAATAAGATCATAAACAGATTATCAAGAAATACATATACACAATAAGTGTGTGAAAAAATATTTAGCCTCCCTAATGATAAAATTCTACCATTGATGTTGCTCATACAGGTCAGCCTCCTAGGTCAGAGAGAAGGGTGGAATATGAGGAAAGAATCTAAAGGAACAAATGGGAAATATCCCACACTGCAAGCTTTGCTAAACAAAATCTCTGAGATTTCTCCAATAAAACATCTATAAATACGCATAGAGGAAATATGAAGAAAATTTGCACATCTTTGTTTAGAAAGGTTTGCTCATTTTGGTATGTGTACCTAAAGTACTTTGGAAGACTAAGAACCATTGTTTCCCAAAAAAGCAAGAGAAAATCTAATAGAATTTCCCCATGGGGAAAAGCCTAGTGGGATTTTACCATCAGAAGAAATTGCAAAGGTCAATTTACTTCTGAGGGGTTCCTCGATGCTAGGACAGTATGTAGTATATTCCTCTCATCACAGAAGGAGCAATAGTAGCCTTTGAGACCAGCACAATCTGATCAGTTGAATTTCACAAACTTCAGGAGTTGAGCTGAAAACAGAGAAATAACTCTATATCATTGGGAGTTTATATTTGATTGAGAATTACAAACATTAAAACCATTGGTCAGTCATAGTAAGTATCTGGAATTTTTTTTTTTTTCTACTTAACATTAAAAGACCCCAAGCATAGAATAGCCCAGATTTGGTAAACCCTACAACAATAATGACTATTTACTCATTTGTTCAGTTGTTTGCTCTGTTCATTCAGTATGCTTTTATGTAATCTATGTTAGGAATTGTTTTAGAGAACAGAGACCCAGACACAAGTCGTCCTTGAGCTCACCGTTAGTAATGTGGACAAATGCGAAGAATTAAATGACATAAGATGTATTTGATACAAAGTGAAAGAAAGAGATATGGGAATGCAAAGAGAATTTCTGAGGTTGGGTTTCTTAAAAGCAGAGCCTAAGAGACAAAGATTCTTGTGCAAATTATTTACTGAAGGAGCGTGTTCAAGTAAAACCTAAAATACGGTGAGGGAAGCAAGAAGCTGGGCAAAGATCAGAGCTCAGTAGAAGTTCGGCTTTACTCTGATTCTTTAAGAAGGCATTACAGAGTTGTCCCATCTTGAGGTAAGGGTTCAGACCTTCTATCAGTAAGTCACGGTTTTCAGGCTGGTCCTGAGAAAAGGGCACAGGCTCCTGTGCATTTTCAAATGGGGTGGCTTCTGTTGGCCAGGGAGAGTTCTCAGGAATATTGCTATAGGCTGCAAACTGTCATCACAGCTGCTTGGGGGATGGGTGCCCTACCCTGGGAAATAGGAGCTGTATCTACTACTTTCCACCATAAATACTGCTCAGACTCAATTGCTTCTCACATTAAGATCACATCATTATGGCACAACTTCTCCAAGCTTTTGATTAGTCAGAATTTTTGAAGAAACTTGTAAGAGGAGCATTACTGAGACAACTACAGCTCCTGTTGCACTAATATGCATCATGTTCCCTACTGCCCACCCATTCTAGATTCCTCTCTGCCTTTTATTGATCCAGGTGGCTTGCCTCGTAAGGTGACCCAGCAGACCTTCATCCCCGACAGATCAAAATCCCTGGTCATCTTGACTATACTGGGTCATGGTTGTTGTATTTACCCATTTATACTTTATTCATTATTAAAATGGAGCATGGGCTTAGAAAGAGATGACTCATGGGGTTACTCGTGAGCCAAAATTATTCCTCTTTATGCTATTAAGCAACAATTATGAAACAAGTCTTAACTTCCTCTTTGTTACCAGAGTTCAATTACCCCTTACAGTATAATAATTTCTTTTCTTTTCTTTTCTTTTTTCCCCCACTGCTGGAGCCCAAAATGACTAGTGGTATCTGTATTGCTAATTTCCCTGGTAAACTTAAAGAGTATTCCTCCCCATGGAGATCTCTAGATGCACAAAACTTAAACACAAATTCTCCAATGGGTTACTATCAGTTAGAGACAAACTGAATTGTCTCACCTTGCAGCAAGAGACTGACCTTTTGGATAGCCACATCAGCTAGTTTCCAGGGCAGAGAACAACGTATCAGACATTTCTGAGCGAGGAGGTTCCTGTTGGTGGGAGGCAATCCACAGGTAGAGAGTGTGCTGTGTGCGGGCTATTTGAGGCCAGCCCTCAGCAGCTGACAGCTGGGTATGCTGCCTGCTAAAGAGCACTGGGGCTGGGGACCAACAACTCTACCATAGTAGGAATGAGAAACTCTTTGCTGAGGAATTAGAAAAGATTTTATCATGAAGATGACATTTGGCTTGTAAGTAAGCTAAGAATGGGGTTGCCACAGCAGGGTTGATTCAGGCAACAAGTTCACTGAGTTCAATCTGGAGATTTGTGGTCAGAATTAAATACTACTCTAGATTTCACCATTCTGAATTCAGTGGAAGTTCATCTAGTAGGTGTTAATTTTTATTTAGTTTCTTTTCTTTTCTTTTTCTTTTTCCTTTCTTTCTTTATTCCTTCCTTCCTCTCTTCCTTCCTTCCCCTCTCCTCTCTCTTTTTCTTTTCTTCTTCTTTTTTTTTTTTTTTTTTCCTGGATTATATGCTTTAAACTAATAGCCTGCCAGTTCTTTCTGGCAGTAGTATTACTGAATATAGCTAGTTGATGAGGTATACTGGGGTTAGTTTACAACATTTGCACTAATTAAGGTATTTAAACATCCCACTAGAATAGTAATAGACACCTTATAGAAAAGCTGTATGCTTTGGCAGATGTTTAAAACAACAACAACAGCAACAAACCTGTGTGAACAAGGTAGTCTTGCTACAGGTTCCAGAATTTCTGAAAAAATGTAGCACATAAAGTTCTATGTTTAAAGCAAAATGAGTAGGAAAATGGCCAACATGAGTAAGGAAAAAGGAATTGTGATAATTTGGGGTTATCTTAATTTATTATTTGCAGTATATAAGAAGTAAGAGAACATTAAAAATGGACATTTAATCGATAACATTACATTTTGAAATCTCTATAGTTGAAACTCAATTGGCGTATAAATGTTGTCTTCCATATCAATATTTAGATACTCACCATGACTCTGTTGAGTCACAACTATTGAAAGAGAGTTCAGAAAACGAAAGACTCAAGGCTAGGTATTTGGGGTGAGTTTGAATGTGTGTATATGTGTACAAGACAGAAGGACTTTTTGTGTCTGAGTGTCATTTCAGAACCAAATATAAATTACTTACATTCTGAATTGTGCATACCTGTGTATATCTAGTGTAGTATGTAGGTAATCAAGAATTGACACCACAATAAGGCCAGCATTTGAAATTAGAAGAGGAGAAAAGACTTTAGAATCTATCAACCAGAATCTAGTGTTGAGCAGTCAGGGGTTTTGGTTATTAAATGAAATCAAAAGCACATCAGGCCTATCAGCATCTTAAAAACCATTAGTGTTTCATTTAAAGAGAGTGTCTTGTTTCTGAAATATTCATAGCTGGAATCCACCACCACTGCTGAGATTTACATCTCCTCTCTCCCCATTATGCTCGCTGAATCTCTTTACTTGCTATTGTAGGAAAAATATTCAAAGATTTATAGGCAGCAAAGAGAAGGCAGCAAATTATGACATCCATTATTGGCATCTGCTCTTGTCTGTATCCCCAGGAAATGCAAATACAAATGACTTCCAATTTTCTACTACAACTGAGTTGCAAAGGGAACTGTTATATGCAGATGAGGCAACTTCTATTTGGACAGAGATAAAATGGAAGAAATTTCAGTCTACTACACTTGGCATACCATTTGCATAACTCTGAGAAAACTGTCACAAAGGGGTAATAAAAAATCATAAGGCTCTTAAAGAACCACATACAATGCCTTCGCTAGGCTGCTTATAAGAGAAATAGAAACAGCTTTAAGTTGTATGGGCTGGTGCAAGATCCAAAAACAAAAGGGTGACTAAATATAGATGCTTCTATATTCACTGGTAAAAGTGGTTCCTCTTCTTATGTTTGGCAAAAGGAGTACACTAGGCTTGAAAATAACTTATAATCCAGTATGCAGTAAAGACAGACCTCAAATTACCAATCTTTAAAAATTCTTTTGGCAGAAGTCATTGCCTCTCCCAGAGGAATGGCTAGGATGGTATTTCCCATTACACTGTAGGCTCTTTGAGAGCAAAGAACTCTTGTATATGCACTGAGGTCCTGTATCTTCAGTGTCTAAAATAGAGTTTTGAACATAAGAGAATCTCATAATAAAATGTTCAATAGTAGGAATTGAAGGAGTCATGCTGGTACAGTTGTGGGACTTTGGAGATGAGTGTTCTAGTCTAGCTTTTTCTCTTTGTGAGAATGTGGCCAGATTTCCCTATCTTTATGGGCCTTGGCTCCCACCTCTGAAGAAAGTCGATAATAATACCTAATCTTCTTTGGTTTGGGGAAAAATTAAATGAAGTATCATGACCAGTGTTTCGTACAGCATCAGTCATAGATCCGTCTCTCCTTTTTCTCCTACCTCCCATAATTCTCCCATATCTCTGCTTGAGAATGAGGAAGGTCAGCAATTTCTGAATTCTTAAACACCAGGCACATGGCTCATGGTAACTAGATATTCTCTCTTTGTCTGCTCTTATCTTTAAGGTTCTGCCTGCCTCAAAAATTCTTCTCAACATTCATTAAAACTTTGGCCCTTGACTCAGTTTCCCTCTTCCCCAAGTCCTGTGATCATGCTGGCCAATAACAAGGTCCACGTGAATAATATTCTCAACTGTTCTGATCACCCTCTATCCACCATGTGGGTGAGCAGGAGAGAAGGGGGTACCCACCCTAGAATTATGAGAATGGCCAAACCTGTGACACCCAAAGCTCACATGCTACTCATGATACAGCTCAGGCATTTTACATTTTTTTCCAGGCCATTATCAAGTTAACCTTCCTCTGATAAACAGCACACACAGGTGAGGTATTACAACAGTGACATTGTATAATATGGTGGCTCAGCAAGATAGCTCAGGCAGCAGGGTACAGGATGGACTGGAGGCTAAGTAAACATGGCCGATATATTTTCTTGCGTATAAAATTTTAAAAGGTAGTAGTTATAGCCACAACTGCCTGTACAGATAGTGGTTCCTGTCAATATGAAGTCTATCTGTGTTCTTGTGTATCTATTATTGTCATCCATCAATCTCCTCTAGCTACCAAATAGATGACTGACAGCTGTGCTGTCTCCAGTGACCAAGAAACTCAGAAAATACTAACTTTTGTCAAGTCGCACAGTAACTCAGTAACATAAGCAAAGATCAGATTTTTATGATTTTTCTGTCTCTTTGTCTTATATAGTTCTCCCTGAACCAGTTCACTGTCTAGAGATGAGTTATCATTGTACTTTCTTTAAATAAATCTTTCCAGTGGCTTATGGAATTAACCAACACCTCATTTCCTCATTATGAAAGTGTTCAGGCAATCATATCTACTCTGGAGCCCAGGCCTTCCAAATCCTCAGAAGAAGGTTCAAATCTGAGAAGTGAATACATTTTCCCTAAGCAGAGCCTGTCAGAACATTTTTAATAAAGACCTGGCCCAATTTCAGAGCTTTCTTTTCATTAGGGCAGGTCTGAAAGCAAAGGCCTTGAAAGTGGTTAGAAAAACAGTGTAATCACTATGGTACCATTATCCTGTCCCTGGGTAATCATTAGGCATCAGCTTGCCAAAGCGAAGGGCGGCAAATTACTCATTTATTGTTACCTGAGCTGTGCAGAAGATTGAAATCTGGACTACTAATGATTTTTTTTCACCTTGTTTGGGAGATTCTGTAGAAAAGTTCACATGCAGCACAGATGCTAGCTGGCTGGCAAAGGTGCTTTCAGACAAATATGAAAGGGAAGCAAAGCATCCCCTTCCTTCAAAAGTAAAGCTGAAAAGCTCCACATCATTTCATGAAAGCAGCTCTAAGGGAGAAATGCTAAAAGTTGTCAAGATCTATAATCGGAGAAGAAACTAGTTAGTTGGCTTTGAGTAGATTTTTATCTGCTTTAAAAGAGATTAGACACTCAAAGTACAAGCTGGATTTAACACAAATTAAGTCTCAGGTAAATATTTACCAACAGTAGGAAAAAAATTCTTAGTGACATCATCTAATGAACTGGATTTTTTTTTTTTTTTTGTCACTTGCTTTGGCAAGTTTCGAATTCAACAAAGGCCCCAAGTCTAGCTATAGTAAAAGAAAACCAAGCCATTCATAATCTTGTTAAAGTTAAAACATGAACAAGATGTAGCACAGACAGGTATGGCTGGGAACATGAAAAGGCAGCCATTACAATATCTGTATCTATACCTAAAATAGATATCTAAAGTGAACCTTGAAGTGGTTCTTGATACTGGGAGTAACTGGTGTAGGTAGGCAAGGAGGAAAATTCTAGATAGGTTTAGATAGTCTTGTGAATGCAAAATGTTACATCCAAGAGTAAAGATGGAATGTCTCTTGTTTCTATAGGAAAAAGTACAGTGTGTGAAATAGGGACATAAAAATCAAAAGCATTGATTTCTACTGCTGGCTCAGCTGGTGACTGCTTCTGTAGTCTGAGGCAATTTTCCTAGCCTATTTGTGACTAAATCTCAGCATCTGCAAAATGAGGTTAGGAATCTTTTCTGTTTGAGATCCAGCTAGTATTATTAGGACTATTGTTCATGTTATTAATGTTTATGATGCCTTCAGGGATTTTCAGATTAAAAGCATTATAATAGCTCAAAGTGTTATTAATATTATTTTTCATGTTATTCTAAAAGGGTGTTGTTGAGACTGATGAATTGACATTTGCAATACTCCTTAGAAAGGGTTAGATAAAAGTGTCGGGATCATCTAATGCACAGATTTGCTCTTTAAGAACATGTAGAAAACCCGTAAGTGAGAGCTTCCTGATCAACCTGACTTTAGGCTCATACCATACTCCTAGTCACTTAAAGAATTTGCCAAAAAGATTATATGTATCTATTTTGCCATCTAAATTCAGGGTTCCTGTCTACCCATACCAACTAGAAAGGTGAAATAATGAGTCATGATGTTTCATGTGTTCAGAATTTTCAAAGATCTAGTAATTTGTAAATTCTGATTTTTTCCTTTGTTTCATCATTGATTTCTTAAAGTGTTCTCAATGCACTGTAATTCAGTTTTCTAACAAATGGGGTTTTAATGCCATGACATCCTTGGGGATTTTGGACTTTTGTCAGAGGTTTGCTTCATGTTTAATGCCTTATAGACGCTGGACGTATTTTTACAGTGCCTGGTCTTGAATGGCTATTAAAGGGTATATTACAGGCATAAGGCACCTTCAATTTACAGTATTTTACCTACTTATACCATTTCCAGGGCTCTCTATTATAACATTATCATTAAGGTTGCTGCCCTTTGCTGCCAACAACATGATTAAATCCCATTACAATTACTTTTATTATAAAATCTTCTCATGCTTCTTGGCACTAAAGGTGCACAGAGCCAGCCATGCAGGTGGTAACATAACAGGGGGCAAAGTGTTCTGAACTGAAACGTTAGGAGAGCGCTAGCTTCGAGAAGGCAAATATATCCCCAAAGTATTCCTGTATTCTCTGGGGATGGGCTTCCTTTTGACGTTTAGTTTATAATACCAAAGAGGTTTTGCTCTTATTTTGTTTTTCTCTCTAGGGGAGTGAAGGAGGGGGATCTAATCTGGAGTAATTCTCACCAAAGAAAGGCTCAGAAAAAGGCCTACTGATGACTAGAAAAATGACAGCTGTTTTAAGACAAAGAGGAAAGAATCTAGTCAATGAAATAATGTCTCATGTTTCCTATACAATAATGGTGCTTCTCACACCTGGGAATGATGAAGTGTGACGTGGGATTTTCTTTTTCCCATTTGGTGGTGAAGTATTCATTAGTCCTCCTTACAACCAGAGGCAGTAACCTCTAACAGGTGGCCAAAAGACAGAGACTTCCTTTTATGAAACTGACTTGTCTTTCAAACTTTTAAACCAGACCTTGTTAATGGATCTTAATGCAGTCTATGTAGCCACACTGCACGCAGCAGGACCCCATGTTGTGTTTCTGCCAGGGGACTATAGGAAGCAGAGGGGAGCATTGGTCAACACCGCCAGCCCTTCGCCCAACTCCCAGTATTGACTTCCTGCCTCTGCCACGTGTTCATGTGCTTTCCAGCAAAACGCTCATGCCTCGGTTTCAGTTTCCTCATCAGCTTCTTCATCCTCGTCAGGTTGTTGAAGGGACTAAACCAGCAGATGTTTGCAAACCCCTTTGGCTAATGTGTGGCCCCCAGGAAATGTCTTGTATTTGCAGCAGTGGTCCATGGAGTTGGCAGGCTCACAGATGCTCAAGAGAACATTTACGTCTTTTCCTTCTCTGCCTGATGAATACGCAAGTATGGGGAGATTGGCAAAAGGGAAATGGAGCATTCAGAAACATAAGCAATTCATTGCTATAAAATGCAATAAAAGGATATTTCATATAATAATAATAGCTAATGACTACTGGACGTGGACTTAAGCTGGAATGAGCATAGCGCGCGCATGGTGTCACTGAATTCTGCGGTAACTCCTAAGGTAGGCACTACCATGCTCTTCAGTTTATCACTGAGAGGTGAAAAGGACACAACTTCTATCTGAGGAACTGGGAGTAGTTTATCCAGCTGCTTTCTCCTTGTGTCTTTCCCTCTCCCTCTCATGTATCTATGGGAATAAGAACTGTTAACTTTTCACTAAGCCACAAACATGTGCACGGTTGCAAATATAAAATATATATTTGTCCAGATACAGTTTCTCAGCAGCAGAACCAGAAGGTTTCAACTAAAGAATTCATTTTTAGACACACAGCTCTAGATCCTATATTAATATAACAATCTTTTCATGTTTGCCTATGTGTTCACTTGTAAGAAGGTGCAGATGAAGCCTCTATTTTCTTGGGGCTCAATATGCATGTCTTGTCTATTCTAAATGTCAGCAGCAGAGCTAGGTGAGCATGGTGTAGGGGGGTTGTCTGCGCCAGGAGTAGGTGGGAAGGAGGCTCTATAGAGGACTGAAAAACATTCATAAAACCAGCTAAAAATCGGATTATTTTTTCTGATTCCCATGCAATTCTAAATCACATTGGTGAAAGGGTACTGCTCCTCACCAGGGCAGGCCTCTGGTCCTCTTCCACCTCCCTCCCCTTTGGTATGCCACCGCATGTCCCCCTTGGGGAAGGAAATTAAAGTGTGATGTGAAGGAAAGGCTATATTTTCAATACATGTTAACTATCTGTTAGGTATTTGTTTAGCATGTCGAGATTTTTAATGACTACTGTTAGGACATTTCCACAGTAAAGAGAAAAACAAAACTTCTATGGAAACAAACAGACTCGGAAACAAAGGCAAGTAACTGGCACAAAATCCTCTTTGCTCAATCCATCCCTTAATATCCAGAAAGGCTCAGAGGCACATATCTGCTTTATTTTGTTCCTGGGGCTTGGCAGGGAGAGGTGTAGTTCTTTGATGATGAGAAGAGAATAGAAGAAGTAGTTAAGGATAAACCCTTTCCTATTTAACTGTTCTATTCTTTTCTTCTCCCCAAGATGAAGGATGATGTGTGGAAAGGAATAAGAATTCAGAACAGTGTGACTAAATCACACTTGTTAAAGTTAGAAAAGCCCTGAATAGGTCAATTTTACTGACTTCATAGAGGGAAAAAAGCACAAGAAGCCTTTCATGAGGGCTAAGAGGTGTTGCAACTCCCCCCCCCCCGCCCCGAGCTTAAAAATACTGTTTACTCACCTGCCTTCTACCATTATTGTCATCAAACTTTATTGATAAGGTCATCCCGTGGCAGCACTATAAAATAGGAGGTTTTCCTTTGGCCTACCCTTATTTTTAGAAGACTCATACACTTTTTAGGGCTCCCACCTTATTGCATGTCGTGGTACCCGAGCCACCACCACCAGCACCATCACCACCATCGTCCATACTGCTATCGCCAAGCCTAAGATTTTGAGGGTTTTTGCAGTAACTCATGTTCCCAGCCTTCCCCACCCATTTCTTCCTTCAACATTTTCCCCTCCTCTGTCCCAAATGCTCAGAACACTGCAATGTGAAAAAGGCTGGTTGATAAATCAATCAGAGGCTACTTCCTGAAGATGGGTTGGGCTGGTTATTTTTGTATGCGTAAAGCAGATGGTTCCCCTGTGCTTTCAGGCCAAGAACTAAGAATTCAGACAAAGAATCTTTGAGATACTTACCCTACAATAAGGTCAGGATTAAAAGATAACAACCAACCAACACAGACATCCAGTTGCCAACTAGATAAGGTGTTAAAGAAAACAGAGGGGCATGAATTGTCAGCTTTATGCAGTAAAAATAAAGAAAGGCCCAGCCATGAGTTTGTGATGAAATGAGTCCACGGTACAAAATTTGTCCTGATTTAGTTGTGAGTAAGTGCTTACAGCCAAAAGAGCAAAGGGGTGAGGATAATCCAGAGAGCAGGCTTCCTCTTAAGGTTTCAAATAAAAGGAGTAGACTCTTTTCCCTTCTGTATCCTTTAGGACTCCACAGAAAACAGTGGGAAGGATCACAATCAATGGAGAGGCAAATATACTCTCCTTGGAACACTTTGCCTAAATATCAGGAAAAGGACTAATCATGTCCCTCAGATTCTAATGTATATTAAGAATTCAGGAAACTCTAATTAATTATATCTCATTTTCTTCACCAAAACATATTTGAACATATTCAACCTAAACCTAACCTAAACATATTCAACCAAATCTTTGGGTGATATGTATCTTTTAACTGGTTTAAGATGTGTTTCTTAAATACAAGTTTGGGCAGCAGCAGAGATATTTTTGGTGGGAGTCTCCATTCACAGCATTAAGGATCTGTTTATTTTGGTTAGTGTGTTTAACTTACTGTCATAATAAAAGATTACAAAGGACAAAGTAGGCAAAACAAGTGTCACCTTGTTACTTCACCTTCTCATCAGCGCTGTGTCTTCCTCATTTTTGTGTGGTGGTAATTTTTTTTTTTTTTTTTTTTGCTTGACTATTTCAACCATCTTTATGTCTTTGCCTCTCATCTGTTTTTCATCTCTTTGACAATAATTTTCTTGGTGAAAATGCTCTACTTGGAATAGACTAGCTTGTAAGTATTTTGGAAATAAGAGTGAAAAATGTGGTTAAATTCACATCCTGACAGACTAAAATAGTTCAGTGAGGAACCAACGAAGTCTTTTGAACTGAGGAAAGAACTGATGAAAAATATTGTATGTTGGTGTAAGAATGGGCTAGAAGAAGTGGAGATGGGCATCTGTTTTTAAGTGAAAACTAACATAGCTGAGTATGGCAAAAGGCCCCCATTTCCCTTAATTTCTAGGGAACTACCTCAAACTCAGTCAGCCATGTACCCAGGATAGTATCTCAAATCCCAGAGGTGTGAGAAGTGCCTTCATTGGCAAAATGAACTTATGTTCACACCACTGCCAAGAACTTAGAGGTGAAACTTTACTACCTTTGGAGTTCTTCATTATCTCTACCAAATCCTAACTGAAAGAGAATGTAATTGTAATTATGATTGCCTCTATGCCCGTTAGTAACTAGGGAAGCTGATTTAAAGCCACGTATCTCTGAAATATTTTCCAAAGCATGTAAGTGTAAAATACTATATATGTAACATATACAAAACAATGATATACATTTCAAATACATACAGACATACAATTAATAGTATGTTTTCCTGTTTCTTCTTTTTTTCTTTTTTTAAAAAGATTTATTTATTTTGAGGGAGAGAGAGAAAAGTGCAAGTAGGGGGAGGGGCAGAGGGAGAGAATCTCAGGCAGACTCCCCACTGAGCCCAAAGCCCAACATAGGGCTCCATCTCACGACCTGGAAATCATGACCTGAGCTGAAATCAAGAGTCAGATGCTCAATGGACAGAGCTATCCAGGTGCCCCTGTTTTTCTGTTTTCTGAGTGTTGTTTGCTCTCAGTTAATGAGCATTTTTAAGGGAAACTGCAAAGTAAGCTTTCAAGAAATGGGCACAGCATACCGTGTGTCCATTGCTTTCGGTCAATGATGGTTCTACTGTGCTCTTCTAAATTGAGGGCATTTGGCATCATTTGCTCTCATTTACATATAATCTTATGACTTTTCAAAAAGAAATGTTAGAAAAAAGAAAAAAAATTGTACGGTCTTCTATATTTATCCACATGTCAACCACTTCTGATGCTATTTATTTCTTCCCATGGATTCCTGTTACTATCTGGTGTCATTTCCTTTCAGCCTGAAGAACTACTTTTAGTATTTCTTGTAAGGAAGATTCACTAGCAATGAATTCTTCCAGGCTTCATTTATGGGGAAATATCTTTATTTCGCCTTCATTTTCAGAGGATCATTTTACTGTGTATAGGATGTTTGTTTGTTTTTAACAGATTTCTTGGTATAACTTATATATCATACAATTCATCCATTTAAAGCACACATTTCGATGATTTTTAGTATAGTCAGAGAGATGTGCAACCATTCCCACAATCCACTTTAGAACCTTTTTGGATATAGAATTCTTGGTCAAAAATAGTTTTCCATCTGTTTTGGTACTTTGGTTATGCCATTTCACTATTTTCTGGCCTCTGATGTTTTTGATGAGAAATCGGTTATTAGCCACATTGTTCCCCCATATATAATGAATCATTTCCCCCTTACTTCTTTCAAAACTTTTCTGTTTGACTTTGCTATTGATCTAGCTCCATGTTTTCCATTTTTTCTTTTGTCATCTGAAACCTGCTGTTGAACTCCTTTAGTGAATTTTTATTTTGGTTATTTTGCTTTTCATTTCTAGAATTTCCACTGTTTCTTTTCCTCTTTCCCTCTCCTCCTTCTCTCTCTCTCTTCCTTTCTTTCTCTCTCTCTCTCTTTTTACAAGTAGTTTGGAGTTTGTACAAGCTGTCTCCTCTGCAATGTGCTACCATTAGTGGCTCTACTTAGAAATTTTAAATTCTTATTATCATTAGCCTGGTTTCTAAGGTGGTCCCCTGGCTTAGTGGCCAGGCAACAACTGGTCTGAGACTTGTTCAAACACCTTGAACCTACAAAACTTAACATTTTGCCAATGGATCTATGTGGGATTTGAAGAGAACATACAAAGTTCAAACAATTTTCCTCTGTCCCAGATCTTATTTTTGCCTCAGCCCTCTTGGGTCTATGTGTGTGTGCGTGTGTGTGTATGTGTGTGTGCATGCGCACGCACAATCCCCAGTCAGTCAGCGATGTGTGGAGAACATATACAGCCCCACTGCAGCTCTCACTTTCAGGATCTCCTGGTTAAGATTCTGGCTGCTCTGTAGGCCTGCCACTCATCACAACCAGGATTGCAACCTCAGGCTAGCAGAGCTGCAGGCTTGCCTCATTCATTTCTTACCAAGTTGTCTGCTTGTACTGAAACACCTTTAAGGCATGTGCTTTTGCTCTCAGCTCCAAACCAATTCTTACCCCTCTGACAGCAAAGCTGCTGGTTTTCACAAACAACCCTATGCTGGTCTAAAAACTGTGCCAATTAAGCTGGTAGAAAGGAGAGATGGAAGTAGCCCCAGGCAAGAAGGCCACTGCTTATCACTGCTTTTAGCTGAACTTCTAGCAGCTTTTCATAAAATAATGGTGATCTCTTTGTTGTTTGCCTTTGGTTGGTTTCTAGAGTCTTGAAATTCTTGGGAGATTTGCTTTGACAATTCTGTATAGTTTTATATTGGCTTTTGAGAGTAGGATTTGCTGACCTCTTCCATCCTCCAAGGTCCAAAGTCCTAACTTCAAATTATGCATTTCTTACCTCACAGCAGCTCTTTTTTCCACCATTTAGTTTCTGTTCTGGGGAACAATTTTGACATACAATGCCTAACTAAAGTGGTGCAGAGATAGAATTGAATCTGTCCCAATAAACAAAGGAAAAGAATCATGCTGGATTTTAAAATGCAAATTTTACAGTTGTTAAAGCCACCTTGCTAGTGTTCTAGAACTACTAAATGATCCATAAAGGAGAGTATAGATTAGAAATCAGTCAGCCTATTTCTAGCTGGAATTCACAATATCCTTGTTATTAGCAAAGGCACTATAACATTATGGCAAACTAGTAGCACAGCATCCTAGTAACACTGACCAACAATTGGGTGAAATGGTGGCTTAAAGAAATAATGGACATAACAATATAATAATTGCTGGAAATTTAAGAGAAATTTAAAGCCTGTTATTCAAGGCTTTAAACACATCTTTAATCTCACTGTAGTCTTAACTCAGTTCCATATGTACTTCCAGAAACATCTCCTTCATATATAAAATATAGTATGGAACATATAAAATATTTTATATATGTATAAATAAATATATAAAATAAAATATTTATTATTATATATTATATAAAATAAAATATAGTATATATATATAAAATAAAACATAGTAAGGAATATATAAGTTGTTTGATTTGAAGGGAAATCAATAGAGAAGTTTGGTTTAAGGATTAATAGATAATATCACAAGAATTCAAGATAGGAAACAATAACACCAGGATTCATAGGATGGGATCTGAAAGGTCAGGACAAGGCTATCTCCTGGCTTTAAAGGATGTTCATGCTAGTGGGTCTCTGCTTCTGGCAGCTTATCTTATTTGTTCTCCTACTTTCTTCTATAAACCACCCTTCTTTCTTTGCCTATGGTTTCTCTCTCCTCCCACAAAATGACGCATGGCTTTGGCTTGGTATACACTGACTTTCATCTGACTTTACAGACACTGCAGCTCTTTTTCCACAAGTGACTTAGACACCTACTGCTCATTTTACAATTCTCAAATAAAAGAATCTGATTCATCCATTTAGGTTCAATCATCTCTGGCCAGTGGATCAGGCTTATTGGAGTAATTATGATTTTCTACGGTCATGAGGGGGCCATGAATGGAGATATCCTTGGGAAGGAGCATAGACTGGAAATGAGGACAATGACTGACATCTATAATATAATTGGTTTATTCCTATGTGAGTCTCTCCATTCCTCAAGTGTTAAAAACTTTGTTGGATTTTCTCTGAAGCCAATACACTCAATTTGCTTGGGGTGAGCTCCTTAAATTATTTTGATAACAAATACCATAGATTCTTTTATTTTCAACTTGCCACAGCTTGCTTTTCGTTCTCTACTTCAATTTTTAGATCATTTAACATAAATGCTTACAATATGTAATTTTAATTAATGTGTGTAAATACATATAATTTAACCAAGGAAAAGAGAAGGCATTTCATGTGAGGAAAAGAGCATAGAAAAATTATGCAGGCTGAAATGATCATGGTTGACATAGTTTCCTATGGTTGTTGTAAAAAGTTACCACAAACTGGATGGCTTAAAATAATAGAAACTTATTCTCCCATAGTTCCAGAGGCTAGGAGTTTGAAAGCAAGATGTCAATAATCATTTTTTGCCTCTTTCTAGTATCTCCTGGTTGGCAATCCTTGGTGTGCCTTGATTTATACCTACATCTCTCCAACTTCTGCCTCTGTCTTCACATGGCTGTCTGTGTGTCTGTCTGTCCAAATCTTTTTGTCCTTACAAGAATACCAGCCATTGGATTTAAGGTCTTAAATCAGTATGACCTCATTTATACAAAGGCCCTATTTCTAAGTAAGTTCATATTCACAAGTACCAATGGTTAGGACTTCAGTAAATCTTCCTGCAGGACACAATTTAACCCATACTGGTCTAGTTGGGAAACTAGCCTGAATGGAATGGAGGACATATAATACGGAAAAGTGAAGATAATCATGAAAATGGAATTCACGAGACCTGGTTCATAAATATTCATAATGCAGATGTAATACCATATTAATCAATTCCAAAGGTGTCTTTCCCAAAATAGCCTACATAAATTCAATGTATTAGAAGTATCTCTAGAACTCAATAATGCTGAGTTTTGTTTGCTCGTTCTTTGGTGCTTTTGTTTCTTCCTATTTTTCCTGGGAATTTCACAGATTCTCTTACATTTTCTGCAACAATTTTTGATATTTGACTGTTACCACAGATATATTATCCATGCTCTTGTCTAAAGCCCACCTGTTATTAAACTCTATATCTGGAACTAATGATGTACTATATGTTTGCTAACTGAATTTAAATAAAAAAAATAAATAAAACCTATCTGTAACTTTGTACCATAAATCCCATCTTCTCTTGGGTATTCAAGGCATGACTTCAACAAATCCTCCTCCCCCATTTTCCTATTTTCTTTTGTTTTTCTTCCAATTTTTCTATTTTCACTCTCAACTGCATCATTCCCATCAACATATATAAAGATAATATTACTTTGTTCATCTCAAAATAACTTTATTTGCCAGATGCTGTAAAAATGGTTTTATTCCCCTTTCCAACAAAACTCCTTAAAAGACTTTATATTCCCTTCTCTGGTCCTCTCCTACACACTCCAGTCTGGCTTTCACTCAACCACTCCACCCTAAATGTTCTTGCCATGGTTATCAATAACCTCCAGATTGCAAAATCCAATAGTTCATTCTCGGTCCTCATCTTCCTTGACCTATCGATAGCATTTGACATATTGGCTACTCTTGTCTCTTTGATACACTTGCCTTCCAGATCACTATACTCCTCTCAGTTTCCTTTCACTTAGCTGGTTGTGGTTTCTGGGCTTTACTGGTGATTCTTCTCCAACTGCTCAGCAGTTGAGCATCCCAGATCATGCTTGGATCTCTTTTCCTTTACATATTTATGCTTTCCTTTGGCATTTTACTCAGTTTTTGGCCTTAAATACCATGTTAATGACTCCTAAATTTTATTGCACCAGTCTAGACCACTCTCCTGCACTTCAGACTCACATATCTAACAGCTAATTCAATATGCTTAAGTGTATAGTAGTACATTCCAAACTTCCCATGTCTAAAACTATAGTCACCCTTCCACCAAATGTGTTCTGCTTTTAGCTACCTCCATCTCTGATGATGGCAACTCCATTCTTTTAGTTACTTGTGCCAAACATCTTAGTCTTTCTTGATTTCTCCCTTCTTCTCACACCCCATATCCAAGCAACAAAATGGATCTGTTGTTCGAAATAGAAAGAAGACTCAAAATATAATTGGAATCCAAACACTTTCTCCATCCCTACTGATGTAGTCTCATAACTACCACTACCATTTCTCACCTGAATTTTTACTTTAATGACTTAACTGGCTCATTTCTCTTGCATTAATCACAACATAGCAGCAAGAATAAACTCGAACTTATATAGGTCATATAAAATCTATCTTCTGTTCAAAACCCAAATCCAATGCCTTCCTACTTCATGCAGGGTAAAAACCAATGTCTTTACAGTTGCCCATAAAGCCTCACATGAGCTGTTCTTTTGAAATTTTGAATCTCCTCTCATTCTATTTTTCTCTACCACTCACTTCACACCAGTCACACTGTCTCTTAACATTCATCAAACGTGAAAAGATTTGTCCTTGCCATAGGGCCCTTACAACTGCTTTTCCTTCTACTTAAAATCTTTCTTCTCCAGATACTTGGCATTTATAATCCCCCACTCCTTTAAGTGTGAGTAATTATCACCTTCTTAATGAGGTTTATTCCGACCACACCAACACCCCTTCTAAGTATTTATTATTTTGTATTTACCCTCTCATTTATAACATGTAATGTAATGATTTCTTATGTTTATTATTACTTTTACCTCCTCTAGAATACAAGGTTCATGACGACAGGGGTTTTTGTCTTTTTGTTCACTGATGCATTTCAAGCACCAAGAACAACACCTGACACATAGTAGTAACTCAGTGAACACTTTTTGAGTGAATGAATAACTTGTTTAGGTTTTAAGACTAGATCAATACTTTCTGGAGGAAAAAAAAATAATAATTTTTTTTTCTTGCCCCTCTAATGAACCTTCCTATTGAAGTATTAAGCTCATAATTACGACTAGTATAACACTAAACAGTGCTTTCAAAAATATATTTCATCACTGATACTAGTGGAGAAGAGCTGTGCAGTGTGCTAAGGAACATCATAACTAAATGGTTTCGCATAGGTTACTTTTAAGTGATTGTCAGCTGCAATGATTAACGGTCCTCCACCTTATTGTGCAATTAAACATGGCAGGGACTGACACTATCTCTTCCTTGGTATACTGCGAAGCTCCATTTCCCAGATTTGTTCATCTTGACAGTAGTTCTGGACAACAGAATTGGAAGGAAATTCAATAAAATAGGATTGCACTTCCCAGGTTGATTTCTTAAGTTTGCCTTGTGATTTTGTTCTCTTTCCTTGTGTCCCGGTCAGAAGGATAGGGTTCAGTGGGGGATTCGGAGGCCCGAGAAGATGATGGAATCACTGCATAGAAGGAGGCTGAGTCTCTGAATCACAGGGTAGAACACCACTCACCAAACCCTTTCTTGGACAATGACGTGAATGAGGGCTCAAGTATTTATAGTTCTAACTCAGTGCTAATCAGGATTGATTTTTGCAGTTGCTAGTCTGCCATGACCACCCAAAAGAACCAGCTTCTAATAGTGTCTCAGAAAGGTTGGGTGAAACTTGATTATACAAAGCTATGAAAAGGGCGTATGTTAATACTGAGGAAACTTGAAACCTTTGGCAAAGCAAGACGGCCATCTCCAGAAACTGCTCTTCTTCTAACAATAACATATTAGCATTTCTTCTTGGAATAAATAGGTTGGTGCTTTTTGGAACCAAGACGTGACTCTTTGGCCTATGTTAGGATTCCTCTCTCAGTTCGATGGCAGTGTCAATAGGAAAGCAAGTTGGCTGTTTGTGCTTGGCACCACCTGGCTGCAGTTACATGGCTCAGCACTAAATACACTGGCTGTGTCAGAGTTGAGGACTGTCATTCTGATGAAGTGGGGAGTGTGCTGCCCTGGCAGGAAGCCTTTTAAATTGAATGACAAGGTTTTTCTTATTTGTTACATCCCCAGGCCATTGTCAAATCATATAATGCCAGCCCAGGAAAGTAATTACAGAACTGTTGTGAGGCTGTTAGTAGCCGCTTTTCATTTTTCCCCATTGTGACTGGGAGGTGGTGGAGAAAAATTGGGATGACTAAGAACCACAACATAAACGCCGCCCAATCTATTGGCCAGTCACATGCAGCACTTACTTTTCGCCAAGGGGAAAAGAGCAGGTTCCTGAAATATTATTAGACATAGGTGCCAAATAAAGTGAAAATCTACAACCAACTCTAAGAGGTCAGGCCATGAGGACGGATGGATTTCATGGATTAAATCATTATCAAAAATCACTAGGCCACAAAGTCTAATTCCTAAAAACAAAAGCCTATGTTGATCCCATCAAGTAACCCTTTTTCCTTTTAGCTACCTTTTTTTTTTTTCTTCTTTCTAGTGTTTTCTTTATTATTTGTGTAAGGACCACAGTGAGCCTTCAGCAGCTCAGAGTAGGTCAAAGTTTTCAACAGTAAATGTAGATTGTTGTAAAAAAGCAGCTATAAGACTATATGAAGAGAACAAGACTATAGTAAATGTATTTTTATTTTATCGCCTCATCTTAATTTAGCCCTTTCTCATAAGAGCCTTATGAACTGGCCAGTGCTCATTTTCAAGGTTATGTCCCAAACTCTACTCAGTGAAGAATGGCAAGGCATTTGATAGACGACTGATTTAAAATAAAGTATGTATTGTTTGAATGTTACAACTGTTTAAAATTTAATGGAAAGTTCTTAAGATTCTTAACACAACTGAATGTTATGTTTCCAATCAGGTGACAATCTAATCAGGATGAACCTTAAGTGATTATTCATTATTCATTTCTTTGAATGAAGTGGTTTAACTAGCATGTAGCTGTGCTGGAAAGTTATTAGGTTCACGTTATAACCCTTTCTTGTTCTGAAAGTCATTGCTCTTCTTTTCTTCTTGGTCACTGAGACACAGGAAGTACATGGGTATGTCTTTTAAAGGTTGTGGAAGGCAGTTGTTTCCTCATACTCTAGGCAAAACTCCTCTCACTCAGAATGTATAGGCACCTTTCATGAAATAATTTATTTCTAAATGATGAAAGTGGTCAGAGGCTCAGGATCTAACAACTTCCCAAATGAAAATAATTAGAATCTGTGGTAAAGATAAGAGTGAGGTTTGAAACCTGTCGGTACATATCACTAAGTAGAAATAAATTATGGCTTGTCAAAAACGACAGATTTCAACAAGGTGCTTCCTTTTCACTTCGAGTAAGACCTTTTTCCACCCAGCAATTAACTTTATTCCCATTAATATTCAGTAGCATTGACAAGGCTGACAGAGTAAAGCTGGGTTTTATAAAACTAAAGACAGATTGATAGAGACTCATTACTTTGTCTAATAATTTCATCATTGTATGTTAGGTCTTAATAAATAAAGGACAAAGCTGTTGACTGTGGCACTGATTTGTTGTGCCAGGTAAAGGACTCAAATTTTCTGTGTATATTTTCTTTTTGTGATTCATAAATTTATTTTTGAAAATAAATAGTAATTTTGCCTAAAGGGTTGCAGAGGTGACGCAATAATACATTTATACCAAACCGCAATGCGTTTAGTACTAGCATAGTTTTCTTCAGATACTTCTTCACAATCTGTAAATAATAATTATGCTGCACAGTTAAATTAAATAAAATAAGCAACTGTATGTAAACGACCCTTTGATTATAGATGGAGAAAGCCTAAGAGCAAGTATTTGCTTGTGGTGCAGTAGAAAAAGAGCAAAGAATTCACTAACAACCCAAGAAAACACAAAAACCAAACATTTGTCTTCCTTTATGATATAAAAAGTTGGAAATAAAATAGAGCAGGTTTCACAAAGCTTCAAGATGTGTCAAAGATGATGTTGCTTAGAGACATAACATCTGTTCTGTTTTCATATTTGTCATATTTCCTTAAAAAATTAAAATGAAACATTGTGCTTTTCTAAGCTTATGGACACAGTTTTTTTGTGGGTTTTTTTTTTTTTTTTTTCATATAGGGCACTTTGGCTGAGTTCAGTTTTGCGTTCTCTTCTAGAACAGTGAGAAAAAAAAAATCTCACTCTTGGTGAGAAACATGTGATATACATGCCTAACGAAATCAACTTGCATTTTTTTCCTGTAAGTTTCTAAGTTGTTCTTTCCCTCTTCCATGACATGTGACTTCTCACAGGTACAAGTCCATCATTTTTACCAAACAGCTCTTTTTCTTTTAAAATTATATAGCTCAGCCAATTTTTTTTTGCCGGGGGCAATATTAGAGAGTTGTGGATGTATTACTGACATGGAATTTTGCCACTTGTATTTATTTTCTGAGCTATGACAACCTACTGTTCTGTGGTAGAAATGACACAATTTTAGTCCTTATAAATTCATAGTTTCTGCAAAAGTCTAATTTTTCATAAGTGAAAATTCATGTAGTGAAAATGGAATCATTTCACGCAGTTCTTACTTTGGCCCTAAGCACATGCACTGAGTAGCTCTTTATTCCCCCCTTTTTGTCAGTATCAAAGTCTGCAGATGGGTAGGTCACACCTGAACACCCTGAGCAGGGAATGTGTAATTAGGTTTTAATATTAAAAACATTAGATTTGATTTCCCTATTCCGTTTGGATCCTTCTCTAACGTTCTACATCCCTTTAGATTTTTATCTCCTGTTAGTGCTTATCTCTTTTCTTTATGGCAGTCTATTTCTCTGATTTCAGCTTTATTCAGCTCCCTGGCTCCCTTCCAAACTCCCCTTCAAATTATCAATGTTAACATTTTCCTTCAGTTATTGTCCTGTTTTCTTCTTGTTATTCTTTTTTCCTAATCCATTTATGAATTTGTTTTTGCTCTTTGGCAATGAAAACTTTTTAGGACAGCAGACATTTAAACAGTTGCATTCTTTTATTAGTCATATTTATTGAGAACTTACTATGTGCAAAACCCTCTGGGAGAACACAAAGATGTTTTATATGCCATCATTGCCCTCACTAACAGCAAATGCTCACACAGTGCCAGTTATGTATTAGACACTGATCTCTGTGCTTTGCAAAGATTACTTCAATTGGCCTTCCCAACATGCACTATGTTTTAATATGTAGATTTTATTATTAATCAGGTATGGTGAGGCTAACAGATCAGGAGATGACTGCCACTGAAAAGACAATTTGTCATTCATAGTTCCCAAGAGGAGGGGGACATGGACCACAAAAGGAAGCATTAGAGTCAATTAGGAGTCAAAGGGAGAGGCTCCTGGATGGCTCGGTCCGGTCCGTTGTGTCCAACTCTTGATTTTGGCTCAGGTCATGACCTGAAACCAGGTCCTGGTTTTAAGCTCTGTGTCTGGTTCTGTGCTTAGCGGGGAAGAGTCTGCCTGAGGATATTTCTCTCCCTCTGCCTCTGCCCCTTCCCCACTTGCGCTTGCTCGTTCTCTCTCTCTCTTAAAAGAATAAATAAAATCTTTCAAAAAAAAAAAATGATGTGCTCACAAACTAGTCAGTTACCATCTCTAAGAACTGGCTTGCCCAAGGAGGGGCAGATTAAGTCCTGCAGGATCAGTAATTTCCCAGACATCAAATCATCAGAATTAAAAAGATGTTTAATACACTCCAGAGACTGGGTGTTTAAGACAGCCAAATAGCTAGTAAGTGGTTAAGTCCAGACTTAGACCCAGTAGGTAGGGCTCCAGGGTTCACATTCTTAATTCTATGCCCTGACATAGAGCATTTCACCAAGGAAATTGAGTTTTTGTAGGGGAAATAGGAAATATGCAATATATATGTGATGTCATCTCATGTTGTAAGAAAACCAAAACGGGGCTTCAGAATTCAGAGGAAGGAGGTGTCAATCAGACTGGAGCATAAGCACAAGTTCAGTAAAGAAACGACTGAATGTGTTTTTGAAGGATAGCAAAGATGCCCAAAGAAATGAAGAGGTTATTCCAGGCAAATAGAATTGCTTCAAAAGTGTGAAGATCTGAAATCAATTAATGAGTTTGGTGAGTTGCAAACTGCCAGTGTGGCAAAAGTGTAAGCAAAGCCTGTACACAGAGGATTGAGGAAATAATACTGGAGGGCGCCTGCGTGGCTCAGTTGTTTGAGTGTCTAACTCTTGATTTTGGCTGGGGTCATAATCTTGGGGTCAAGGGATGGAGCCCTGCATCAGGCTCTGCTCCCGGCGAGGAGTCTGCTTGAGATTCTCTCTCTCCCTCTCCCTCTGCCCCCCACCTTGCTTGTGCTCTCTTTCTTGCTCTCTCTCTCTCAAATAAATAAAACTTAAAAATATATATAGAAAAAATACTGGGGAAGTTATTTGAGATCAGTATTAAGAAAATCATGAATTAAGTAATAAAGAATTTGGACTTAATTCAGGAAAAAAATTAGAAAAAGTAAGAGGTGTTTTATATATATTTATATATATATAACACATATACACATATAATACATACATATACATATATGTATATATACAGAGGGAGAAATAAATAAATTGAAAGTCTTTGAGAAGAGTTCCACGATCACACTTAGACTTCAGAGGACAACTGGTTTCTGGCGTATTAGAACTGGAAGGAGAAACAAAGGTGGGAAATTAATTATAACATTATAGAAAGAACACAAGTGGAAATTACAAATAAATCAGAGAGAGTTGGGGAATTAATCCCCAAAATGGTATAGAAATAGAGTTGAAAGCACCTGCTAGCAATATTTCAACATTTGAAACTCTGTCACATAAGGAGTGACTAAAGCAACTGGGAATTTTACCATGAAGAATAGAAGACCCAAGAGGTAGATCTTCTTGTTTGTTGCATTGGCCAAACCTCAGAGGCTCTTCTGGGCTGCAAGGTGTGTGAGAGAATGAAGATGTGAACAGGATTCAGCAATGCCTGTAGTTTGGTTCAACTCAGAAAATGAATATAAGAAGCACAAAGGAGCCTCAGTTCCACTACAACTCAGAACAGCACTGTTAGTGGAATAAAAGAGAGTCATTTATAATCAAATAAAGTATTTCAATATGTAAGTGCTCAGGCAAGGTTAATCTAGAAGACTTGATAATGTTGACTGATGCCTGTACCTCCTGATAGTGAACATACTGGATTGGACAGAAACTCTCCAATACAAGAAATTCAGGAAGATAAAACAGTAGAAATATAAATGGTCACTAAAAATAAAAATAAATCCTAACAGACCAGACTTGTTTGTCTATAAGAAAAAGAGGGAAATGATCTTAATTGAAATAAGGATAACATGCCAAGACAAATTACAGACTTTGGAAACAGAGAAAATGATGAAGTATGATATTAGCACAAATGAGCTGGGCCTTATTTATAAGTGCAATGTCAAAATAATTCCCAATGTTATGACGGGATAGTGACAAAGTATCTCTGAAAACATATCTCCTGCCTTGAATTCCTCCACATGTTGAGGCTCACAATCAGTCTCTGGCACTTAGAAAGACCCGGGAGACCATATCCTTCGATAAAATATGGGGGATGAAGGTGTACGGCAAAAAGAAGCAGTAATAAAAGAAATCACAGAAAAACTACGACAGAGACAGAATCTATGTACACTGGCAAAAGCAGGCAACCCCCCAAATGAATAAATACGTTCAATATGTAAGTTTTATAATCTAGACCTCTTATTATTGTTATCCAAAAAATTTAAAAACATATGTGATGACAAGAATATGAAACATAAAAACAATCTTTATTAATACAATTCAGTGAGATCCCTGCATCTGGCATATCTTTGCTAATTTCATAACATTTAAGTCTAAGTCTGTTAGAGTCCCAGGTTTCCTTTGCTATATATTTGCATGTGGCAGCTTTGTATGGGAAATAACACTGGTGTGTTATATTGGTCACTCAATTGTAATAAGTGGCGTCGTTTTGTTGGTGTGATTTTCTGAAGTGGTGAACAAGGTTCAGGAAACACGGCACAATATTTCCTTCATTTAAACAGTACTGCATTCCTGGAAATTTTAGTTCACAACTATGAAGAAGGAAACTTTGTTGTGATATATAAAATTATTTTTCTAGACCCTCAAATAATTGTAAACCAATTTTCCCCTACACAAATGTTGATGAGATATTTGAAAGTCATATACCATAATTCTCTATTGTGCAAAGCTGACATATGCATAGTAGAACATCTAGCTTCTCTATGCACCCATCCCCTCTAAATACCAGCATCATCCTCCAATTGCCATAAAAAAAAAATAATCACATAGTTTAAAAATTCTCCCTGTAAAGAAATACTGACTTAAGTAATGGAGCCCAATGTAAGGAGATCCCTGGCCATGGCACATATTCAACTATGTGCTAAAACCTCTTAGGGAAATGATAAGCAGAATCCAAGCATTGGGTAAATGGTTGAACTAGATCGAGGTTGAAAAATCAAATGTTTGCAGACACAAAGCAGGTATGAGAAATGTGTAAACTGGGCCAAGAGAAAGACAATAGACATGTGGTCTGTGTGGTCAGTTGTCTCAGCACTATTTGTTGAAAGAATATCCACTCCCCCACTGAATCGTCTGGGCACCATGTCAAAAATCAAGAGTCTGTAAATGTAAGGGTTTATTTCTGGACTACCAATTCAATTCCATTGATCTATATGTCTATCCTTATGCCAGTACCACAGTCTTGATTGCTGTAGGTTGATAGTAAGTTTTGAAATCATTAAATGTGAATCCTCCAACTTTGTTTTCCCTTACCAAGATTATTTTGTTTATTCTAGATCCTTTAAATCTCCATATGAATTTCAGGATCAGCTTGACAGTTTCTGCAAAGATGCCAGCTGGATTTTGATGAGGACTGCAGTGATTTTGCAGATCAGTTTCAGAGTATTGTCATTTTAACAATGTTATCCTTCTGATCCATATACATGGACTCTATTTCCATTCATTTGGTTCCTTAAATTTCTTTAAACAATGCTTTATAGTTTTCAGAGTGTAACTTTTGTACTTCATTTGTTAAGTTCATTCCCTAGCATTTTATTCTTTTCAGTCTGGATGTCTTTTGTGTCTTTTCTTACCAAATTGCCCTACCCAGATCTGCTTAGATTTTAAAACATATATCTTAAATCCGATTTATCTTTTACTCATTATTTATTAACCTGGTTCAATCAAACCAGTTGCCTCACACTTTCAGTACTTTGTGTCTTCTGTTATCTTTTGGATCTTTTATAATTTAATTATTTAAAGAAAACACCCCTGATTGACATTGCTCTACTACTTAAGAGATTATTTCATTAATCCTCACCATTCTGACACATCTGTGGATATGATCTAGATCAATATTTATCTTGTTACCATTTATTATTTGGGACACTTTCCTTCTTAAATTAAATTGTAAGCTCCATTGAGGAGGTTCAATATTTTCAACTCTAAGGCCTTCAGGGAAAAAAAAAAAGTTCTGACAGGGTCCTATGCACAAAGAAATTGCTCAAGAAATGTTTTCCCTTAGCTTTTCTTCTTTCACAGAAAAGTAATTCTGCATAATGTCAAATAATGAACTTACATCTGAGTCTGTTTTTTCATCTGTAAAATAGGAGTAAAAATGTCTAACATGATAAATATTAGAAATAGCCAAGTAAAACACATTGCCCATGGCAGGCATTTACTACGCGACATGTACTTTCATTACTGATAAAAGCAATGTGGCAACTGAAAAATTAAGCTTAAGAGTTTTTGTTGCAGAAATAAAGTAAAAAGGGGAATGGAAACTTTGGACAGTTATAAAAGTCACTTAAGACTTCAGTTATTTTAAAAGCGGCCTTAACAGGGTCCTCCCTGATTTTGGGGACATGAGTTCCCAGAGAATGGGGCTCTGTGTGCAAGGGCAGACTGGGCAGGAGATGCCTTAGGCCCCATCCCTTGGGGAGGGGCATGGCGGATACTTCCTTAGCCAGAGCTTGGAACAGACTCAAGGCCAGCAAAATGAGTTCAATGGCTGAGGTGAGGTACCCTGGTTGGGGGCCTCATAACCCAATTCAGTCTACTCTCCCCCGCCCATTAAGAAAAAAAAAAAAAAGACTTTAATTATTTTATTACATGTCATATCTAAGGCTCCTATCAGTGCGATATTCTCCCTGGAACTCTCACCATTTGTTTCAGGAAGAATATCTAGCAACAAACAGAAAATGTCATACACACACTCCCAATCTTATCGCTTATTTTATAGAATTTCCATCATCTTACACTGAAAACCAGATAGATGAATAACATCAAGATTAATGTACTGAAAGTCAATACTTAATGTCAAATACAGGAAGGTTAAAAGGCCCTATTCTAAGTCATTGTTTCAGTTGGAAATTAAGTGGGAAACCCTGGAAGCTTCTTTATTGTTACTAGTTTCATACTTTGTATCAGCTAACCAGAGAAAAATAATAGGAAGTCTTACATGTTGCTTGATTTTTCTTTCTCCACAAACTACTGAAACAATTTTCTTTGTAAAAGTTTATTTTTTTAAAATTCTAACCATCAATAAGGTTTAACCAGAGAAATAGTATGATTAGGTAAAAAGTGATATTTCAACTTCATAAGTGTCACTAAAAGCACAGATCCTTTACTACAGCCATCTTTGATGGGGAAGTACTTATTTTAAATAAAAATATTATATTCTAAATAGAGTAAGTCAACAGATGTATCAGAGTGAATTAAAAAGTTGCACATTCTTGGGTTTCCCCCTTGGCAGTTATATTTTTGGCTTTGCCCTCCGTGGGTGATGGAATAATTTTTAGTCTTTACAGAGATTAAAAAAAAAAAAAGTCTGAAAGGTTATTTCATATGTACTGAGGAAATTATGTGTATCATCAGAGTCTAGCCAGGAAACAGAAACCACTTGAGTAGTTAAAGACACTTTAATGCAGAAAATCGATTCCATGGGTGATGAAAGAGCGGAGACACCAAACAGGGGACACGGGAGCAATCCAAAGATTAACAACAGCAGGAAGCCAGCTTTATCCACCACTGAAGGCATAAAGGGCAAAGGCAGTGTTCCCAGCACTAGTGGAAGCTGGAGACATTGCTGGCCTCCCTGCCAAGAGCTGGATTCATGAAGCTGCTGGCAGGGAAGGAAGAGGAGAGACCCCGGCTTATCCCTCCCCACACCCTCCTCCACAATTCAACCTGAAGTCAACTAAGCATGGGAACCACAGCTGAGGAAATTAATGCCTCTTGATACAGAGAAGAGCGGGAAGGGAAGGTAGGGGATGTGAGGGCCAACAGGTCCAATTCAGTCTACTCTGAATGTACTCTGTACATATCATGTAATTGGCTACTTGCATATCATGTAATCAGTGGGAACAGCGGGAGAGAGCAGGGGAGAGGCTGGCAGGAAAGAAAAGAACATGGAATGAGTCTGGCCATTTACATTTACATGATAGAGGATATGAATTGCACCCTTAAGTTTTACTTACTCTTTTACAGGAAAATAATCAACATGTTTGGGACTGGGATAAATTATTCTGACCCGCGATTTTGCATTACATTACTAGGCTTATCGATGGCATTATAATCTTAGTTTTAGATAGGTCCCTGGGGTCAGGGGCCAGAATCTCACCACAAACTTTTATATCCCAGTACAATATCATAGTGTTCTAGTGGGTTGCGTGCGGGCAGGCGCAGGTGCGGGTGCGCACGCGCACACACACCCACACGCACACACACACACACACACGCACACACACACACACAAACACACATTTTGACTGGCAGGAACAATAGAACATAAAATGTGATAACTACAGGAAGGGAATCAGCTATGCAAATTGTAAAATATAAATTGCAATCCCAATGTTCTATGAAAGTATAAAATTCAAATCTGTTCATCAAGACACTTTTAATATAATGAAAAATTTTATGACTCAATGGAAGACCTATTACAATGAAGTCAGATTTTGCTTCTGAAGTTAGTCAAAGGCTACACCTCAGCTACTGATGGACTTTCTAAAGCCAACAGAGGCAGGTTGGGCAGGGAGAAGAGAGCTTGATGACAACAGACCAGAGGCAAGATGAAGAGACCATTAGGGTCCCTGGGAAATGCCACCTGGTTCCTAGTTCCTGAAGTTAGGGACTGACTCGCATCTAGTGTGCAAAACCATTAAGGATATACTATTACCCTTTATCTGATCTTGACAAGAGAATTTTTGGTGATTCAAGAAAAAAAAAAAAAGACAAGACAAATTGATTAAGCTGTACCTGGGTTAACTTTACTAAGCAGCAAATTGGCAGACAACCTGGAAACAATGTAAATTCGCTTCTTTAAAATTGCAGTCACAGCTCATTTTTTTCTACCTACCCGGCTACTGACAAGTGAAATTGTGATGGTTTGTATGGCTCATGTAAAAAGGCAGTGTATAGTTAACTTGCATAGAGATTCCCATAGATGAAGCTGGAAGTAAACATGGAGGGAGCTAGGAGAAACAGCTACAGGAAGCGCCAGCCCTCTCTAGAGCTCCCACATACTCACAAAAGGCTGTTCTGTTGAAAGTTCAAGAAAAGAGGTTTGCCAAGAACCCTGTTTTGGGGAAGGGAAATATGGGAGTTTATTTGCATACTAAATAATCATAGAAACATTTCACAGTATAGCTTTCATTGGCTAAAGACTGGCACATGATAATTTATTTGTATAAACATTTTCCCTCCTATTCAGAACACAGAACTCAGAAAATGTTTTTTAAGAAAAATACCAATAAAATGTTTTGTAAGAAGAATACCAATAAAATATTTCCTCCATCAACTTTGAAAAAAATGAGAATAATAATATCATGGTGTGTTTGTTTGGCATCAACTGTGTTTTGATTAACTGTTTTTTTTTTTTAAGATGTTATTTATTTATTTGACAGAGAGAGATCACAAGGAGGCAGAGAGGCAGACAGAAAGGAAGGGAAGCAGGCTCCCTGCTGAGAAGAGAGCCCAGGACCCTGGGATCATGACCTGAGCCAGAGGCTTTAACCCACTGAGCCACCCAGGTGCCCCATTGATTAACTGTTTTTTAGAAAGGATCAAAAGGTTAAAAATATAGAAGGAAGGAAGGAAGGAAGGAAGGAAGGAAGGAAGGAGGAATGGGAGGAGGGAGGGAGGAAAAGGAATCAAAATTGATTATAAATATTTCATATCATTAGGTCTAGTAGTTTGGGACCATGTGAGACAGGAAAGTTGGGAAGGAGGACTTAGAAAAGTAAGATGAACTCCTTTTGTATATGCAAGTAGATGTCTAATACATACTTAGAAATATAAGACTGGCTTTCTTTTTCTCATGGCATCTCAGAGGAAAAGCAGCTTCTTTAGGACAAAGATGAATATTTTCTTTACATACAAATACATATCTCTCCCTATATATGAATATATGTAATATATATTCATAAATATATATTGCATTATATATTTATACATTATATATTTATAATTTATAATATACATTATATATTTATAAATATATATTATATTTGAATGGAGTTACCCTGGGTGGCTCAGTCAGTTAAGTGTCTGCCTTTACCTCAGGTCATGATGCTAGGATCCTGGGATGGAGACCCATGTCAGGCTACCTGCTCAGCGAAGAGTCTGCCTTTCCTTCTGCCTGTGCCTTTTCCCTACTGCTCATTCTCTCTCTCTCTCACATAAATAAAACACACACACACACATACACACACATGGCCACCCACAGAAGTTGTTGGTCCTGTTCTGAGTAAAGAGTGGAAGAGGTGTGTAGCTTGAGTCAGTGAAGGGAACGACTTTCCCATGTTCATTGCTACTCAATAAAGGGCTTTCCTGTGATAGACCAAAGAAAACTGAAGAAGGAAGGTGCAAATATGTTTAGGGCTGCACTGTGGATGTTAATTTGAGTGTTCTTAACTTGGTAATTATAAGAAAGGCAGAGAAAAATATTCCTGGAATGACCAAGTCATTGCCCGGACCCAAAAAAGAGCCAGCAGAATCTGCAAAGTTTTCTTTCAATCTCTCTAAAAGATAATGTCCACCAATATGTTGTGAGAAAATCCCTATACAAAGAAGGTAAGAAACCCAGAACCCAAGTGTCCTATTATTCCATGTATTCTAGAACACAAAACACTGACATATTGCTCTTAGCATACTAAGAAAAAAGGAAGATACTACAGATTATGCTAAACTTTGGGCCCAGAGAATCAGATACCAAAGAGAAATGCCAGCAACATTTAAAAGTATTATATATATCATTTCATACCCTTCAGGAAATTAGCAAAAATTTTTTAATCTTTAGTACTTTTTGTCAAAGCACTGTATAAACAATTCAAGTGGCCTGACATCTCACATCACAATATAGTGGAGCCCAACTCAGATCCTTGCACTATGATGCTTTTAAGCTGCAGGATTAGGGAAAGGCCAACCACTTTCCTGAGGGGATTAAAAAACAGGATTCAACAGCAACATGATACGCAGAGCAGTTGCTACAGTTCCCAGTGGCTGGTTTGGTGTTTATGGTTAGGAAGAATTCCAGTCCCTTTCCTGGGAGTCATGTAGGTGGGATCTAAGCCTTATACCTGGGACAACATGTTGAAATAAGTTAGCAAAGAATTTACTCCATTGCCTTCATAGTTAAGCAAACACTGGCCACTCCACTGCATGAAGGGGTGAGGAACTAGAGTACAAGCCTTGAGACTGAGAAGTACTAGTGGCCTTAACCATCGGTCATAGCCACTCTTCATGGAGCTCTGTAGGAGTCCAGTATTTTGGGAAGCCAGCTAACAGGAGGTCAGTTTTTAAACAAGTTAACCTTAACTCTATCAAGGATTAGCAAGGATATGGGGAAATGTTAGTCTCGTACAACACCAGCGGAGGTTTCACATTTTATAGCTGGTTGGATGACAAGGCACCTCTCCCTGTTCTCCAACAATGCCCCAAAGGGACTGCAATACCCCAAAGGTGAACGACTACAAGTTTCCAAATGGTCCAAAGATCCCTATGTCCAAAATATGATTTAAAATGCTATAGAGTTATCCTGACCTGAAAGAAGCATTTGACTTGGACAACAGACATTTCAGAACGAACCAGTGGAGACAGATAATCAATATTCACAGGATCTCCAGAATCTCTTGAAGCTTGTTTATAATATTGGATCTCTGGTGCAACTTTGAGGATGAAGAACTTCAAGAATGACAGAGGAGTTGCCACTAGCCAAAAGGGAAGGGAGACAGAGAGCTAGAAGATGAACTGATTTATAGAAAATGAGGAATTGCTATATTTCTTGCAAAAAATATAATTTACAATGATAAATTCTAGGCAAATTTTATTTTATTTACCTTTTACCATATTATATTCTGGGGGGATGAAATTAATGTTAAAAAGTTCTGTGATTTGCTAATGTTTCATAGTGTTTAGGAGCATTCAAAGTAAAACCAACCAGGTTTCAAATTACTCTATGGTAAGTGCCTGAGGTATGATTTTTAATTTTTTAAACTGCAGCTTCTACAAGTATAAAATAGGATTGTTATTAATCACTAAGATTAATGAGACAATGTTTATAAAGCACTTAACACAGTGATCTCAATCAGTGGTACTTTATGGATAATATTCACATTGTAGGAAACTGAAAAAATAGAGAAAAGAGGTAAAGATCACCCATAACCTTATCAGCCCACCACAAACACCGTTATTTTAGGCATTTTTCCTTTTGAGGTAGATTTTTAACTTTGGGCATTGTTTTATGGATAATTGTGCCAGCTTTGTGAGGGCAAAAAGCATGAACCTTAGCATCTAACACAGTCAATGAGAAAAAATTACTGAATTTAATGAATCAGTCAATAAGTTGGAGTTAATATGTGTTTTTTTCTATATTTTTGTCTGGAAATAAAATGTAAGACACTCTCAAATAGGCAGGAATGTTCTTTTAAAAACATTTTTGATATAGTTCTTCAATAAGTAAAGAAGATTTTCATTTTTAAATTGCCTATATTTCAAAATATTTCAAAAATATGATTAGGCAGCCTCAAATATGTTGAGTATTCCTCAACTCATTTTTAATCACTCGGTCTTTAAGCATTTCATTATTGTTCCTAGCACATGTAAATAAAGGTAAGTTTTTCAAAGTGTTATTATATACAAAGAGTCCAACTGCCTCATGTATTTGAAAAGTCATTTCCTCTTGCCTCTTCTTAATATTTTTTATTTTTTCACTTTTTATTTTTAAGTAGGTGCTATACCCAGCATGGAGCCCAATGTGGGACCTGAATTCAAGACCCTGAGATCAAGACCTGAGCTGAGATCAAGAGCTAGATGCTCAACTGACTGAGCCACCCCTTTGTCTCTTTAAAAATAAAATGGCCATATGGGTGTGGAATTGCTAGCTTACTTGAGATCTTGAAAACTGTGTTATTGCTGTTGTTGTTTTTTGCTCCAATAATCTCTTCATCTTCTCTCAAATCCCAATAAAGTTATTGCTTCAGCAAAGGCAGATCAACACTTGCCCTTGTGCTCAACTGGTACTTTCCTAGGTAGTATTCATTTCCCTCCTGTCATTATTAGTAAGAGAGTGACTCAAAGTAGCTCAGGCGGCCTATCCTCTAGCTCAGTACTCATTTACAATTTCTGTTATGTGGGAAGAGAAAGCTGACAAATTTTAAAACACATAAATGGAACCTAGGAAATTAGGACGATCTCCAGAAGACATGTTGGGCCTCAGATGACAATATCAATTTGCTGGTGACCAGCTCTGGCTGCTCGTTCCCCTGTTCTCCCACACATACCCTGAACAAATCTTTCAGCAGGAACTCATCAGGCCTCCTTCTTCATTTGCAGCCCAGTGAGATTCATTCTCCCCCAATATCTTAAAGTAAGTCTCAGTAATATCATACACAAAACAAGCATGTACAGTCATCCTTGAATTAGTGAATTAGTCCCTGCCTTTTTTGATTTATTAATATCTTTGACCACTTTACCTGTAAAAAGAAGTTTAAATGTCAGAGTTTTGGGTGAAAGAAAAGTTAAATTTTGTTTTGGATTTCATCACTGAATCTCTTTGAATGAAACCCCAAAGTTTTATGTACTTAGAGAAAACACTTAGAATTTCATGTTGGTGAATATATCCAAGTAATATCTCAAATAAGTGCATGTAAACTGGCTCATTTCACAAATAATGGGAAAAATAAAAAGTATATAAAGAGAAAAACATTTAAATCAGTATGTAAAAGCTATTTTAAGTGATCTATAACAATTACAACTGCTCTTATAACTTGAAAAATAAAAATTAAAACTAAAAATAAAAAAATAAACTCATCTTTTGACTCCTTCTTTATTGAAGAGAAGGAATTTAGCAAACTCTACTTCTTTCTACCATTCTCCCACAGCCCTTCACCATCTTTATGAACATAATATGAATGTTTAGTTTTACCTATTCGATACTAAAATATTATTTTGAATATGCAGTGCTTTCTCTTAAAAATCATTTTGACATTTGTGTTGCACATTGTAATTAAAATAATTTTTTTGGACCACTATTTAAATGAAATAAAATGTTTACCAGAAAACAATGCTAATCACTAGTGCTGATACCTTATGGCTACTTAATCTTTGAATTCTTTTTTTTGAGGAAGATTAGAAGATAATCAGTTAGGTGATAGTCCCTAAATAATTCTGTAGAAAATGGAAATGTAGACCTTGATCCATTTCTAATTTTAGTATATGTGCTGCCGAAGCAAGCACAACCTTGATCCATTTCTAATAAGACTTCATAAATCTTTGATTTAAAACATAATTCGTTCTATCAACAACTTATAAGAAATGCAGAATAGGGGCACCTGGGTGGCTCAGTGGGTTAAAGCCTGTGCCTTTGGCTCAGATCATGATTCCAGGGCCCTGGGATCCAGCCCCACATCGGGCTCTCTGCTCAGCAGGGAGCCTGCTTCCTCCTCCTCTCTCTCTCTCTCTCTGCCTGCCTCTCTGCCTACTTGTGATCTCTGTCAAATAAATAAATAAAATCTTTAAAAAAAATCGTAAAAAAAAAAAAAGAAATTCAGAATATACTGACAACTGGAGAAAGTAAATAGATTTCCCTGCTTCGCATGTCCAAACATCTAGAGAAATTCTAAGAGTTTCTAAATTATGTGTGTTGATATGACTCTTAGTTAGGAATATTTTATTTTAGACAACTAAACTAAGGACAAACTTCTTTGATTAGATTTTTCTGCTGCACTGTATCTCCTGGGAATAAATATTTATTGTGTCATCCTTCCAATTAAAATTTTCAGGAAGCCTTATTTACTAATCCAAGTAATGCTGCCAGCATAGATAGGTCAGTCAGGTATTCTAGGCTTTGAGGAGATTCCAGATGATCCAATTATTTACTCAGTGTATCTCTATTAAAAACATACTTACTTTCTACTTCATTCTTTACATATAAAATCTACAGAAAAATGAAGTTTTCAAATATAGATGGAGAAAAAGAATTGCTGCAAAGTTCATTTTTGCCCAACCACTTGAGTAAATTTCCAGAAAGACACAAGCATAACTACAACAATATCATGGATTTATAAATTTGTTCTTATTATGAAGAACTCAATGATAATTAATAGGGCAGATAACATTAGAGTAAAAATCAGCTAACATAAGATGGTATAATTGTATATTTTGTTAAAATGGGACATTCTGATCTTTTGGACAACAATGCTAAAGTTTTACTTTTGCTCAGCCCAATTAATTACTATGTCTTAAATACTGTATCATTTTATCCATTCCTTTAGAACTCATGTGCAAGACTTATTACGCTCTTTCATAAGGAAAGGACAAAAAGAGGTGAAAATATGTCAAAGTTGGTCTAAAAAGAGGGACAAGAAAGTAATATTTTCTTGGCATAAGGTGCCAATCCTGAAGTAAAGCAAGTACTTTGGAGCCAACCAAGGAAACAGCCAACAAACGTAGTTTGAATACCTTCTTTCTTTCCTAGAGGTGTCAAAGGAAGCCATGTGGCCTGCTCCAGCTTTGGAGGAACTCCAGAGAAATATCTCACCAAGGTTTCATGGCAGATAGGGGGCCAAATGCATCCTGGATAATATTCTTGTGGTGTGTGAAGAAGGTGTTTAAGAGCCAAAGAAAAGTCATTCTCAGGTTTCTCTGAGCCAGATTAAAAAAAAAAAAAAAAAAATCCACAAAAGATAAAAGTCAACCCTGACAGAGTTCAAGATGAGTTTTAGGATTTCAGATATCCGTTGGTACTCACATCATTGCATCTCCTTATGGAGATGCGTCTGTGTTATGCTTCCCTCTCATGACCTGTGGGAAGCAAGACATCAGAAATAGAATGAGAGGGGTACTGGAAATGCAGCTGAGAAAAGAAATAAAGGGGTTCAACTTGGGGGAAACAAAGCCATTTGGCATTGACTGGGCTTCTGACACCCACAGTGGTGTACTGGAACTCATGAAAAGGTCTTGTAGGATTTTAAAAATGTGTAAGATAAAAATTCTTAGGGAATTCCCCACTGAGAAAATAGAGGGTACATATCAAAAGTTAATTGGCACCGACCACCAATGTACTCTTCTATTGCTGCCCTTAGGCAGCTGTTTAAAATGAGAAAGGAGAAAAATTGCCCAAAGTAAAAGGAGAAAATCCTTTGGAAAGCACAAAAGCCTCCAAACAGTTCCAATCTTAGAATGTTATGATGTTAAAATATGAGGCACATTATCAGGAGATGAAAGTTCAAAGAGGCCTCAGCTTTGTGTTGGATAAACAGGAACATATGCCCAGCCTCAGAAATATTTCAAATGTGTTGTGAAACTTCGCTCAGTTAGGAAAGAAATGTTAGAGTTCAGCTGTGAAAAATTCAATTGCATATTTTAAAAAAGCAGGTGCTGGGAAAGACCACAAACTTTCTAAGCATGTCGGCACCATATCCCATAGTGGCAAACAGAAGTGAAAACGTTATTAAGGCTCAGAACGGTTTTCTGAGTGATACATCACATGAGCTGAAGTAGCATTTCCACATCATTGTGGAAATGTACTCCTCTACAGGGAAAAAAATCAAAGTCTGAAAGAAGGAAACTGAAACACTGGAAATATTCCCATAGTTGGCTTTTGTGGAAAATATATAAAAGTGATGGAAATTTGGGCAGAAGTCACCATGTACCATAAGTGAGAGATCTAATTGAAAGAGAGTAAATAATAATTTTACCCACAAAATCTAAGCCTGAAAACTCCTATGCTAAAGGGATTTTATTTGTTGATCTATGAGTCATAATGGTGTAGGGGAGTATGAATAACTTATCAAAATTTTTTTCTTAAGCCTGTTAATGAAGAGATTTTTAATAAAGTTATTCCATTCCTCTTCTAAGTGATTTCTATTTCTAGTTCTTTTGTACCCACTCCACTGGGCACAGCATTCCATGAATAGTAAAGGAGAACTGACAAATGCTGAGTGATTAAGCAGCAACCCAGTTCCAGTACTGAAAACAAAGGAAAAGTCAAGCAGTTCCAGGACCCCCAAGGGAGGTCAGATATTGGGGAGCAGGACTGGCCTCTGGCTCAGATGCAAGGACTCTCACTAGTTCTTCAAATTGCAGCATTCTCTGTCCCAGCCACATAAGGTCTTCCCTATTTGGGGGCCAGTCCATACACATCACCATGCCTTGACCTGCCGAATGCTCCACTCAAACATACTTAAATTCTGAGCTTTTACTTTTAAATCTCACAATTTACAAACTGTGTTGAATGGTAGCCACATAAAAATTGATGAGAATTATTGCAATTTAGTACTGACTAAAGTTACTCATCTTGCCCTGTCTCTTTCCTTGAAGCCAGGCAGTGTTTTCTGCTAATCTGGAAAATTAATCCAGGTTACTATGCCATGGGGTCAAGGGGTTAATCTCCCAAATTAACTCATGCATTTGTTTGTAAAAGACTCTAGAGAGAAGAAAAAGTAATCTGATATAGTAGCAGAGTTGAGGGAAGCATTTTAGAGCCAATTACTTTTATGAAATCTTTATTGTTCAATCAACAATACCATCTCCCTTTGCAGTGACCTCCTGGAAACTCTGGCTTCCCATTAAATATTTTGGAAGAAACATTTAAAAAATACACTAAAAATGCAAACACACACACACACACACACCCCCATAATCATTCACTGTCTATAACTAACAAAGGCTTATAGCTTGTCACTTTGTTTCAGATTTTTAAAAAAATACAGCACTTCAGATAAATTTGAAACAGTATTTGCTACTTGTCTCCATATCATCAGCCACCGTCCCTCCCCCTCCAGAGGCTATCATTATTTAATCTGTGTACTTCTAGGTCTTATTATGTTTCTAGATCATTTTATATATACATCTATGCATAAATAGTACATGATATTGATTTGTATGTTCTTTTAATTATTCATAAATGCATTCATGCTGGACATATTCTTAAACCTACTTTTTAATCATTCAACATTGTTTTACTTGTCCATGAATACATATGTAACTAGTTTGTTCACTTCAATTGTTTGTAGCACTTCATTATATAACTGACTATACCATAATTTATATTTAACATAATTTATTTCCCTATTCCCCAATTAGATATTTCCAATTTCTCACTATTATGCACAATACTGTATGAATATCCTTATACATATCTCTGTACGTATGCGCAAGAACTCTGTATGGATGCCTATACTTACAAGTGAAATGACAGGGTTATAGGATATGAGTCCTCTCATCTTTTTTTTTTTTTTTAAGATTTTATTTATTTATTTGACACAGAGCGATCATAGTAGGCAGATGCAGGCAGAGAGAGGGGTAAGTAGGCTCCCTGCTAAGCAGAGAGCCGGATGTGGTACTCGATCCCAGGACCCTGGGATCATGACCTGAGCTGAAGGCTGAGGCTTTAACCCACTGAGCCACCCAGGTGCCCCACCCAGGTGCCCCTTTACAGGTGCTCATCTTTACTACATAGTGCCAGTGGTCCTTTAAAGGGACTGTATGAATTCACATTCCTACCAGCAACGTTTGGTAGTTCCCTTTTCTCTACATGCTCACCAGCACTTCATATTTATGTTGTCAGATAGTTTGCCAATTTAATGGTAGAAAATAAAATCTCCCTACTTTAATTTAAACTTCCTGGATGATTATCAAGCTGGAAGAGCTTTTCATAATTATTAGCCATTTGGGTTTCCTATTTTGTGAATTGTTTTTTCATATATTTTACCCAACTTCGTTTTGAGATTTTATTTTTTTGTCATACTTATTTGCAGGAGTTCTTTATATATTCTAAATACCATGATTACATCCACAAGTTTGTAAATATCTTCTCTTTATATGGTGTCTGCCTTATAACTTGTGACTTACCAGGCAGATATTTTAAATACTGATATATCAATTTTTCTTAATTAATTATGGTTTTTGTGTTTTGTCTCAAATACAGCATATTGCAATTATAATATAAACATACACATGTACAATATAAAAAGAAAAATATGTAAATGTATATACATACAAATATTACCTGCATATTCATCACTTTCTCAAAAAGTCTGTAGAAACTTAACTCACCAAATCCACTGAGTGATTTCACTAAAAATCTATGCTATCATCTGGGCCTACTCTGTTACTTAGCAATTGCTTTCATTTCAAATTGAGTGCCAACCATATTAGGGAGGCAGTATAAGATTTGGTATCAGGGAGACATAAGAGCATGTCACAGCTCTGCCATTCACTAAGTATATTGACTGGATTTCCTAACTTCAAAAACGGATTTTATCACAGTACCTATCACACAGATTCCTCTGTCTTGATCTTCTCATGTTTAAAAAGATGAAAATAACGGCACTCTTCTAAGCCCCTTACAATTAATGTTTTCAATCTTTACAACAACATAATGAAGGAAGAGATGTTATTATCTCCATTTTATAGATGAAGAAACTGAGAGACCAAGAAGATAAATAACTCAATCAAGGCCGCATATGTAACACACAGCAGAGCCAACACTTAAACCTGCAGACCCATGCTTCACAGCACCTCACTGGAATACCTCCCAATAATTACTTCCTTGCAAATAAGTGAAAGAATGAACGTAAAACACTTAGCCCACTGTTCGGTCTATAAACAGGCTCTACAAATGTTATTTATTTCCTGTGAAAGCTTTGCGAAATTTTTCACTTTATTCCAAATGTGAATATTTTCCCACAGATGACTTGACTTTAGTATGCCCTGATATCTTCTGTGGAACACCAGAGCTGTAGAATCTATAGGTTATCTATTAAAATTGTCATACAAAGAGAAATTTACAATCTGCCTGCTTTTTTTCTTCACTTCTGCCTTGTCCTTCTTCTCTTCCTCCTCCTCCTTTAAAATACCTTTGAGAACCCTCACATGCCTTGCCTTAAACTTTCAAAGTTAGGACACTCATACAGATGCACTTTCAACTTTTTCTCTTTTGACCTCCATATAAAGTACCTAGTATAATGCCTGGAAGATAGAACATGTTCAATAAATGTCAGTTTTTATTATCCAGAGTCTTCACTGTCAATGTGCTACAGCACGGTCACTTCCTCTTTATCAACTGGGATTTCTACAGCAGCACGAGTGGGAGGGAGGTATAGGGAACAATGGGATGGTAAAGGACAGCAAAGTGCACTTTCTCCTTTCCTTCTAACAGAGAAAGAATTTCACTTTCTTTCCCAAGATAACCCCTCCATATATGTCAATGATCTTACCCACTTTTGCCTTTTCAAGTCTTCAATCTTTCATCTTTTATTCTCTATATTATTGACTCTATTTTGTAATATCTATTTTAAAATATCTCTACTTTATTGGAAGTAAGATATCATCATTGGAAAGAAGGAAAAAAAATGCCACCATTAAACTAGGATAGAACACTTCATCACACATCTATATATTCACCATATGTCATTCTTGAGCCTACCTGGAAAGGAAAACATTAGCTAGTAGATTGAATAAGGTATTCCTAAAACTTTGCACTCACAGTCCAATTCCTCACATACTCAGGGTTGTTGATGTTATTTTCCCACTCAATATTATATTCTGTGCTACCAAAAGCATGATACACCATCTCCTAAAAGTGTTCCTCTTGGGAAACGTCTTGTCCCCGAGACATTCTTCCAAGTGCTTCACCCACCCTGTAAGCTTTGACATGCATGTGCTGACAATGACTAAAAGTCCTCACTGCTGCCTAGTTAACAATGACTATAAAACACATCCTGATTTCAGAAATGTGAAAACATGAACCAAGAAAAAGTGTGCCATAGAAACAATGAGATATAGTAGATCCTTCTCTTTGGGTTATAAACACGATGAAGTCACCTCATAAAGTCAATGAGATATTTGAACATTGGAATTGGAAAATAGTGAAGAAAAGCAGATAGGACCAAAACTTTCTCTCTCTTCAAACCAACAATCTGTACATCATATGATTTTTAAAAATTTAACTAGAGTGAGCTTTTCTTTCATAGAATAATGATTTTTATGGTTATAAAAGGTTATATTTATAACGTACTTTAAAATAATATACTGCAATATACCTTATAGTACTCCAATACACTTTAATTCAGACAATTAATTCACAGACCTCCCAAAATGCTGATCCCAATTATCCAGCTCATTTTTTAAAGTTCTGACAATATTGTTTGGGAGACAAGTGGTTAATGATTTCCATATATTATTGAAGCAAATATCTGCAAAATTTGTTCTTCAAAATTGGCAACATTTTACTTGCATTTGGTAAAGAAATCCTGGCAAAACTTTTGCAATCATAAAAATAGCTGCCCAAAACTGGATTAATCTGCCTTTCATCTATGAGTCGATGAATTATGTAATACATAATTTTAAAAGGTGATAATATTTTGGTCATAATAATTCATATGGAAATTATTTAATTTTTCTCATTTCATACAAATTGTAGACCTCTCTTGAACTCCTGAATTATCTGAGTTATTTCTCCCAGAACAATAGAGCATTTTTTAAATTTAAATTCAGTTAGCCAACATCAGTTGTGTATAATACCCAGTGTTCATCACATCACATGCCCTCCTTAATGCCTATCACCTAACTGCTCCATTCCCCACCCACCGCCTCTCCAGCAACCCTTGGTTTGTTTCCTAGAGTTAAGAGTGTCTTATGGTTTTTCACCCTCTCTGATGGCTTCCCATTCAGTTTTTTATCCATTTCCCTATGATCCTTTCACTGCTTCTTATATTCCACATATGATGAAAATATCTGATAATTGTCTTTCTCTGGTTGACTTATTTTGCTCATCATAATATCCTCAAGTTCCAACCACATCGATGTAAATGGTAAGTATTCATCCTTTGTGATGGCTGAGTCATATTTCATTATATATATATACCACCTCTTTTTTACTTATTCATCTGTCAATGAATATTTTGGTTCTTTCCACAGTTTGGCTATTGTGGACACTGCTGCTATAAACATTGGGGTGCAGGTGCTCCTTTGGATCAAAATATTTGTATCTTTGGGGTAAATACCCAGTAGCACAGTTGCTGGGTCATAGGGTAGCTTTATTTTTAACTTCTTGAGGAACCTCCATACTGTTTTCCAGAGCAGCTATACCAGCTTGCACTTCACCAACAGTTTAAGAGGGTTTCCCTTTCTCCTTATCCTCACCAACATTTGTTGTTTCCTGTCTTGTTAAATTTAGCCATTCTGACTGGTGTGAGGTGGTACCTCATTATAGTTTTGATTTGTTTTTCCCTGGTGCTAAGTGATGTGGAACATTTTTTCATGTGTCTATTGGCCATTTGTATGTCTTCTTTGGAAAAATGTCTGTCCATGTCTTTGCCCATTTCTTGAGTGGATTTTTTTGTTTTTATAGGTGTTGAGTTTGATAAGTTCTATACAGATCTTGGATACCAGCCCTTTATTGATATGTCATTTGCAAATATCTTCTTCCATTCTGTAGGTTGCCTTTTAGTTTTCTTGTCTATTTCCTTTACTGTGCAGAAGCCTTTTATCTTGATTAAGTCCCAATAGTTCATTTTTGCTTTTGTTTCCCTTGCCGTTGGAGACGTGTCTAACAAGAAGTTGCTGCAGCCAAGATTGAAGAGGTTGCTGCTTGTGCACTCCTCTAGGAAATTTGATAGATTCCTGTCTCACATTTAGGTCTTTCATCCATTTTTAGTTTATCTTTGTGTATGGTGTAAGAAAATGGCCCAGTTTCATTCTTCTACATGTGACTGTCTAATTTTCCCAACACTATTTATTGAAGAGACTGTCCTTTTTCCATTGGATATTCTCTCCTGCTTTGTTGAAGATCAGTTGTCCACAGAGTTGAGGGTCCACTTCTAGGCTCCCTATTCTATTCCACTGATCTATGTCATCTGTTTTTGTACCAGTACCATGCTATCATGATGATTACAGCTTCGGAAGAGAGTTTGAAGGGAGACATTGTGATGCCACAATGTTTTCTCTTTCAACATTCCTCTGGCTATTTGGGGGTCTTTTCTGGTTCTATACAAATTTTAGAATTATTTGTTCCAGCTCTGTGAAAAATGTCAATGGTATTTTGATAGGAATTGCACTAAATGTGTAGATTGTTCTGGGTAGCACAGGCATTTTAACAAATATTTATTCTTCCAATCCATAAGCATGGCTTGGTTTTCCTTTTTTGTGTGCATCTTCCTCAATTTCTCTTATAAGTATACTGCAGTTTTTAGAGAACAGATCCTCTACCTCTTTGATTAAGTTTATTCCTAGGTATCTTATTGTTTTGGTGCTATTGTAAATGGAATAGATTCCTTATTTCTCTTTCTTCAGTTACACTGTTAGTGTACAGAAGTGCAACTGATTTCTGTGCATTGATTTTATATCCTGCCATGTTGTTGAATTGCTATATGAGTTCTAGTAATTTAGGGGTGGAGTCTTTTGGGTTTGTCACATAAAGTATCATGTCATCTGAAAAGAGTGAGAGTTTGACTTCTTTGCCAACCTGAATGCCTTTTACTCTTTTTGTTATCTTATTACTAAGGTTAGGGCTTCCAGTACTATTGTTGAACAACAATGGTGACCATGGACATCTCTATCATGTTCCTGACCTTAGGGGAAAAGCTCTCAGTTTTTCCCCACTGAGAATGACATTTACTTTGGGCTTTTTGTATATGGGTTGTATGATATTGAGGTATGTTCCCTCTATCCCTACACTGTGGAGAGTTTTAATCAAGAAAGGATGCTGTACTTTGTCAAATGCTTTTCTGCATCTATTGAGAGGATCATAAGGTTCTTGTCCTTTGTTTTATTAATCTGATGGATCATGTTGATTGATTTGTGAATGCTGAAGCACCTTGCATCCAAGAATAAATCCTACTTGGATGTGGTGAATACTTCTTTTCATGTACTGTTGGATCCTATTGGCTAGTATATTGGTGAGAATTTTGGCAACCATGTTCATCAGGAATTATGGTCTATAAATCTTTTTGGTGGGGTCTTTGCCTGGTTTTGGGATCAAGGTAATGCTGGCCTCATAGAATGAGTTTGGAAGTTTTCCTTCCACTTCTATTTTTTGAAACAGCTTTAAAAGAACAGGTATTAATTCTTTAAATTTGATAGAATTCCCCTGGGAAGCCACCATTCCTGGACTCTGGTTTGTTGGGAGGTTTTGATTAATGTTTCAATTTCCTAACTGGTTATGGGTCTGTTCATGTTTTCTATTTCTTGTTTCAGTTTTGGTAGTTTATAAATTTCCAGGAATGCATCCATTTCTTCCAGATTGCCTAATTTGTTGGCACATATTTGTTCTTAAGATGTGCTTAAAATTGTCTATATTTCCTTGGTGTTGGTCATGATCTCTCCTCTTTCATTTATGATTTTATTAATTTGGGTTCTTTCTCTTTCCTTTTTGATAAGTCTGGTTAGGGTTTATCAATCTTATTAACTCTTTCAAAGAACCAGCTTCTAGTTTTGTTGATCTGTTCTACCATTCTTCCAGTTTCTATTTCATTGATTTCTGTCCTAGTTTTTATCATTTCTCTTCTCCTGCTTGATTTGGGCTTTATTTGCTGTTCTTTCTCCAGTTCCTTTAGATTTAAGTTTAGCCTTTGTATTTGAGACTTTTCTAATTTTTTCAGAAAGATTTGAATTCTATGTACTTCCCTCTTAGGATTGCCTTTGCTTCATCACAAAAGTTTTGAACAGTCATGCTTTTGTTGTCATTTGTTTCTATGAATTTTTAAAATTCTTCTTTAATTTCCTGTTGATCCATTCATTCTTTAGTAGGATGCTCTTTAACCACCAAGTGTTTGAGTTCCTTCTAAATTTCCTCTTGTGATTGAGTTAAAGTTTTAAAGCGTTGTGGTCTGAAAATATGCAGGGAAATAACCCCAATCTTTGGTTATCAGTTGAGACCTGATTTATGACCTAGTATGTGATCTATTTTGGAGAATGTTCCATGTGTATTTGAGAAGAACATGTATTATGTTGCTTTAGTTTGGAATACTCATATATATCTGTGAAGTCCACCTGGTTTAGTGTGTCATTCAAAGCCCTGTTTCCTTGTTGATCTTCTGCTTAGAAAATCTGTCCATTGCTGTGAGTGGGTTGTTGAAGTTCCCTACTATTATTGCATTATTATCAATGTGTTTCTTTAATTTTGTTATTAATTGAGTTATATAATTGGCTGCTCCCAACTTAGGAACATAAATATTTATAACTCTTAGATCTTCTTGTTGCACAGACCTTTTAACTCTGATATAGAGTCCTTAAAACAATCTTTGGTTTGGAATTTAAATTTTTTTCTGATATAAATATTGCTAACCCAGCTTTTTTTGATGTCCATTAGCATGATAGATGGGTTTCCACCCCCTCACTTTCATTCTGGAGGTGTCTTTGGTTCTAAAAGAAGTCTCTTGTAGACAACATATGGATGGGTCTTGCTTTTTTATCCAATATGATACCTTGTGTCTTTTGATTGGAGCATTTAGCCTACTTACATTCAGAGTAACTACTGAAAGATATGAATTTAGTGCCATTGTATTACCTGTAATGACCCTGTGTCTGTAGATTGTCTCTGTTTCTTTCTGGTTTATGTTACTTTTGGGCTCTCTCTTTGCTTATAGGATCCTCTTTAATATTTTTGGCAGGCTGGTTTAGTGATCACAAATTCTTTGGGTTTCTCTTTGTCCTGGAAGCTCTTTATCTCTCCTTCCATTCTGAATGACAGCCATGCTGGATAAAGTATTCTTGGTGCATGTTTTTTTCTCATTTAGTATCCTGAATATATCATGCCAGCCCTTTCTGGCCTGCCAGCTCTCTGTGGATAGGTCTGCTGCCAGTGTAATGTGTCTACCTTTGTGGCTTAAGGAGCTCTTGCTTTCAGGATTTATTTATAAGAAAAAGAAAAAAAGGGGGGCAGGGAAAGAGAGAATATAATCTCATAGGTGGACAAAACAAGATGATCTACTTGGTCCTGGGTGTATTTTGGTCTGTTTGTTAGAAGACACTAAATTCCTCCCCCCGCCAAGAAAGAAGACACTACATCCCAAAATTGTAAAGATATATATATATAGATATGAGATATATATTATATGATATATATATATCTCATATATATATAAAAAACTGTAAATGTCTTGATGTAAATGCCTTGACCTAAATATATATATATACATATATATATATATATATTTAAAAAGACTTATAAATAAAGAGTTGATAAAATAAGAAACTAGTTGAAAAGGAAAAAAGGAAAAAGAAAAAGATAATTTTAAACTGAAAGACTAAAGACTCATGTGAAAAAAACCCCGTAATTCTACATACTATTTTCTCCTAGTGCAGGGGTTTTTCAGTTCTGAGTGATCTATAAAGTTGGTGTTTGCCTGAGGATCCTGCGGGTCTCTCTGAGGGATGGGCCTGTTACACTGATTCTCAGGTGTCTTTGCCTGGGCAGAGATGCACCATCCCTTACCAGGGGGCTTAGCTCAGTGTAAACTGCTTCTGGTTACTCTATTGGTCTTTGTTCCTTGAAGGCTTTTTGCATCACTTAAGAAGTGGGCTAGGCGGGGGGGGGCCAGGTAAAAAATGGCAATGCCTGATTTCCAGCCCTGGAGCTGAATGATCATGGCCCCTACTCTTCAGTGCACCCTCAGGGAAAGGCAGTCAATCCCTTTTGTGTGTGTAAAACTCTACAGACAGCTGCACCCATACCAATCCTCCCTTTGTTGGGGGGGGGGGGAGTCTCACTTCCCATGCTGCTCACTGGACCCTTGCTCTGGGAGCTTTTGCCAGATAAGGCATGCACCCATGGCCCTCCTTCCAGGGGAAGGAGGCAGGTCCCTCAGTGGCTGTTGTTTGCTGGGTGCCTGCTTGGAGAGCAGTTGCCTGATTGTGCAGTGGTTCACAATTTATGGCAACACCTTACTGAGAGGACACTCCAGGACTCACTAATTGTAGTCAGTTTCCCCACTCCAATGTTTGGGAATTCTGATGTATTCAAATACCCCTGTTCTTTCTGTGAATCTGGGGATCCTGAGACCACACTGTCTGCCCTAGGGTTCTGCCTCACTTCACCACCTGAGCACCTTTCAGGCAGGGACGTCCCTCACCAGAGCAGACTTTATAAGTTATACTTTTGTGCTCTACTACCATATTCTTTTCCGGTAGCTGGCTTATGGAGGCATCCTCCCCCTGCAGTTTATCTTCTGATATATTCCCTCAGATTCACGTCTCCACACCTCCAACCTTGCAGAGAGTGGTCACTTTTCTATTTGTAAAATTGTAGCAATTCTTTTCTTATATCTCAGATTGAATTCACAGGTATTCAAAATGATCTGACAGATACTAGCTGAATTTAAGGGACCAGATGAAATGCGGGTCCCCTACTCTTTCACCATCTTCCCCACCTCTCAAACAGTGAAGCACTCTAAAGCACAGGTCAAAGAATCAAAAATAAAAATTAAAACAATGAAGTACCTTTTTCCCCCATCCCCATTTTCCGACAAGAGTACAAAATAAATAATATTGTTGATGAAAGTATGAAGAAATGAATATATTCATTACTGCTGTAACAATGTAAATTTGAATATCCATTCTGAAGGGCATTTTGGCATTCTGTACTAGAAACTAAATGCCTTGACCTAGCAATTCAAATTATAGAAATTTATCCTAAGGAAACAATTAGAAAAGTACTCAGAGATGTAGAAAGAAGGATGTTTGTTACAGAGTCATTTACAGTTGTGAAGAATTAAAGTAATCTAAATGTTTGACTCTGGATGATTAAACAAACTATGATATACCCATTTAAAAAATTCTTTAGCCACCAAAGATCATGAAATAGATTCATATTTATTGATATGATATGGCAGAGATAGTAATGCCTACTAAACATTTTACTTGCTCCTTTTATCTCCTGTCATACCTTTGCAGTGAGGTAGAGTCATATTATTCATTCTGGCCACTGGAATGTGGAAGTCCAGTGTGACACTTTCAGACTGAGACAATTAAAAGCCCTTGTAAGATTTTCTAATCTTTTGCTTCTCTTAGAGGTTGGAAATCAAAGAGGCAGAGCATTCCCTAGTTTGCAGCTGCAAGATGATGGAGCTTCTATCAGCCTGGGTCCCTAAGTGAATGTGTGGTCCTGAGCCCTTCCTTGGCTGATTTGGGATATGTAACATGAGCAAAAACTAACATTTTTGAGTACTAAATAATTAAAATTTTGGGTTTTGGTTACTACAGCATATACTGTCCAATCCTAATATACATTCTAAAAGGTTCACAGCATATAGGCTACCTGGGCGGCCCAGTGAGTTGAGCATCTGACTCTTGATTTCCGCTTAGGTCGTGATCTTGGGGTCATGAGATCAAGCCCTACATTGGGCTCTGGGCTCTAAGCTCAGCAGAGTATGTATTTATGGTTCTTTCTCTTCCTCTCCCTCTGCCCCCCCCCAAACAATTTGTGCTCTCTCTAAGATAAATAAGTACATTTTAAAAAATACAATAAAATAACAGGTTCACAGCATATGAAATGAAACGAGTGCCAAAGATAAAATATGCTAAAAGGTAATACTATAGTTCTTTTGTATACAGAATGATAGTATCTTAAAAATTTTTATTATAATTTGCTGTATCTTAATTTTGAGAAATGAGCATGTTCATCAATAAACAAAATTTAGGGTTTTTTTCAGTTTGTAAGAAACTTTATAACAAAACAAATTACATTACATTGCTTAATTTTGAAAAGAGCTTCAAGAATGGATACATAGAAAACACAAACATATCTAAATTTTACCAGTTCTTTTTTTTTTAAGATTTTTATTTATTTATTTGACAGAGAGAGATCACAAATAGGCAGAGAGGCAGGCAGAGAGAGAGGGAGAAGCAGGCTCTGCTGAGTACAGAACCCAACGCAAGGCTCCATACCAGGACCCTGAGATCATGACCCTAGCCCAAGGCAGAAGCTCAACCCACTGAGTCACCCAGGTGCCCTAAATTTTATGAGCTCTTTTTCAAGCAAATGGTTTTTAGAAATATGGGATAAAGAGAGGTACAGACAGGGTTACTCAGCCGACTGTGTGTGTGTGTGTGTGTGTGTGTGTGTGTGCACATGTGCGTGTGTGCATATAAACGGATGCTTATATGTTGCAACCCTGAGGCAAGTGAAAGAATATTCTTGCTGGCAGTAGGAAAGTTGTGGTACCATATAACATGGGATAAAACATTAAGAACAAATGTCCTCTCTATGGAAAATGCGTTGGAGGTAAGGAATGAGGCTGGAGGAGAAGAGCAGGACCCTGAATTACCCAGAAGGCAGCAGAGTTAGCTGCCTGAGCAGAGAATACTTATATACATAGGTTTTGTGGCCATCATGAAAGTCTAAAAGTTAGCATACACTGGTCTACCCAGACACTGACCCCTTCTCTCTGGCTCCCCTCAACCTCTCTTTCTTTCCTACCTTGTCTCTGGGGCTCTACTGCCTTCTCTCTTCCATCATATTTTCTCCTTTTTTTATTCTCAGGAACCATCATGGCCTCAGGACATTTTCCATGACTCAGAAAATTTTCCGTGACTATAAAAGCAGTCAGGATGACAAACAGAATATGCGTGGCCTTTCAGATGAAAGGAAAGTGGGAAGAGTTTCTTCACATTCCCTCATGTTAAAGAGTTAAGGTTGTAGAGAAGAATGGAAAACACGAGTGTTCCTGATTTAGAGAAGGTTATTGCCCTAGCGGCAGAAGATTGTTTTCCCTGATATTGTTTAGTCCAAAGGAGTAAATGTTAGGGCAGGGAGCTTTCCTTTGTTGCTGCTTATGCTGCTTAAGCAAACCCCTTCTTCTTTTCCATTCAAGAGGGCAAATCCATAAGCAGGGAGCTCCCTAGATCTCTGACATGACATTGATGTAAAGCTTAAAGATACTTTTCTTAAAAGCAGAGAGAACTGAATGGGGGTTTGATTCTGTGCCATGGTGATAATGAGGATCAGCTAAGGAGGTCTGTTACTGGCAGAACTGGTGTGTGCTTTAAGACACACAGTAGTGCCAAGAAACAATACAGAGTGTGAGAACAAGCAGACTGAGTCATGATCCATTGCAGATTCTAAATTGTACACTTCTGTCTCTATATATAGCATGTCAGAAGTGTCATTTCTGCTGTCATGAGAACTTTTTAGATTGTCACCACCATAAGTACAGCAACAACAGTAGCATTTCTTTATATTAACTACATCTGAATCCCACAGCACGATGTAGTTTCCCCTGACACGTTTGACTTAGGGAATATTAGGCTGGGAGAATCTCTGGGGGAAACAGGGCAGTTTCTTGATTCTATGTAAAGAAAAGTAATTCTGGTTGACATAGACTACAGAGTGTTGTACTTTTTTGGATTTGGCTGTCAGAAATCTCCAAGTATGGTGAGAAAGATATATAATATTCTTTCAGCAAAGCTATTTTTTTAACCGGTATTATCTGGGTTTGAAAACAGAATGGGAGCGCCCTCGTTAATAATCCTTCTGCATCCTGATTGTGCAGCTGAGATGGTGGAGGCGAGGGGCTGTCAGATTTTCAAATGTTTGGGGAAAGAAAAACATTTTAAAGGGTCGCATGTATTTCTTTCTGTTATTTCTGCCTTCTTTAAAAAAATACATCTTTGGTTCATTTGGGGGAGAGGCTCTTACTTATGTAGACGCATTATAAAATAAAGTCTTCCTTTGTTACATGAGAGAAAACAATTCTGGGGAATGCCTTGGGGACACTTTAATGAATGAGCTCTCTTTATTTCCTTTCCTACGTGTATTAAGATAATCTCTAGTAAAAAAAATAAACCTAGTTGGTCTCAAGAACACAGAAGTGTTCTGACTACAGAAATCTTACTATGACCTGATGTAGAGAAAATTTACTTTAAATAAACATTAATCATATAGACACTCACTGTGTGGGATTAGGATGCAAAAGAAGCCAGGATCCTTACTCTTAAGGAGCTAAAATAGGATTTGTTTTTAAGCCCTAAGCATTGGTTCTTTCTTTTTTTTACATTAAAATTTACATAGAGCAAAATCACTCTTTCTGTTATATGGGTCTGTAAATTTTGATAAGCGCATACAGCTACCATAACTACCACTGTAACGAAAGACACTTAACAGTTGCTTCACCCCCAAACATTCCCCCAAATCCCTTTGTAGCCAAATTTTGCCTTTACCCCCAAACCCTGGCAACTGCTTGTTATCTATCTCTATAGCTTGGCCTTTTCCATAATATATTATAAATGGAATCATATAATATGTAGCTTTTGGGATCTGACTTCTTTCACTTAGCAAAACACATTTAAGATTCATCCATAGGCTTTGATGAATATATGGTGCATTCTTTTTCACTGCTGAATAGAGTTCCATTGTATGACTGCACCAGTTTGTTTATCCATGCACTAGTTAAAGACATATGGGTTGTTTCCAGTATTTCCTAATTATGAAGAAAGTTGTCTTCAATATGTATGTATCAGTTTTTCTGTAAACATAAACTTTTGTTTCTCTTGGGTAACTACCTGGTGGTAGGACTGTTAGGTTAAATGGTTAAATGTATGTTTAACATTACAAAAAGAAACTGGCCAACTCTCTTCCCCAGTGGTTATATATTATAACCCCACCAGCAATGGACAAGAATCCCATTTGCTCAGAATGCCTGCTCACACTTTGTATTGTCAGTTATTTTTTAAAAATTTTATCCATTCAAATAGTTTTCATGATAATTCATTATGGTTTTAATTTCCCTGATGACTAATGATGTTAGCCATCATTTCACATGCTTATTTGTGATCTATGAGTCTTCTTTGGTAATGTATGTGTGTATCTTTTGCCTATTTTGAAAACTGGATTCTTTGATTTCTTACTGAGTTCTGAGAGTTATTTATATATCCTGGATAAAAGCTTTTCATTAGGTAGGTGTTTTGCAATTATTTTCATGAAGCCTATGACTTATCTTTTAATTCTTGTAACAGTGTCTTTTGCAGACCAGGTTTTCATTCTCAGGAAATCCAATTCATCATTTTTTCTTTTGATGCTTCCAGTGTCTTACCTAAGAATTTTTTGCCTGGCCTAAAGTTATAAAAATTTTCTATTCTTCCTTCTAGAAATTTGATCATTTTAGATTTTACATTGAATTCTATGATCTGTTTTAATTTTTGCATTAAGTATGAGGTATGCATCAAGGTGCATTTTTTCTTGCCTTATCCAATTGCTTTAACATCTTTTGATGAAAATACTACACTTTATCCATTAAATTGTCTTTGCACCTATTCTACTGATCTACTTGTCTATCATTTAACCAATGTCACATTACTTTGATTACTATCACTTTATTGTAAGTGTTAAAATCAGACCATAAGAGTCTTCTAACTTATTCTTTTTTCAAAATTGTTTTGGCTATTCTAGCTCCTTTGCATTTCCCTATGAAATTTTGAATCAGCTTGATGGTTTATATAAAAAATGTACTGCTAGGATTTAGATTGGCATTGTGTTGAATCTATATATTTTTAGGACATAAACTTCTGTACAACAAAACTAAAAATCCTAAGAGGCATCCTAGAATCAATCCACATAAGCTAACATGCCTGACTGTGTATTTGACATTTGACAGTCACATAACATCTCTCTTTTAGAAAAGTACCCATTGGATAAAGCGCTGGAGAAAAATAGTGAGATTACAAAATCTATTTCTTGGCCCAATATATTCTGGTGGCAGGATACAGCATCAATAACAAGTTGGTTTTTTCAGGTGTCCAAATCAGCAGAATAGGCCTTAGAAGTCAATGTAATTATGTACTAAGGGATAGCTCTCCTTCATAGTATGCTCTACTAATGTGTTTGACACTCAAAATGGTGAACTTCAAACTGGAAACAAGATTCTCTCTGCCCAGGAAGACTGAGTGGTGTCACACAGAAAAGTGCTGTTCCTGACAGTGTCCCTGTCTGTTTGTCCTATTTGAAGAATGACAATGCAGCTGCTTAGAGACACAGGCTCCAAGTTAAATTATGAGAAGGAGAGATGTCAAGGGGTATTCACATCATATTGGAATAATTCCTAGTCCAAAGAGAGCTTATGAAAGGGAGCCTGATATTCATATTCATGGGACCCTAAGATTACCACTATGTTAATATTATGGAAAAGAATAGTACTCTTTTCAGTGGTTCATCTACACCCTGTTTGTTTCTTCCCTTCAATTAGATTGTTTGATGAATTGCCAGTTTTCTTGGTTTCCTGCAGATTTCCATTGTAGAAGTTGTAAAAATCTTTTAATTGCACCAAACCAAGTACCCATCCTTTGTTGACATGGGCTTGGCTTGCGTCTTGAGAATTTTTCAAAGACTGTGGATAAAAGTATAGCAGCATGTTTCGCACATTTAAGGGGAAAAATCAACAAGAACTTTTTTTTTCTTATTGTTGCATGCTTTCTGGCACCATTTTAAATTTATTTATAATAGTGCTGTCATTAATATTATGCTCACTTGGTTGATATTATTTTGTTTTTCCCCTTTGGAAATAGAGCTGCTCAAGACTGATAAATAATAACACATTATATAAGTACTGCGTGGATTATTTAACATTCTGATTAATGAGATATTTTCTACCCCAAAATAACAATCTTCAGCACTGTGCAGATGTAAGCTTGTCAATCTCTGATCATGAATAGTGTTTACATTTGAAAGACAAATCTGGTACACTGGTAAAATGGTTAATTTTGCTCTCAAACCTTTTTTAATGAAATCGCTGGTGCAATAGTCAGGATATAAAGTTCTCATTAAAAACTGATCTTGTCTGTATGCCGTTCAGCCAGACCAGACAACACAAGCTCATGCAAGCTCAAAGATTTTTCAGAACATAGATTCAGATTCTTCTAAGGTTGTTTTTTTACTTCGGTTATTTATCAAACCAGCAAATAAACATGGCAAAAACTATGAAGGAGATAAGGGTACAAGTGAGTGGACTATAATACAGACAGGAGTACAACACAACTCACTCCACTACAGCCTCTCTTGCTCGGACATTCCCCAAGGAATTGATCCAGTCATACAAGCTTGAATCTCAGGCTAGAGGATGGCAGGGGCATCAGTTCTACTCTATTAGCTCATAAGGAAATTCTGGATTTGCCTAGTTACCTAGTGCCCACATTGTCAGCCTTTCTTACCAGGGCACTAGGCTAGGCCATGGCCTACCACAGGTGTTCTTCCTCCAAACGTGCCCCATGTAGGGTCATGGACATTGGTCTTCATTAGGCTATCCAGTTCTCTTTGTCAAGCATACATCCACTGGCAGAGGCTTTGCTAAGCTTTGTCATGGCTTTAAGAGAAGAATACATCCACGACAAAGCATACTTAAACATTCAGATTCCCCAGCTTTTGTGACTAATTTTTAACTAATATAAGAGACTGAGGAAGTTCATTGGAACCTAGCAAGGATCCAGGCACAAGAAGGGCAACTGGGTAATCACACAATAAATTAAACCATCATTGCTTGGGGTAATTATTTGTAGGAACAGGTTTTTTTAAAAAAATGCTTCATGCAACCCCCAAAGCATCAAACATATGTGATTTTTAAAAGCATCAAAAGAAAAAGAGACTAAAATATTGATTTTCAGCAAAATGCCTCCAACTACTTTTCCAGGCTCTAAAGATTTCTATGTCCCTGGATTCTCAGTCCTTTAGTCACTTCAGAGCTATAAAAAGAAGTAGAATAAATTTCCTAACAGCAGTTTATTCAATCACACAGAACAGATTAAAATTGGGTTATATCCATGTGAAGAAGTATTCTTCATAATGTCAGGATCTCCCCTGCTCTCTCAGCGAGGGAGAAGGAATCTTCCCCCCCTTAGTATGAGGGAATTGCCTTCTAAACTCACACCTGATGTAGCCAGACACACTGATGACTACGTTCTCTCCACAGTAATATACAAGTATAATACTAACTCTAAGCATCTGTAAGGGGAAGTGAGGCCTGAGGGTAGAAATAATGTGCTACTGCTGTTAGGAAAGGATTTAGAGAAGGATTTGAAGAGGAATGCTCAGCATGGGAATGTCATGGCTTCTATGAACTCTTACTGATAGTTCAAACCAGGAGGGATGAGAGAAGAGGCAGAATAAGGAAAAGATCTGAGAGATCAGACTCTCAATGAGTTCTCAATGGTGCTATGACTGGAGATAGTAATTCATGGAAACTTAAAAGAGTGTTTTTAAGAGGAAAAAGAAAAACCATGAGTGTAGACATTTAACTCATCTCCATTCCCAATTGCCATGGAAATGACTACTGAGTACAAAACTCATATGCCAATACCAGTGCTGGAAATGAGGGGGAAAATGCTACTCACAGGCAAACAGTTGAAAATTTCTACTGTAGTGAAGGTCGATCTGTGACTTCCTGTACTCTGAAATTACCTAGAAAATAGGTATAGAAGACCCTGAAAGAATGCCACTAAGAGGAATGAGGGCAAGATACGGGGCAGGCAGCCACAGCAAACAGAAAAGAAGTGTGGATTAGCTTCCGTTTAGAGCAGATGGCCCCCACAAACCAAGAGTTGGCAGAGTAGGGCTTCCTCTGAAAGATATGGAAAAGATACAGTAAGTCAAAAGGAGACCATCTGGAGGAAGCAGAGGAAATGCCTTTCCTAAAATAGGTTTACTATAAGACAAAAAGCTCATTTTATAAAATGTCTAATTTAGGTTCCCAAAAATGTATGTCAAATATCAAAAGGAAGAACTTACGAGGAGTCAAATGTCATAAAGGTAAAAAATAAAATTGTTCAACTAAAACCTGAGAAGGGGCAATGAACAACAGACTGGATACTGCAGAAAATTCACCTTAGTGAAATTGAAGGAAAGTTTTTAAGGACAAAAAGAATGAAAATAATTTTAGAAAAGATAAGCTCTATGGAGAAAAAATTCTAATCATCTAATCTGTGCATAATAGATACTAAAATGATAGAAACCAAGATAAAAAAGAAAGAGAAACAGATGGGGAAGAAACAAATAATAAAAGGGTTTTTCAAAACTAATAAAGCCTGAAACTCAGAGCAGAAAAATTTCTAAAGAAAAAAAAATAAATTTACATTTTTGAAAAATTTCTTAAATAATACCTATATCCATCTAAAACATTAATCCTCAAAACATATGATTTAGTAACTTTCTAAGGCAAGACATTGCTTGAATCTTTTGGGGCTTTACATTCTAGCAGCACTAACTGGTTATGAACATTGCAAATGGCTTTTAAGCCCTACCCTTCTAACAAACTCTAAAGAAGATTCACATCTAATGTAAGTGTCAAATAAAATCTACTGGAGATTCAAGAATTTTAGGGCAACAAGACTGAATTGAAACCAAACCTAATTAAGAAAACTAAAAATATCAGACTAATTTAGTCGGCATGCACAAATCAGAGATCCTAACTAACTCCCTGCTTATATTGAGAAGTTCAGTCTAAGCTTGAGAACACTGAGTCCAGCTATCTCAGGTAAGGCAGCTATAATGAAAGAGAAGAAAATTTTTGGCAATCTTCTTAATTCTAAATGGAAATTGGTGTTCCCAGTGTCCACTGTACCACAGGAAAACATATACTGTGAATTCCAGCATCTTATTAGGTAATGTATTATGAGTGTCTATCTCTTCATGCTTGTGTCATTAATCTCTGCCAATTCATGGGATATTTAGAAGAAACTCAGACTGCCGAGATTGAGCAAAGGGTAGATGGAATTTGACCTCTTACTGATCTTGACTAGTAAGCACAAATACATGTGGGAATATACTACATATAAAAATATGTATGGGAATATACTTATATGCTATACAAACATATAAGCCTCCCACAAGTTTGGCACCTTGTCTCTCAAATTAACATGATATTGCCCACCAGTGGGCTGGGCTGCTCTTACTCTTCCTCCACTTCCTGAATCCCCCCTCCCTCCTGAAAAGCTTCTTTTTGCTCATCCTATTTCTACAAAGTCAATGGAAATCACAATTTGGAAAGTGATTTACAAATTGATAAATATTTATCATGTTTTAGTTTTCTTCAGTGAAGATGCATGAAGGACAAACTTCTCAGTGAGTCTGAAATAGAAACCAGCTGCTAACATTGATATGGAACTTACTGAGCTGAGGGACAACTACAAAAAATATATAGTTTCCTGAAATTTGGAAATGTATCTAATAGTCTCAGAACTGTTCTTTAATTTGTGGCTATGTAGCAAAAATATAGCTTTTATTTTATTTAATTTGATTCTGTGAAAGTATGTTTTAATTCATTAAACCATAAACCCAAAAGTGAGAGCTACCATTAATGATACAGATTAGAATCAGAACTGATATGCGTCTTGGCTAAAAAATATCCCACAGGTTTTAAAATGAAAATCTACTAAGTAGCAGTATTTTCATTGATTTGCTAAACATGATCGATGGCTAGCAATATGCCTTTAATGTCAAGCTTTTCATATAAGTAAATTGATTAAAATTACTTTTATATGACTTTAAGCTAGATATTTAATGTATCATAGGCTGTAATTTTTATATATATGTATATATATATATATTTTAAAGATTTGATTTATTTATTTGACAAATACAGATCACAAGTAGGCAGAGAGGCAGGCAGAGAGAGAGAGAGGAGGAAGCAGGCTTCCTGCTGAGCAGAGAGCCCGATGTGGGGCTGGATCCCAGGACCCTGGAATCATGACCTGAGCCGAAGGCAGAGTCTTTAACCCACTGAGCCACCCAGGCACCCCTGTAATTTATATTTTTATAAATTTAAAAAATCTTTATAATCTGAGTACATGTACTCAGCCCATTACTGAAAAATGTGAATGATCTGACTTAGATGATAAACAATCTGTACAATGAAAGACATGGACAAGAAGAATGACTGAAAAATTAGGTTATAACTACTTGCTAATGGTGCTGCTTATGTGACCATTTACCATTGATAGAGATAGACGAACACAGAGACAGAACTTATAGACTCATTACCTGCACATCACAAATGTCCTTAATTATATGTCATTGCAGAAATATAAAATAAGAAATATGTTCATTAACTCAAGATTCTAAGTAGGCAATCTACAGAGAGAATAAAAACATACTATTGCAATGAATCTGCATCTGAATACAGTTCACTCAAAGCATTTGTTTTCTAATTCCTTAAATGTCTTGGGACCTGGTTACTTAAATGTTTTAAAAATAATCCAGCATTGTATTCAGCTTTTTGTCTGTATTCTGTAAATAACCAGACCTGAAAAAGTTACACATTAATGGTAAAGAACAGTAAGAAATTAGAAAAAGAATGTATACAAGTTGAGTTCTTGAACTAGGACTGGCAGATATAGCAGTGCAAAAAGAGACAAAGTTTGTCAGGAAAGAAACTAAATCTAAAAACATCTGATTCTTGTCTAAGTGTGAAGGAAGCCTACCACTGTCAGGGACTATTATTTACTATTTTTTAATTGTCAGTTAAGAATCTTTCAATTCTAATTATCTACCAAGCTTCTTTTTTATTTAAAATCAATTAATTAGCATATAGTAAATTATTATTTTCAGAGGTAGAGTACAGTGATTCACAAGTTGCATACAACACCCAGTGCTCATTACATCACATGCCCTCCTCAAAGCCCATTACCCAATCACCCTATCACCCCCACCAACCTCCCCTCCAGCAACCCTCAGTTTGTTTCCTATAGTTAAAAGTCTCTTATGGTTTGGCTCCCTCTCTGATTTTGTCTTATTTTATTTTCTCTTCCTTCCCCTAAGTTCATCTGCTCTGCTTCTTAAATTCCAAATATGAGTGAAATCATATGATAATTATTCTTTTCTGGTTGACTTTTTTCACCAGCATAATACCCTCCAGTTCCATCCATGTCATTGCAAATAGTAAGATTTCTTTTTTTGATGGCTGAGTAATATTCAATTGTATATGTATGCCACATCTTCTTTATCCACTCATTTGTTGATGAAAATCTAGGTTCTTAACATAGTTTGGCTATTGTGGACATTGCTGCTATAAACAAGGGGGTGCAGGTGCTTCTTCAAATCACTATGTCTACATCCTTTGGATATTACTGAGTAGGGCAATTGCTAGGTCATAGGGTAGCTCTATTTTTAGCTTCTTTTTTTTTTTTTTAAAGACTCTATTTATTTATTTGACAGACAGAGATCACAAGTAGGCAGAGAGGCAGGCAGAGAGAGAGAGAGAGAGAGGAAAGGAAGCAGGCTCCCTGCTGAGCAGAGAGCCTGACGTGGGTCTCAATCCTAGGACCCTGGGATCATGACCTGAGCTGAAGGCAGAGGCTTTAACCCACTGAGCCACCCAGGTGCTCCTATTTTTAGCTTCTTGACAAAACTCCATACTGTTTTCCAGAGTGGCTGCACCAACCTATATTCCCACCAATAGTGTAAGAGAGTTCCACTTTCTCTGCCTCCTCGCCAACATCTGTTGTTTCCTAACTTGTTAATTTTAGCCATTCTGACTGGTGTGAGGTGGTATCTCACCATGGTTTTCATTTGTATTTCCCTGATGATGAGTAATGTGAACCACTTTTCATGTGTCTGTTGGCCATTTGTATGTCTTCTTTTCTATCTTCCTTAGCATACTTTGGATATTTTTGTCTTATATTTTGGTTTGATTGTACCAAGATCAGCTATCTTTCTCCAAGACCAGTTTTAATAATCTGTTTATATGTTTTAATTGCATGCTTCTCTTACTTCATTGAACCAAATTTTTTACAGTAGCCTGGCCTCAGGGAAAGGCAGTACATGAGGACACCCCCTTCGTCTTGTCTTCTCAAGGCTGTCCAGTTTCCCAGACTTCAGGTGGATGTAAACTCCATTCATGGTTACATGTGCACTTTTCCACAGTCTCCAGACCCTTTATTTTCCTGGCTTTTGCCATTCCCCTTAGACATATCATCATAATGAAATAGATTTTTCTGGACATTCTGAATTTTGGATTTTATATAATAGGGGAGGAAAATAAATTATTTTTAAGTTGTTTGAGTTTGGGTATTTTTGTGGTTGGATTATTCAGAAATTTATTAAGAATGGTGCTTGAACAATACTTTGAAATTGAAACCACGAAAGGACTTCAAAGCACTCATCTGAAGTTCTTCTAACTTTCTGAGAAGGTGGCTTATAATTTAAGATTCACTGTTATGTGTGGATGAGAATTGCTGGCTTACCTGAACCAGCTGTTACCACCTCATGTTATGTTCATAATAATGAAGTGAGAATTTTGGCAAGTGAAAACTGTTGTTTAAAACCTAAGAGGCTGGAAGCATCTGTCAAACAGTGTATTCAGGCCCAAACCTAATGGTTTACAAACCAGATGATGAGTGTGTATATGTTATGAATTGCTGCTGTATGTTGCTTTCCTAAGTTTTGTACACAAAGTGGTTAAAGTTTTCATTCTACTGATGTGACTCATCAATACAACAGATGAGATGTTTGATAGAAACATTGCTGTCATTTTTAATGAATTCATAAGCTATTGTTCAACTCCCTTTCATGCTACAGGCCCAGCTGAAAGCCCAAGAATTTGTGTTTAATCAGACACAGTACATGTCTATCTTTCACAAAAAGTGGGATAATGACCCCTATAATTTTTTGGAAAATCTTAACTTCTTAAGTCTGTCAAGTCAGATTTGAGAAGACTGTTTAACTCTGGAAGAGCTCATTCTTACATAAACTTTTTACACTTTCAATTCATCATTTAGTATATTTTGACTTCCCCTTCAAGTGTAACCAGAAGTTACCTTTAATACATTACCAAAGCTACTAATACACAAGAAGCCACAATTAACAGCAGGAATGAAAGCACAGAAAAATTTGGGGATAGAAGGAAAGCATAATGGTGTTTGAATTGAATTTTGAGACTGAAAGAGAAAAAATTTAGAGAAGAGATGCCAGTAGCCATAACTTGCAGAGACCAATCCAGGATGACAACCAGTTACAGGTGGTACAGGGGTTCTGAAACTGGTAAAATTGTATTTTATCCCAGGAATGCCATTTATCTTCCCAACACAAAACCTTAGATTTCACTCCTATTTGTCTGTAAGTACAGTCAAGGCTACCTGGGGTTTTGTGCCTCTGGTGTCCCCCTTAAGAATTCTCTTCTCGGGGCAGCTGGGTGGCTCAGATGATTAAGCATCTGTCTTCAGCTCAGGTCATGATCCTGGGGTCCTTAGATCGAGCCCCACATTGGGCTCCCTGCTTGATGGGGAGTCTGCTTCTCCCTCTTTCTACTGTTCCCCCTGTTTGTGTTCTCCTGCTCTCTCTGTCAAGTAAATAAATAAAATCTTAAAAAAAAAAAAGAATTCTCTTCTCAAGAAGGAATAGTATGAAGCCACTCAACTGACTGTGCACAGGTTTGGCTTAGTTAGAGGTAGAGAACCTGAAGACTTTAGTTAACAACAAATTCAGCTTCTGCAGAATCATAGAAAGGGGAGTCTCTCTCTCTCTCTCTTTTTTTTTTCTTTTTTTTTCAAAGATTTTATTTATTTATTTGACAGAGAGAGATGACAAGCAGGCAGAGAGGCAGGCAGAGAGAGAGGAGGAAGCAAGCTCCCTGCTGAGCAGAGAGCCCGATTTGGGGCTCGATCCCAGGACCTTGGGATCATGACCTGAGCCTAAGACAGTGGCTTAACCCACTGAGCCACCCAGGCATCCCTCTCTCTCTTTTTTAAGATTTTATTTATTTATTTGACAGAGAGAAATCACAAGTAGGAAGAAAGGCAGGCAGAGAGAGAGAGAGGAGGAAGCCGGCTCCCCATCAAGCAGAGAGCCCGATGCAGAACTTGATCCCAGGACCCTGAGATCATGACCTGAGCCAAAGGCAGAGGCCCAACCCACTGAGCCACCCAGGCGCCCGGGAGTGTCTTTTATTTTGGTTGTTTTCCTTGGGAGAAATGACTTCATTATCTTACGGCATAAGACAATATGTTGAATACTGGAAATGTAGCGACTATAAAGATAGGCGTGGTCCATGTCCTCATGTAACCACTGCAGATAACTTCTAACCAGTCAGTTGTAAGGATGAAGAGACACTTTAAAATCCCCAAACGTATAAAGAAAATTGGCTGCTTGAAAGAGGGTTATTCTGTAAGTTAGGGTACTGTGATGAGAAAAAAGTCCAACTTGAATTAACTTAAGCAAAAACACAGACAAAAAGAGAAAAGGCAGAAGGGAATGGAATTTGGAGACTTACACAAACAGAAAATGCAAGGGTATAGGTGGTCTTAGTGATAGCAACCGGAATAAGAAATTTGAACAGCAACAAGAGGGTCTCTGTGGATTTTCTGTTTATACGAATGTCTTGGGGGTACCTGCACATGGCTCAGTTGATTAAGCGTCCAACTCTTGATTTTGGCTCAGGTTGTGATCTTAGGGTTCTAAGATTGAGCCCCATGTCAGACTCTGTACTGGGCATGAAGCCTGCCTAAGTTTCTTTATCTCTCCTCTTTCTAAAAAAATGAAAAAGTAAATAATGTCTCAGCCTCATTCTCTTCCCCTGCATGGAGGTTTTAGCCTCGTGATAGGGAGTATAGTTGCTGGTTACTCTACGCTGAGACATTTTCAGTTTTACAATCCAAAGGGCCAAGTAGCCTTCCTGCTAGCCTGTAAAAATCCCAAGGAAGATTTAAGATGGGTCCAACTTGGGACTCTATGCCCAGATCAGTCACTGTGACCAGAATGATGAAGCACTAAGGTAAGCTCAGCCTGTGGTGAGGGCACATACTCTGACTGGGGCTGCCACCATGTTTAGAGTGAAGGACGAACACAGGAATGAGAAGATGAAGGAGGGGACCATGACAGTGATGATAATAATAATTGATCACAGGGGTAAGGATCACGCAGAGCAGTCAGAACAAATAAAAACTGAAACAAGAGACAACTTAAAAATGTAATTCCCATATCCATAAGAATTGACAATAATGCATCATTATAAAGGGCAATTTGTCATAAAACGAAAGGAAAACTAAAATATCTATGGTATAGGACTGTATCTTGAGAAGGCAGAGAAAAGGAACCTAACCAAGGCAATAACACAGGGCTGATAATATTATAGGAGTTGAAGGTAATGTTAGATAGAATTTATTTTAAAACACACACTTAGCACTAACTATATAGGAACTAGTATTCTAAGAATCAATTCATTTAATTTTCACGGTAGCCATAGTAGGTAAGCAGTAGTATTACTCCCATTTTACAGATAAGCAAGAGAGGCTAAATGAGTTGCCCAAGATCATGCAATTGTTAAGGAACATGATCAAAAAAGATATGACCACTGATTAACCTGTGAGCTGAAGTCAGACCCTAAGGAGTAACAACTCCTTACTCCCTCGCCTGTCCTTGGAATATGGGTTCTGCTTCCCTTTCCCACTCCCAGATGCTGCTCCAAGGACACAGCCTTGAAATAGTGATGTGATGTTGAAAACACCTGCAAAATACACATGACAAGGCCCAATTAAGGCCTCTTTATAAATTTTCAAGATTTGGTAGGCAGATGCAGACATCCATTTGTTTTACTTCTGCCAAAGACAAGTCTTGCTCTTATTAAAACTACCACTTGCTCTTATTAAAACTACCACTTACCACCCTGGAGTGGCCTGCCTCTTTTCGTCAGTCTCTCCCTGCCCTCTTTGTCCAGAGACCAGTTTAAAATTATACTATGAAAGAGGGTTATGAACCTACAGTAGCTGACAAGAGTCAGGATTCAAACCCAAGCAATAAAAGTGTGCTGCACCTCTAAATTAAGATGTATCCTGTTAAGTTGGGAAGTGTCTCTATGCTTCAGAGAAAAGATAAGGACATTAGGAACACTGGAGATTGAGGTTCTCAGCTCTGCATCTGCCAGCTAGTCTTTATAGAACTCAGACCAGGAGCTTTTTCAGAAGCATTCTTTTCATGTGCTTGGAGTGTTTAAACACACATTTTATTGGACATTTCCTTTGTCACATATCTTCAAAAGATAAATTATTGTTAAAGATCAGGCTCCTATATTATAATTAGAATGTTAATACTCAAAATTAAAATTAATTCTCCAGAATTCAAGACTAGTAAGGATTCCAAGATACAAAATAAGGTGTTGAGGGACGCCTGGGTGGTTCAGTGGGTTAAGCCTCTGCCTTCAGCTCAGATCATGATCTCAGGGTCCTGGGATCAAGCCCTGCATTGGGCTCTCTTGCTCAGCAGGGAGCCTGCTTCCCTTTCTCTCTCTGCCTGCCTCTCTGCCTACTTGTGATCTCTCTCTGTCAAATAAATAAATAAAATCTTAAAAAAAAAATAATGGTTTGAAACTCATACCCTAATCTCCTAGCAATAGGCAGGCCAAAATTCCTATAAGGGAGCAAATGATAATCAGGCCTGACTAGTATAATTGAGATACATGATAACTGCCAGAATTTAGGTGATCTGTGGATAAAGTAATATAATCCATGGATCAGGAATATCTTAGTAGGAATTCATGCAGAGGGAGTGACGATATGAGCTCCACAGGAATAATCTTCCAACGTATAAACAAGTTGGTTATGTTAGAATTGAAATCCTGGATCTCTTCAACATATTCAGATGTAGCTGGCTGAGTTCACATATACTACCTGTGCCTTGCATACAAAGAAGGGCTCGCACAGTGGCTAAGGAGAGCAGTGTGGCTGGCCAAGCTCTCTGAGCTTGAAGTTGCCTGCTCCTGCTCTTCCATGGCATTTCTGTGGAACCAGGAAAGCTAGGAGAGCTGTGCCAAGAATATCCCTCTCCATGCTCTCATTTATTTTATTTTTGTTTCACGGCACTAATTTTATTGAAGTATATCACATACATAAAATACACAGCTCTCAAAAATGTAAGTTGATAAGTTTTGACAAATGTATACACCTATGTAACAATCACCCAAATTACCCTAATCAAGATAAAGATCCATGACCTCTTAATGTTAAGACCTGAGCTAAATCAACTGTGAAACTGTGACGTGTGGGAGCTTAATCATTCTGGGTTATTTGGAAATCAAATCTAACGCTATTTTTGTATATGCAAAGCAATGAGATATCGCCTATAGCCTCAAATATTTCCTTATCATAAGGAAAGGATTAGTGAACACAGTTCAATTGAGCACTCAATTCAAGCTGGAAAAGGTAAAATAAAAAACCCAGAAAGTAGGGGGATAAATTCACAAAGAAAGGGGCAGTAAGTTAGAAAGCGGGTACCAAGAATTAACCCCAAAAGTCAAGAGCTGGTTTTTCTAACATAAAATATAATACATAAATAAATGAATAAATAAGGTAAGCAAACTTTGAAGAAACTGGTAAAGGAAAAAGAAAAAAAAACCCCAAGTGTATAACTTTAGGAAAGGGAATGTAACCACATTTATGGGAGAGAGATTTGAAATAATAAGAAACAGGACATGCTAATAAATCTGGTCTATGCTAATCTAAAAATCTAAAAACACTATTTAAAATGTATTATATATTCAAAAAGGAAATTCTATAAGTACCACAAGTACATATGGGAGAATATTTTTACATCTTGGGCTGGTGAATGTCTTTGTCAACATAACTCCAAATTCAGAAGCAACAAAAGAAAAGATCTACATTAATATACTTCTAAAAAATAAAAGCTTCTAGGTGGAAAAAAACATAGAAAAGCAAAGAACAAACAACAAAGTGGTGAATTCTTTTTGCAACACACATAAGGATCAAAATGTTGGGGCACCTGGGTGGCTCAGTAGGTTAAAACCTCTGCCTTCGGCTCAGGTCATGATCCCAGGGTCCTGGGATCTAGCCCCACACTGGGCTTTCTGCTCAGTGGGGAGCCTGCTTCCTCCTCTCTCTGCCTGATTCTGTGTCTACTTGTGATTTCTGTCTGTCAAATAAATAAAATCTTTTTTAAAAAAAGGATCAAGGGCGCCTGGGTGGCTCAGTGGGTTAAGCCGCTGCCTTCGGCTCGGGTCATGATCTCAGGGTCCTGGGATAGAGTCCCGCATCGGGCTCTCTGCTCAGCAGGGAGCCTGTTTCCTCCTCTTTCTCTCTCTGCCTGCCTCTCTGTCAAATGATCTCTCTCTGTCAAATAAATAAATAAAATCTTAAAAAAAAAAGGATCAAAAGTTAATCTCTTTATCATTTAGAGAGCTCTTATTAATGAATAAGAAAGAAACCAACAACCTAGTACACCAATGGGCAAATTACATAAAAGACAACTCACAGAAGAATAAATAGATGACCAAGTGGGAGTTGGAAAGATGCTCCAGATTGGTAAATATTAGGGAATAAAAGTGTGAGGTATCGATATTTTACCAAACAAGTTGAAAAAGAATTAAAATAAAAGTAAGACCCAATATTTGGGAGGATATGGGAAAAGAAGCATTCATATCCAGTACAGATGGGTCTAAATTGGTTTTGAATAATTTTATAACAACTCAAATATTTAAATATGCAACTCTTTGACATAATTCAAATTACTAGAAAATTTTATAAAGAAATAATCAACAAATTAAAAGATATATAACCAAGGAAAAAATACTGTAGCAGTTTATAAAAATAAAAATTAGAAACAACATAAACATGTCTCCACACGATTTTATTATTATACACATATAATTTATAGAGGATGAATTTGAATTATATATACAGAAAAGGATAAAGGGCCAACTTCAGCCCACTGATTATTTTTGTAAATAAAGTTTAATGGGTCACAGCCACATTTACTTATCGGATATGGCTGCTTTTGAGCTCAAAGGTAGAACTGAGTAGCTCTGAAGGAGATGGTATGTACACAAATCCTAAAGTATATATTTATCTTGCCTTTTACAGAAAGTTTGTCAATCCCTATTCCACTGATAAAGAATAACAGGACAGGACAGGACAGGAGAGGAGAAGAAAGGGAAGCTATCCATACAAATATACATGAGATAAATAGGTATAGAAATAGACATGTATTCTAGATATCTTGGGTAAGAACATCAAAGGTGAATCTACTTGAATGTGTCTTGTGATAGATTCAACAGTATACGGAGATACCATTGGATAACTGATCTGAAAATAAATTTTCTTTTTTTAAATTTTTTTAAAAGATTTTTATTTATTTATTTATTTATTTGACACAGAGAGAGAGAGATCAGAAGTAGGCAGAGAGGCAGGCGGGGGGTTGGGAAGCAGGCTCCCCACCAAGCAGAGAGCCCGATGCAGGGCTTGATCCCAGGACCCCGAAATCATGACCTAAGCCGAAGGCAGAGGCTTAACCCACTGAGCCACCCAGGTGATTTTCTACGTGCAGATCACCATAAACATGTCAAGATGAACTCAATGCAGAGATGTAAATGATATAGGTGATACAGCTGAGCCTAGACTCAGTTAAGTGAGCCTCATTCTATTCTGTTGCATTTCTTCTATAGATAGGTTTTATTGTGGTTTGCTTCTTTCTCTTAGAAGTTAAACTGAAGAAAACCAAAACTGTTTGAATTGTTATATTAAGAACAGACAATGGAATATCTAATCTGAAAGTGGACATATTCTTCTGGTTAATCTTCTATTCAAGGTGTCCTATTAAAATGACTATTCTTTTTATAATACAGTAAAACCTTGAAGTGTAATTCATAGAAATGTAGATGTGAGTGACTGAATTATCACCTAATTGAATGCAATAACTTTGATTAGCACTGATATAATTAGGAGGTAGTGCAAATTATTATAATGTATTTTATTATAATCCTTTTTATTATAGCCAAAACTGTTTTAGAGAAGTTGAGTTAAGAAATGGAAAAAAAAATAGTGCAACTTTGTATTGAAATCGTTTAAGAGCACTTTACTTACTCACATAAAGTCCTCTCTTGTGTGTTTCCCTACTTCCAGTTTTTAGAAGGAAATATTTGACATTTCTCTCTACAAAGTTTCTTTCCTGGTGTGCTATTACTAATGTCAACAAAAGCAGCAGGAGATCCTCTGAAGATTTGGAAAAAGCAGTTGAACAGGCACGAATGACCCCTGTTTGCTTAGAGTAAAATGAAGTGTTTACCTCCATTTTCAACAGTTTTAGAAAATTTCCAGAAGGAAAATTATGCTTTAAATCAGTACTCTTCAAATTCTGTCCCTTAGAACACTAGAATTCTGCAGTAGTGCATCAAAGCTATTCAAAACTTTATTTCCTAAAAAATATACTTGTAACTGCTTGTTAAAATTTTATTTATATATTTGGGAGAGAAAGAGAGAACATTGGGGAGGGACAGAAGGAGAGAATCTTTAAGCAGACTCCCCACTAAGCACGGAGCCCAGTGTGGAGCTCCATCTCACCACTCAGGAGATCATGACCAGAGCCAAAACCCAACCGATGAGCCACCCAGGCACCCCTTCAGCTATTTGTAAATTGATAATTAAAAACAAGCACTTATGAATTCTGTATCAAATTCTGATATCCTGTGGATTATCGAATCCATTTACTTGGGCTCCTTCTTCATTTTTGTGCTGACTTTAAAATAAAGCTTCCCGCTGACAAATTTGCATATACTTGAGTGTTGAAAATGTGTCATTACTTGGAAAAAATGATAGTTCTGCACTGCTTTCTTTATTTTCAATTCACATTGATACATACTGTTTCCTACAAATTTTGCAGGTAAATACAGATTGGTCACAAAGACATTACACATTATGCATGCCAGCCAGTTTTCCCCATGATCTCTTGCATTACAAAAAATTTCCCCCTGCATTCTTTTGGGCATCACCTTCCATTGTTGACTCTTGGGAGTCATTAAAGCAGCAACTGAGAGCTGTTCTGAGGCTTTCAGTTCTTAACAGGTCTCCATCAGAACTCTGGGTCCATGTCATACTTCCACAGCACCCAAGCAAGGTGCTTTGATCAGGGTTCCAAAAGGCACAGGTGCATCAACTCACCATACGTTCCAGTCACAGATCAATGGTCAGTTAAGCAATAATAACAAATTAATAACATATTCTATCATAACATAGGTAGCCTGGTGTTAACTGTGAATTCTGAGCGTTTCTGGTCATAGATGTATATTTAGAACAAGGAATGCCAGTAGATTTTTTTAATAATTTAAATTTGGGGATGTCTGGGTGGCTCAGTTAGTTAAGTATCTGGCTTGAGTTTAGGGCATGATCGCAGGGTCCTGGGATGGAGTCCTGCATCAGCCTCCTTGCTCAGCGGGGAACCTGCTTCCCCTTCTGCCTGCCACTCCCCCTGCTCGTGCACTCTCTCTCTTTCTCTCTCTGATAAATAAATAAAGTCTTAAAAAAATTTAAATTTGAATAAAAAATTTCATTCCAAGCTGATTTCAAGTTCCTGGACTAGAAGGCAAGCAGCTAAAAATTATTACCATTTGCAGACACTTATTTGGATGAAATGAAACTTTCTCAATATTGCTCAATTTTGCTAACATCTTTCCTAATCTATTTTCCTCCTCCTGACTCCTTTGACACCTTTCCCTATGCCTATTTTTGAATTCTGAATATACTTTCACTATGATGAAACGGATGTGGCTTTGGCATGACCACGACTCTCCATAATCTCACTACTTGGCCTTGAGACTCTCAGCTTTTTACCCCTTTCAGAACCCGAGTCTGCTCAGTGGCAAACCAAGATGGTTGAGGGGATTAAATGAAGTTATGTAAGTAGCCTTGTAAAATAAAGGCCAGCTCCCTCGTTCTCTCATTAAATACATGCTATTTTCAATACTTTAGGCATGCTTTTCTCCAGCTCTATTAAAGCTGTAAAATTGATAACAAGGGATATTCAACCATGTACCACTTCTGAAATAGTAGACATGAGATGTTCTTTGTTGAAACAAAAGAGACAATAAATTGATTACTCTTATCAAAGTTAATGTGAGAGTTTGATAGATCTCTTGCAATAATAAAAGTAATATATTCTATATTGTATTTTACTTCTTAAGAACTGAAAATAAACAATTAGGACTTGTCAAACTTCTTAACACAAGGGTAAGGGTGATAAATAGTAATGGTCCGTAACTCTTGAGGAAAAATATTCAATTTCTAAATATTGTTCTCATTTTATAGGAAGTAGAATACACAAGATTTTTCCTTAAAATTGTACAACAAAACAATGAGGGATTAGGGGAAAACTGGAACAAAACCATACTTCTCTGAGAAACAGTTCTTTCCTTAACAGCATTTTGTCACAGATTAAAATAAAAGCAGTACTTTCTTATTATCTAGAACCAGTCAACCATTGAAGATTTGGACTTGAAGCATGGCATGATCTAGTGAGGGTTTCTGATGTGGTGGAGCTGATGTGTGAATAAAAAAGATAAGTATACTTTGTGTCTAATATGTCTTTGTGCATTCCAGTATTGTTTGCCGGTATTTCAAATTCAAAAGGTTTAGTCAAAGAATACAACAAAAGGTAACAGTTGTGGATAGATAGTTCAAATACTTACATTACTTAATTGTTTTTAATAGGGAGGACTGGGATAATAAATTATTTTTAAAGCCTCACAGTTTATTTCAAACTCAGGTTAACCATAAACCCAGATCATACACATATAAAATACCTAGTTTATTGACCCACCAAAGTTAAGTTTGAAAGGGCTCTATACTGGGGGCATTTGGGTGGCTCAGTTGGTTAAGTGTCTGCCTTTGGTTCTGGCCATGATCCTGGGGTCCTAAGATTGAGCCCTCTAGGGCTCCCTGCTCTGCAGAGAGTATTTCTCCCTCTCCCTCTGGCCCTCCACCGCCCACCCATTCTCTCCCTCTATCTCTCAAATAAATAAATTAAAATCTTGAAAGAAAGAAAGAAAGAGAGAGGGAGGGAGGGATGGAGGGAGAGAAAAAGAAAAGGCTCTAAGCCAGGCAGACATTGCCCTATGATGGGCCACACTGATCCTTATGCTTGTGAGGGACATAAAATGCAATAAAATCAAGCCATGGTTTGTTACCAGTGTCTTCTAGGAAATACAGGGGTTCTCATAGAAGTCTGCAATGAATGGCATTTTAAAAATATAAATAAATGCCATTTAAAAAATCTCCTTGCCCTCCAAAAACTTATATGCTAAGAAATAACTGCATAAGAAGCTTTACATTAGATTACTTTCTCAATAATCCTTTCAGTCTCTTCTAATTAAATGGCATAATCATAACATTTGGCATGCAAGGGCATTAACCCTAAAAATGAAAAAAAAACTGAAAACAAAACAAAAAAAAAACCCACCACTGATACCTGAGTTTCTTTTGTGCTCAATAGCTCAGCAGGAGTGGGTTGAAAGCAACTGAAAATGGGACAAGAAGGTGTTAGGTTCTTGGTGCTGCTAATAATCCACAGGAATGAACTTTAAAGAGAGAAGTAGAGCCAAAGGTGCCTGCCCCACTTCAAATGTTCTTAGCATCCTCCTCATTTTTATCAAAAGTATCAAGTTCCAAACTGCTGATGACATATATGAAGTGTGGTTAGTTTTGAGCAATATAAGGTCTTTGTGGCTTTGTATCCACAATGCATTGAAGTTGAAGTTCCGAAAAAAACAAAGGTATGGTTGGTCATGAAGAATATGGGTATAGTGAATGAAATTTGTTTTGTCTTTCTACAACTTATATCATGGCCACAATATCACTATTATATCTTTACTGTTTCTGAGTGCAAAAGATCAACTCAACAAAGCAGAATATATATACGTAAATATATTGATATGTTTTATACTATATATGCATGTGTGTGTACATGTGTGTGCATACATCTGTGTAACATTCCCATCACACACACACACACACACACACACACACACGCTTACCTACATACTGGATTCTTGCACCCCTCTGGGTCTATTGGGTAGGAAGGATATAGATGGATGAGTGAGAGAGAGAGGAAAGAAAGAATTGGAACATACTGTAAATAAATGGAGTCTTGTTTACAGCAATTCCTTAACATTTGTTTTACAACAGTTGTTTCCATGTTCAGCCCACACCAGCTGTTCCCCAAACATAGAGTTTTAAAAACTAATATGCTTTGCACCAACACAATTCTCCATAAAATGTTTAATGCATTGTAATCTTTGTCTTATTACTGCTCTTGTTCTAACTACATCCAGCCCATCCTAAATTTCAATAATTTTTGGGAAGTAACCATTTGTAGAATGGAAAAAAATGGTTTATAGAATTCAAAACTATAAGGTGGCTGATGAATAAGATTTGCTAAAAAAATGTTTCCTGCACTAGGACTGTGTTTAGCCTTTAAATACCACTGTGAATGTTGAGCCAGATGCATTATTAATAAATGTCATCTTTTCAAGTGAGTTCAGTATTAATATTGATACAAACTTTCTTCCTGCTCTTAATTTTACATCTCAATAAAGATATGAATGTTGGCAAGCACTGCTATTGACAATTGATAAAATTATGCAAACACAATGTTTTTGCAGCTTTTGAGTAAATACTGCATGCTAATGAATTCCAAAGTGTTTTCTGTGTTCCTGTAGGAGCGGAGTTTGCGTAGGCGGACTGTGCCATAGATGTGCTTTTCTAAGCCTGTTACACTTATCTCAGCAGAGCTGTTGTTTGCCTCCTAATAAGCAATTTGGTAGTTTTATCATGAGCTCTGAGGCCCTCCAAAGATCATTTATATAATGACATCTTGTGGAAGCAAGCCTCTCTAGAACTTTTTGATGGTAATAATTATTTTGTATATTTGTTCTGTGGCTGCAGTGATGTTTTCAAAAAGCTTCCTGCTAATTTTCAGTCTAAATTTGATGCCATAGATCTGTTCTACAGTTGTAACAAAATGTTTGGGGCCATAAAGGGACATATGTTTTGAAAATTTTAAAATACGCAACTTTAAAAGGAAACCATTCACCTAGCTAATGAATCTTTTATACTCCTATCCTTAGATTTTCAGGAAATAATTTGGGGAATTAATATACTGATGCACAAAAGAAAACCTAAATACAGGGGAAATAGAAAGAAGTTAAGAGTAGTTTACAAACACGCAAATGAGGTCTTGCTAAATCTATACACACAAAATGGTGCCTTGTCTTCAAGAAGCGCATCAATATAAATTATTTGAATGCTTATAAAAGTTAAAGAATTATGCCCTACTAGAAGACATTCTGACAAAATGATTTAAAAGAAGAAAAGGGAAACTTTGCATAAATTTGGTGGTATTAATTAGTCTTAAAAGCAGTATATTGCTATTCTAATAGGTTTGACCATAACCTTGAGACAAAAAAAGAACTTATTATGTTTAAGGATTCTTCTTCCTAAAGAGAACTAAAATTAGATTTTTAAAAAGACTTTGTTTACTGAGGGTTGCTGGGGGGAGGGGAGTTGGGAGAAAGGGAGTGGGGTTATGGACATTGGGGAGGGTATGTGCTTTGGTGAGTGCTGTGAAGTGTGTAAACCTGGCGATTCACAGACCTGTACCCCTGGGGATAAAAATATATGTTTATAAAAAATAAAAAATTAAAAAAAAGACTTTGTTTGTTTGTTTAGTTGAGAAAGCAAGAGAGAGCACAATCAGGGGAGGAACAGAAAGAGAGGGACAAGCGGACTCCACGCTGAGCAAGGAGACCGATGCTGAGCTCAATCCCATGACCCTAAGATCACGACCTGAGCTGAAATCAAGAGTCAGGTGCTTAACTGACTGAGCCACCCAGGCACCCCTAAAATTAGATTTTAAAACAAAATTAGGAGGTTACCGTATCAGTGGTCACCAAATCTTTGTGATTTTAACAAAAAATTTAGACACCTCCCATACATGGCATATGTAGTATATATGAAATACTATACTATACTATATACTATAATATACTATATATTTGTAACATTACGTATGCTAGAAAATATACACAAAGTAGGAAACATAACAGGCTAAAATAAAAAAATAAGCATAAATAGGTGTTTAGATTATTGATCTCTGAGGAGTACATGCTCTATTTTGGAGAACAGCTCCATAATAACAAACTCATGCTGTACAGGGTCTTATTTTAAGAGCTTTAGATAGATTAACCTTCTCAAGGGGGTGCTCTTATTATCTCCATTTTGCAGATGAGGGATCTGAACCTTGGAGTTCAGATCACACAACTGGGAAGCAGTAGAGCTGGGATTCAGACCCACAAAGTATGGTACAGAGTATGGACACTTAACATCCATTATGTACAAAGAAAGGCAATTCACCGGTCATAATTCATACTTCACATATAACCTCTCAACACTTTGTCCCACCTCATCTCACTGCCTCCCTTACCTGTTAACTTATACTAAATCACACCATTTTTAAGATCAAGGAAATACCTCTTTAAAATCATAAAGGTGTTTTCTTTAACAGAAGAGCATACCCTTTTGTCTACCTTGTATTTCTTCAAATGTTCCCCAACTGCCCCACCCAGTGATCTTTTTAGAGAAAACATCAAGCATCTACAGACGATCTCCTGATGAAAAAAAAAAAAAAAAGAAATCTTTGGCCCAGGCAAACTCTTCCTCTTTCCATTCATTAATTAAGTCATCTGCATTATATTATTCTTTGAATTGTAATTTGGAGTATAGTATAAATCCCTAGTTTCATTATTTGAAATCAGAAAAGAGGTAATATTTTCGAAAGAATAGCAAAATTCTGTTGCATATGAAATATCATGCAATCTGACCTGGGACTACAGAATATTTGTTTTTATTAGTAACTATTATTTCATAAACAGAGAACTATGACAATTGGTCATGCTCATTTATAACAATAAGAGTACAAATAGGTCTACTTAGAGGATTCTTAATGGAGAATGTATAAAACAGGCCACGTAGCCCATTAGAGCAGATAATCCCAAGCCACAGTCACAGAGTTAAAATACAGTTAGGAAAGGCCCATTGTTGATCCAATATTGTAAGTGGCACCTGGTAGGTGCTCAATAAATAAATAGGCCTGGCACTGAGGTTACGCAAAGAGTTAGATGGTCCTTTCTATTCCATCCTAGTATGTAACTCATATCACTGTGTAACTCATTGTATCATTAGAAACGCTGTTTTTGGAAAGAAAATGGATTCCCAAATTCTACTTTGGGATTCCAATCACAGGTTAACATAGGTGTTCCATGATATCGGAAAGAAATGACCACTCAATGAGAAGTGTGATTTTCCGAGACTCATCCTCTAAATCCCAGCAGCTATGAGCCACCTGAAGAGAAGGAAAACTCTCCTCACACCCCAACAGCCCCACCTTGGAGGGAAGGTAATTCGGAAATAATTTTCCTGGCTTACAAAGAGAATCGCTGCTCCTGGCATAGCCTGGCCTTGCTGTTCTCAGGCAAGGTGTTTCACAATTAGCTTGTAATGACTGTTTGCTGTTTTCTATATCATGAATTTTTAAATAACATTTCCTTAGCAGGAAAGGCGTGCTTTTAAAGGACAAACTACAATAAAAGAGAGTTAGTGGGCCTACCTGGAAGCTCGACATGTATGTATTCATTTCAGGTAGGGCATTTTCAAAGGGAGATACTTTCAGTAACTTATGCAGAACAGCCATTCTATCAATGCCTTTCCCTTCTCTTCTTCAATCAATGTTCTTCATTATTCATCCGACCATGATTGAAAAAAAAGTAGAGGAAAAGTAATAAACTTCCACTAATTTAAATTAATTAAATGGCTCAAAGGTTTTCCTCAACCTTTGCTTTTCCATCTCATTCCCTATGCAAGTTCTATTTTTTCCCTCTATTCCTGTACATACCAAGTGCTTTCTTTATTGAATAATTTCACTTCTATGTCTCGGACTTCCTCCTGGCTATACCTATACCTTAAAACTTACCTGTCTCTCACCTCTGGTATCTTAGCGTGTGCGTGTGTGTATGTGTGTGTGTGTAAAATTTTATGTATTTGACAAAGGGAGAGAAAGCACAAGCAGAACAGAATGGCAGGCAGAGAGAGAGGGAGAAGCAGACTCCCCACCAAGCAGAGAGACTGATGTGGGGTTTGATCCCAGAACCCTGGGATCATGACCTGAGCCAAAAGCAAACCCTTAACTGAGCTACCGAGGTGCCCCTCTGGTATCTTAGTTTTTAAAACACTTTTGCAATTTCTCATTTTCCTATAATCCTTTCTAATTTTAGGACAGAAAACAAATATCTATTGGTTCTACATAACAAAAAAGTAATTGCTCCTAAATATTAGTCCTTGGACCTCTTATGTTATACAGTTTGTACCATCTGTAGAAAGCGAGAAACACAAGGTGTACACACATATGCACACACACACATACCATACACCCCTACTGATGGAAAGGTGTCAGATGAAACATTTTCTTGGGAAGGCTTATCCTTTATTCTGAAATTATGTTCTTTAGCTTTTTAAATATTAAAATATCCTGTTTCTTACATAATAGTAGCAATGGTAGATAAAGTTTCTTTAAAGATTTTTTCATTATCTGTCAAAATAAAATTTGGTTATCAAAATTTGTTTACAAGCAGAGCTTTATCATATTTGTTTTGCAAAATTTTGGAGAGAAATTTTGCTAGTCTTTGAAATCCAAACATCTGGGAACTGCTGATCTCAACAATTGGCCTATCTTTGTTAATCTCTTTGAAATGTAACCTTTTGATACATATATCTTAACATGCTATCTGTTTCATTAAGTTTACTGCATACCATTCCATCAATGCCATTCCTTTCAGCAGTCATACCACAGAGGTAGGAAAATCAGAATTTATCTGTTTGTCTTAGTCTATACAATGTCTAAACTATATCGGTACAAGTAGGTGCCTAATAAATACTGTCCAATGCTAGTATTAGAGGATCTTGTTTCAAATATAATTTAGAAAAATCATTTGGTTTGATAGAATCATCTTTTTTAACTAACGTATTTCTAAAACATGGTAAGGAAATAAATATGAGCAGTACTGTGTGATAAAGTCAAAATAAAGCTGCTAGCCCGTTAGCAAGAATTCAGAAGATGATATGTAAAGAGGCAGATGTTATCTTCAGTAACAAAGAGCAATATATTCTCAAGGATTATGGTTAAGCTACTTCATCATTTTTATTGAACACCTAGACGAGGCCCCTCTGAAGAACGAAGCACTTGCTAAGTCAATTTAACTTTAATATGGATTAAGTGCCAGGAATCCCAAATTTCATTTCTAGTATCATCACTAAGCAATTGTGTGACCTTGGATGAATTAGCTCACTACTCTGAATCTTAATTTTCTTGTTTCTAAAAAGACTGTATTCATTTGAGAAAGACTGAGAGCACAAGCCGCAGGTGGGGATGAGGGGGAGGGACTGAGGGAGAAGCAGACTCCCGCTGAGCAGGGAGCCTGATGCAGGGTTCTGATCCCAGGACCCAGAGATCATGACCTGAGCTGAAGGCAGACGCTCAACCGACTGAATCACATAGGAGCCCCGAATTAGATGATTTCTAAAATCTCTGCAACTCCAGTATTACAGGAGTCTGAGATTTTGCTGTCACAGATTCCAAAAGATAGCAAGCATTGTTATTGTGCTTTTGTACCTAGAGATAATCTCTTCAAAGGAAATCCTACCATTTGCAATAACATGGGTAGCCCTGGAGTACATTATGCTATGTTGCTATGTGATTAAGCCAGACACAGAAAGAAAAGTACCGCATAAACTCACTTATATGTGGGATCTAAAAAAGTCAAGTTCATAAATTCAGGGCATAGAATAGCAGTTGCCAGAGGCTAGAGGCAGTAAGGGAAATGGGAAGATGTTAGTCAAGGGGTACAAAGATTCAGTTATGTGGGATGAATAAATTCTGGCCATCTAAAGTACATGATGGTGCTGATAATTAACAACACTGTGTTGTATAGTTGAACTTTTCTAAGAAGATAGATCTTAAGTCAGATCTTTTTAATACATACACATAAGAGTAACTATATAGAAGTGACAGGTTAGTTATTTAGTTTCATTGTAGTGATCTTTTCAATTATATATATATATATAACCTTATAATAACTTGTATGCCTTAAATATATATTGCTTCTATATGTCAAAAACTCAATAAAGTTTAATTTTTTATTAATTTTTTTGTTTTAGAGAGAGAGACTAGAGAGAGATTTCAAGTGGTGGTGGGGGGTGGTAGAGAGAGAGTCTTAAGCAGGCTCCACGCTTAGTGCAGAGCCCCAAGTAGGGCTTTATCTCATGACCCTGAGATCATGACAATCAAGAGTCAGATGCTTAACCAATTGAACCACACAGGTGCCCCTCAAATAAAGTTTAAATAGAAAGAATATCTTTCAAGAAAGAAGAAGGAGGAGGAGGAGGAAGAAGAGAAAGAGGAAGAGGGAGATGAAGGGGAGGAGGAGAAAAAAGAAATTCAGATTTTCCAAGTTTTTTGAATAAGCAGAGCTGAGATCTAGAATCACAGAATCAACAATTCCAAATTCTGGTATTACAGCCTACAGTCTCCTGCAATGGCTCTAATTATCCTACTGGTTTTGGCTTATTAAAATCATCAAAGCAAACTCAATTTGAAATCTCTTCAAGAAAAACATGGTATAGAATAATTTGAGAAGGATTTTGCAAAATGAAATAAAAGATAGGGTGCTGGGACTTTTAAATGGCTTGGAATCACTGTGATTAGACAATTCCTGTAAAGCAGAACAGTAATATAGTTATGAATATAGTCCCCAGTGACTTACTGCTTGACTCATCCAAAATTGTGCCCTTCCTACTCCAGTTAAAATGTTATCTCCCATCAAAATATGACATCCAAAAACAACATGCCAGTAACTCCAGCCCTTGGGGAACTGCAGTGAATATCATTCAAATTAATTCTGACTGACATTTTGGTAAATCACCTCTCGAAGTCAGGAAGGGAACATTTTAAAGCACTTGAGCTGTGCCAAAACAGTAAGGAGTAAAACCACACTCATCACTCAGGAGGTGAAGTGCCAGAAGAATCTGAAGCCAGAAAAATGGCAGCCACATCATCTCAATTGGAACATGAGTGATGGGTCTTCATCAACAAGCATGTATTGATTTAGTAACTCCCACTATACAAATGGTATACCAGGTGAGACATATACAGAAAGAGAAATATTTACGCAGACTCACATATTTTAGGAAGACAGCTCAATAACTAAGAGCAAGGATTTGGACTCAGCAAAAACTTACTCAAACATGGGCTCTGTCACTCATCAGTTTTGGGGCTTTAAGAAAGTTTCTCAGGAAGCCTGGGTGGCTCAATCAGTTGAGCAACCCACTCTTGATTTTGGCTCAGGTCATGATCTCAGGGTTGTGAAATCGAGCCCCAACATAAGCTCTGCACTCAGTGGAGAATCTGCGTGGAATTCTCTCTCTCTCTCCCCCTCAACCCCTCATTCCTCACTTACACGCACGCTCATGCTCTCTCTCTCTCAAATAAATAAATAAATCTTTAAAAAAAAAAAGTTTCTCTAAGCCTCAGTGTTCTCAATTATAATATGCAAGTGATGAAAACACATATCTCATATGACGGATGGCAGGACTAAATGAGATCATGCATATATACTGCTCAGCACAATGTTGGGCATAAATTAAATAATTTAACAAAAGCTAGCTATTGTTGCTATTATATAGATATAAAACATATATAACTATAATATTTACACATCTGTGTATGTATATATAAAACAGTTAAAGCTTAGACCCTTTCATGTGGACTAATTATAAAATGACATAGACTTGTACTTACAGTTCTATTTGTAAATAATAATCTTTTTAGAGTGAGGAAACTAGTATTTATTGGGCATGTATCATGGTAGACATCTGTTGAGTCTTTTATATATATTCATACACATTAGCTCATTTAATCCTCTCATCACAAAGAAACTATGATTCAAAGGGTTTATAACACTTTGCCTAAGGTGATACGGCTAACAGTTGTTAAAGCTAGGATTTGTCACTAGGTCTGTCCTTAAATGCAGTCAACTGGAATCTCATACTTTGATTAAAGATAACAAAACCATTAACTGAGTCTGTTCCTCTCTCTCATATCCACCCACTTCCTTACCGCTCTAGTCAGATAGATCTTCATCTCTAATCACCTTAACTATTATAATAATGACCTAACTAGACTACCCTAAGATTTTCTTGCTCTTATCCATTCTTATCTCCAGCTTCCAGAAAAATCTTCTGAAGTTCAGCTTTATGAAGTTCCTCATCTTCCCACGGACTGAATTAAGTCCAAATACATCTGACTTTCTTTCCATATTCTCAACGACCAAGTGTAAACCCTTTTCATCCTAATTCTCAGTTTAGTGCTGCATTTTGGATGCCCCAGTTAACCTGGATTACCCATGGTTTCCTGGATAATGCCCAGCTACCCTGGACAAACTTAACTACCTTGCTTTGCTGCCTTTAACAGTTCCCAGTTCACCCCAGTCCCTAAAACCTCCCTTTCCTAGCCCTGTCAATATCTTACTCATATTCTGGGGCTCAGAGCAAATATTGCTTCACTAATCAAGACTTTGATGATCTTTCACCTCTCTTTGTGATCAATCCTTCCTCTCAATATATGCAGCTCTTTATTTTTGCCTCCATTATGGTACCTTTCTTTTTCTGCCATATTACTATTTTAGGTTAACATTTTCTTGAAAGTAGAAACTGTCTTATTAAGCATCGCAGTTATTTCAATATAGTAAAAGTCATAGTCAACATATTTATCACTTAATTCTGTTCCAGGCATTGTTCTAAGATCTTCTACGTATATTAACTCAACCCATACAATGAAGGTGGTTAGGTAGGTGTGGTGGGTAGCTTTTAAGATGGCATGCAATGATCCTGGACTTCTAATGTTCTGTAATCAACTTTTCTTGAATATGAGCTGGACATGGCAACTTGTTTCTAATGAACACATTAGATGTCTAATGAACACATGGGATGTCACCTCTGAGTTAGGTTACAAAAATACTCTGGCTTCCATATTGTGCTCCCCCTTTGTTCATTTGCTTGAGGGAAGCCATTTGCCATACCAGGAGCTGTATCACAAAAAGGCTCATGTGGCAGGGAGATTCGAGAAGCTGCTGGCCAATAGCCTGAGTAAACCTGAGGACCTCAGTCTGATAGTTCATGAAGAACTGAATACTGCTAAGAATCATGTGAGCTTGGAAGTAGAACATTATCCAGTCAAGCCTTCACATGAGATCACAGCCCTTGCTGACATTCTAAATGCAGCCTTAGGAGAGACCTTAAAGCAGAGGTACCCAGCTAAGCCATACCTGGATTCCTCACTGACTTTTGTGGTAATTTGTTATACAGCAAAAAAATGATGAATACAGTATTATTATTATTATTATTATTATTATTCCTACTTTTCAGATGAGAATGTTGAGGCTCATGTACTCAGTAAGTGACAGGGACAAGATTCAAACCAGGGCAGTATAGCTCCAGAGTTCCCATTCTTAATCACAAAGTTAACTTGCCTCATAAATGAATGAATAAAAGTTCTTTCCTTAAATTATACCATTGATTATAACACAGAAAGGTGATTAACTCAAACAAACAAAAGTTGACTGCAGAAGAGTTTATAGTATCCCAATGCACAATTATACCAATGGACCTCTGATGATATTAAACAGGCTTATATTAATTAGACTTATTTCAATGTGTGTTTATGTCTTTCTATGTAAAACTTGGGTCTTCTGTATAGTTTTACTGATACATACATAAACTTACATTAAGAGCTCTGTTTATCTCAGCTTGCATTTAGAACTTAAAACATAGTTGGCACTGGATTTGAGGTCCATTTCTGACAATTCCTGCACTGTGATGTTAGGCAGTTGAAGTTTGGGACACAGCCTCTCCAAGCCATGGCTACAACCCATGTACAATGGAAATAGGAACATTACCCACTCTCCCAGACAGCTAGGTTCGTTTCTGATGTAATTAAGTCACCCAGGCCAGTGCCTGGTCATTTTCTCTTTAAAGCCTTCCTCAAATTCCATGAGTTTTTTTTTTAATTTATTTATTTTCAGCATAACAGTATCATTATTTTTTCACCATACCCAGTGCTGCATGCAATCCGTGCCCTCTATAATACCCACCACCTGGTACCCCAACCTCCCACCCCCCCCCCCCCGCCACTTCAAACACCTCAGATTGTTTTCCATGAGTTTAATAAGGTCTTCCTTGGCCACAAAAGTAAAATATGGCTGATTCCTCTTCAAGATTTCTCTAGCATTTATCTGTCCTACTCATGGCACATAATGATTATAGTATGTGTTAGAAGGCAATAAAATATTTTAATACCTTTATGCAATTAAGTTATTCATTCATTCATAAAGTCTGTATGTAAGGCCTGCACCTTTGTAGTAAGGGAGTCACTAGTATAGTGTTCTGAATAAAGAAGGTGGCCAGTAAATATCTACTGAATCATAAATGAACACTATATTATGCAATTTTGCTATCACAGGAAGAAAATGGACTCCCTTATGAGTCTTGAAAATAATTGTCCTGACATGGTTGACATAATCTTGTCAAGAAGTAGAATGACTGAGCCAGCTTCTTGAAGCTGTAACTCTGTGCGCTTCGAGTCCACACGGAGAAACTGAGTGCAGCATGATGACACCTCCATCTGCATCACCTCTGCTTTACAGGAGGGAACAACATTTCCCATAAGCCCTTGACCTCATGGCCCTTGGTCCCTATAAGCAGCACTCCCATTGAAGTCCATTCCTTAGGGACAAATGACAAGTGCAGGCAGGAAGTTTAGATTGTGTGAGATGTGGCCTGCCTTGACTTCTTGAGGATTTCTAAGAATCAGCCACTATGGCGATATACACAGTGCAGAATTTTAGCTTAAGCTTCCCTGCCAATACTGTATCATTGTCTTTCTTAAAATACTGCCTAAAAACTATTTCCTAACTTCATCTTCTCAGAATTTCTAAAAATTATGTAAACCTCCAACATCATATGAAGGAATTTTTAATTTCTAAACAAAATATCTTGCTAGCTTTTGTTTTCCTGATGCAACTTAGATTCACAGAATAGGCTCTGATTTAATAAAAGGGCCATTCATTAAACACAAAATCATTGCCCAATAAAAATGCCTCCCAATTAGTTTTCCTTTGGAAAACTTACAGAATTGCAGTAAAGGCTGTAACTGCCCTTCTATTATTAGTGAATAGTATTACTATAACTACTCCTAAAGAATTTATTATTTACAATTTCTAATAGTCCCTGGAATTCTTACTTTTGGAGGGACTAAAAGTGATAAAAGAGTTGAAAGGCACAGTGCAATACAGTGGTTCAGATTATAATGAAAACACATACTATTCTTGCAATCATTTTTTTAAATTAACATATAATGTATTATTAGCCCCAGGGGTACAGATACATATCTATTCTTAATATTAGAGCCTAGGGCCCAGACACCAGACATAAACTGCCTGTGTTCAAATTTTGGTTTTACACTTACTTTACCACTGTGCCTCAGTTTCTTCCTCTGTAACAGGGAATAAGACCTTATAGGGTAGTGGAAAGGAATAAATGAGTCAATTTATGAAAAGTGCTTAATGTCTGGCACTAAAAGAAACATAATTAGTATGTCTGTATTGTCATTATTACTTAGTCACAACAGATGGTAACATGGCCAGAGTCCTGAATCCCCAAAACCTCCACTAACTGCCACCCACTGCCACTAATTCCTGATAGCAGAATCCCATCACACAGGGAGAACTCCAGGTAAATGCACACTTAATGAAAGTCTTCTACCCTGGCAAAATTTATAGTACCCTTCAGAGGCTTTCCATTTTTTATTCTCTCCTGTAAGTCGAGACCAGATCAGGAAAACCACCTCCCAGTTCCTTTTCCATAGGCCCCACACTCTATTCTCTCCATCATGACTCAGACATGACACTTAACATATAGCTAAAGCTTAAAACTAATATATGAGTAACATATATTAGCCTTGTATTCTGTTAGATCATATGCCAAGTATTCTGCATGAATCATGAGCCTGCCCCATGATACTCCAGAGACATTTTTATTACCACCCCTCAGTTAAAAAATATATAAAAGGAAGCCCAGGAATCTTGAGTGTCTTGCCCAAGGACACACAGCTACTAATAGATAATACTATTCACACTCAGAAAGTCAGACTCAAGAGCCCCTCCTCTTAAATGCCACACACATGTGCAGGTAGATATATTGTCTAGTGCCCTGATTTCCACTAGGGGACACCGGTGGGGGAAGAAGCATTTTCTAAAATCAGTTAAATTATTAAAATCCTCGATCTCTTTGTCCACAGAAAATTGCATTTGTAGTTCAGTGTGTCTCTTATGCATATTATTTTACTTAAGGGGAAGAAAAGGTTATGTATTTAAAAAAAGGTGAGGAAGCCATTGGAAGATGCCATAAATTTATTCTGTCAGGCAGGCCGAGTTGTGTGACAGTCAGAGACATGGCTTGATGCAGAGATGTGAAGTGTGACTTTTTCGACTGTCACGCTGGATGAGATGGATGGATTTTGGAACACATCCCAGGAAGCTGAGACACTCATGTGGTCAAGTGTTGGTCTCTCTGATCAAATTTGACTTGCTGTCTCTGAAGTTGTTGGATTTTGCCAGCCCTCCAGATGCTGCATTGTTTCTTTGCAAACACAGTTGGTTTGACACCATCTGCAAGACCTTTCATTGGTCCTAGCACTATGAGCCATTGTTTCCTGAGGAATTAATGGACATTCTCACATTCTACCTGTGTTAATTGAGCTATTTTCACACATGCTAATGTGTCAGTTACCCAAGGCCTAGTTCTCACTTACATACCCTGCACTAGATATGCATATAAATAGGAGAAATCCTGAAACACGCTGCCAAAATCCAGATAGCCTACTATTCAGCAAATGAGAACAGCTAGTGTTTGAAGAAATTATATTTCCAGAAATAAATGTACAGGATTCAGGTTTTGAAGAGCAAACCAGTGGGAGATTACCTAGACACTCCGCTTTATAGAGGATCTGATCCTGAATGAGTCAGTTGGCTTAGCCATAATTTAGTTCCCCATCATTCTTTAAAGTGGGACAATGACATTTTTTCATGCTCCAGAGTTATTTCACTCTAACATCACAATAGAGCAAAATTCAAGAAAATGAGTATGGCTGTGGGCTCACAGCCAGAGGTATTTAGTTAGCGAATTACTTTAAGTTCTTGGTTACAGGGAAATCCCACCTATCTGCTGCAATAGATGCTCTTTTACCAAAGCAAATGGAAATAACAGTTACCAAATTAACCTAAAAGGGAAGTGAATGTGGGATATAGTTAAAAAAATATACGTCCCAAGCATTTTAAATTAAAGTATATGACTGCATATTATTCCACCAATATATTTATGAGGAACCAAGAAATTTTCATTTCTGTGTGGACCTTTCCACACAGAAATGAGTGTGGGTCTGTCTGCTGACTGGCATTTCCTTTCATCTTTCTTGTTTAAACCACATCCATAATTCATTTTCCAGGAGTTCTAGTTGGGATTTCTTGAACTGATAGAAATTAACACAAAATCTGAGCATGGTGTCCATATCAGTTTTTATGTATTTCTTGGTCTCACCCAAATCTAATTCTACACTTTTTTTAGTAACTTAACTTTTTTTCTTTTAAAGATTTTATTTATTTGTCGGAGAGAGAGAGGGAGAGAGAGCGAGCACAGGTAGACAGAATGGCAGGCAGAGGCAGAGGGAGAAGCAGGCTCCCTGCCGAACAAAGAGCCCGATGTGGGACTCGATCCCAGGACCCCGAGATCATGACCCGAGTTGAAGGCAGCTGCTTAACCAACTGACCCACCCAGGCGTCCCATAACTTAACTTTTAACATGTTTTTGCAAACCATTCAATTCAGTTGTCACAGAAATGTAGCTTTCTTTTTTGCACTCATATTTCATGGATATAAAACATTGTTAAGATCATAATTAATTTTATGTGGTTAATATAACAAATATAAATATGTAGGCTTGGAGACAAAAACAACTAACTTTTGGTAAGCATGCAACTCATCTTATAGGAGCAAAAGTGTGTGGAATCCCTAGCAAGTAGCCTACACGCACTCCATGTGCCACGGTCATCTGTCAGCATGTTTTGCTGAAGGAACAGAAAGAGCTGATTAATGCCTACTTAGCACTAACCTCAAAGATTCAAAACATGGCTGGAAATATACATTTGTAAGTATCATCCAAGCTATTTATACTACATAGTGGGTAGTAGGTTTCAGTGTCTGAAGAATTGTCAGCCATCTAAAATGTAGCCATATAAAATATCCAAGAGTATTATAATGTTCCAGAACAAAGAGGGAAAGGAATTAGAATACAACTAGAATTATGTTTCCATTTTTCCCTCAGGCTTAGACAATAAAGACAATTTTTTAAAACAAATTTTTACTTGTTGTCCAATAAGTTAAAGACCACAAATGCAGCATAGCTTTCAAAAGGTGTCAGATTGTATAAATATTCCTTTCCATTACAGTATCCATGCAAGATATGCTCTGGATGTTTCAGGGAAAACAACAAGTTCACCTATCCAAATAATACCTCCCAGTAGTCTCCCTGTTCATACATGCCCCTTAGAATTCCAGGGCATAGATTTTTCAGTAATATTTCACTCAAACAGAGATAAACCAAATGAATGCAGACAGAGAAATGAACCCATTAACAGAAATTTACTGAGGGCTTGCCATATGGAAAGAATAGTGACTGGGATATGGGAATGCTAGCTAATGTCACACCTTTCCTGGAAATCATAGAGGCAGTCACTTTAAAGAGTTGCTTATCTCATTGGTAAGGCATGACTATATTTAAAATGTTTGTTTAAAAACTGAAAATGGGACCTTGAGATTATCCTTTTGAGTATTTCTCTACAGATTACAAAAGAACTAACAATTGCACTGTCTCTAGGGATTGTGGGAATTTTTAATTCATTGGGGAAGGCATGGCTACCAAAAGGTTTGTTATTTCATTCTCCATGATTTTGTGGTCAAGAAATAATTTATATTGGCATTTTGCATAAAGACCTAATATAGAATAGAGGCTGATAGAAACTTCAACAAAAGAGGTAGGAAATAAAATTTCTAACATGACATGCTATTTATCTGTTTAATACTTCTTGCTGTGCACAACATAAAATCAGTTTGTCATAACCTTAAAGCTATTCTTTTCTGGTTCTGAAAGCTCCCAAATAAATTGCCATTCTTTGACTTTCTCAAGCATAAAAATGAAAACTGAATTTTTTTTCTTGGAAAAGATGAATTACCCCAGCTTGACAGAGGGTAATTAGCATACCCAAAGCAAGTTAAGAGAATGGGTTGACAAGCACAAAGAAGCCTAAGAAAACATGGGCACATTTTGCATGCGTTTTAATACATAAATGATTAAAAACATTACTATATATGTTAATTGCCACCAACTTCAACACAACCTCATTGGAAGACAATATTAAGTCTTGGAAAACAGTACATCTTTAATTATTTGTCTATTCTATAAACAAGTTTAATTGGAATCTAAAAACAGCAAGGGACAAAAGCTCAGTTCATTAGGGACCAACTAACTGTAAAGGGCAGATAAAAACCTTTTGTCTGATACAGATGTACCTCCTGAGCTCCACCAGATAGCACCAGGCAGTATACTAATCAGTAATAGGAGGTGTTCTCATTATTAAGCTTATAAAGCATAAACCAGGTCACCACAAACTTTGAAGGTACTGATCATCAATTATTTCGCTAATTGTTTGTTCTGTTTGCATGTCTCAGGGTAAAAGGAAAAAGTCACTGAAGTGAAAAAGAGACACAAATAATTGCTACCTCAGTGACAGCTGGTTTTTAGTATCTCATTATTTATGATTTGTTTTGTTGTGCATATGTGACTTTAAGTCTACTGTATTAATGTATACCCAAGAAGCCTAGTGTGTAACACTTGCAAAAGAATTACACAAATTAATCAGCAAACTCAGGCATGGAATCTGCCCTGCAAAGTCCTGCAAGACTGTTAATAACTCTGTGTGCATGTGTGTGAGTGTGTGCCTGTGTGTGTGAATTCAAGAACCCTCGCTTATGGCACATTAAATTTGTGCTGTTGGGTAAGTGCTATGTATCATGTTACAGCATAAAATGCCAAACATTTTCTGGCCATGGCCATTTTGTGTTTTCAAGAAACACAGACTTTTAGACTGTCTTAGAAAGTGTATTAAATCTCCTTAAGAAACAGAACAATAACGTTAGGACAATTACTAAGTCAAAGTTACCATGAGGCAAGGAAACTGGAATGTCATGAAATTCCAGAATACAGTTTAATTTTCTCAGTCCCACCCATGAAGATAAGAGGTACCTTAAGATGAAGCCATCACTTGCTTAGATTTGGGGAGGTCATCAGTTCATGAATTAGCTATTTCTGCCATATTTACCCTGCAAGGCAACACTTCAATTTTATTCTTCCTTCTCTCCACTGATGTTCCCATAACACATTAAATATTACCTGAAACCAAAGGCTATATTACTAGTTATTAAACTGAAGGTAGAGCAAATTCTCTAATAAAGTCTATTTTTAAATATGTATACAGAACTATACACATAGACTTTTTAAAAAGTTGAGGAAACTGATGAAGCTGGAGTCTATGAATTAGTATGCCAAAGAAAATACTATTTTGTTTATATCAGACTTCCAAAAAGTCAAGAAAAGAAAATCTTTCTTTGTGGTGGAGACCTTCCATTTCCTGTCTTGCCCTCCTCTCCTCCCAGCCCATCACCACAAACACACCCAACTTCACGCTACAAAGTGTATAAAACAGATGGGATCTTATGTTTACAGAGCTAATTTCTTCATGATATATCAAATTGAAGTACTTAAATCCTTACTAAAGAGCATTAATAGTTTTTGTGCAGGAGAAATAAAGGTTAATAATTACTGTTGAACTGTTAGTCAGTTCTAGTAACTGGATAAAGCCCATACCCTTCTCAATAGAATCAACTGTCTCTGAGCAAACTGTGCTGATAAGAATAAATCGATATGAGCACATTTCTGTTCTGAAGAAAGTAAAGCCCAATTCTCCTACAGAAAAAAGAGAGAGAGAGAGAGAGAAGAGAGATTACTAAAAGATACCTAATTTCCTTACAAAACTACCATGGGGAAAAGAGTTAAGTACTCTGTAGGAGAATAGATTTCAGGTAACTGCACCTGTACTGTGGAAAATTACTCTTCAATTATGCATAGTAATTAGAGTTGTTTAACTGTTATAAAAAACCTGCAGTGCACTAGGAGGTACACACACAACTCATGTAAAAATTCTGTCACTCTGGGTAGGTGAGGGAAGATGATTTGAGATTAAAAAAATGGAATAAAACAGAAACCGGCTGTCGCACAGGTTTTTGTAGAGTACCTAACTGGCACACAGTGAGAGCCTATTAAAGCACATTTGTTGATAACTTACAATGTAACTGTCATGGTAATAAGATTAGTGAGGTTTGTATGTCACTAAAATCTCCTTATTAAAAATTACTGGGGCACTTGCGTGGCTCAGTCAGTTGAGCATCCAACTCTTGGTTTCCACTCAGATCACAATCTCAGTGTTGTCAGGTTGAGTCTCACATCAGCTCCATGCTCAGCCCAGAGACTGCTCAAGATTCTCTTTCCCTCCACCACTCTTCCCCCCATTGCCTGCACACATGCATTCTCCTTCTCTCTCAAATAAATACATAAAATATAAAAAAATTATTTTTTTAAAAAAATATTTTATGTACTTATTTGACAGAGAGAGATCACAAGTAGGCAGAGAGGCAGGCAGAGAGAGAGAGAGGGGGAAGCAGGTTCCCTGCTGAGCAGAGAGCTTGATGTGGGACTCGATCCCAGGACCCTGAGATCATGACCTGAGCGGAAGGCAGTGGCTTAACCCACTGAGCCACCCAGGTGCTTTGAGTCTGAGTTTTTGGACTCTGTCCAAGCAGATTTTAAAATTCATTTTTATGAGACCAAAGTAAAAAATTTAAAGTATGTTCTGATCATAAGATAGGGAGGAATATTAACCTAGTAGTTTTTATTGACTTAGTAGTTTTTAAATACGACTTTTTTACTCCTAACACTCTTTACTCTTAACCCTTAAGATTTCAAATTATTTGATCAACAATGAATAATAATGTGTCAGGCAGGAATACCTTCATTCCTCTCCAGTTATCTCCCACTTGCTTCCTCAGTGGGACGGATCAACACAATCTTGAAACATCTGACTTTTGACAAATATAGCAATTATCCTTGATGGTTTGGATGATATTGAAACCATAATCCTGATTAATAACTTTAGTAAAATGTGATGAAGGTCATCAGGCTACATTATCCATATTCCATGAAATCTCAGAGAGGAGACCCCATGCAAGAGTGCTCCTCTTTGTCTTCTCTCTCCTACATTCGTGTCATCATAATCATCGTCATCAATGTCCTCAACAATAACAGTTTATCAAACTGTTAGATAACTGCTATAAAAGATACAGAACTGAGTACAATTAAGTGTGGTTCAGTATTTATTGGTTTAAGAAATAAAATCATGAAATCATAAAAATTAATACCAATAGATAAAAACTAGGCTCCATTATTTCTAGCACTTCTCTTTCAGTTATACTACTGTCAGATAAATCGTAAACTAAATATTTGTTTCTGGGAAGATTCATTTACATTTCTCTCTCCTCTTCACAGTATTAGTGACTGAGTGACACCAAGCCCCACAAGCTTCCATTTACAAGTAGTGGTTGCAGTTCATTGTTGATATTGATGTGAAATCCACGTTGTATGCTTAATCTTATTTTAAGACTCATAATTGAGGTGTCTGTGTTTTCTGCCTTCATTTTTTAGCCTTTCAGCGAAAAAGGAAATGTGATTTAAAAACATCACCTCCCTCAGGACTGATTGTGCCTTAGAACTCCCACTGAAGTCAATAGGTGCTTTGTGTACATCCAGACTGGACTCGTAATGAGCAGAGCTGATGAGAATCCAGATTTCCAAGGATGACTAGTGCTGAGTCTTCAAGGTCATTCATCATTTTCATCTGAGAAGGCAGACCCTTCATTTGCTCTCTCTTCTCAAATAGGTACACAATTAAAGGAAGAATTATTCATCCCAGTGGCAAGCACTTTATTAACAAAGGGCATGTTGAGCCCCTATCTCCTGTCATTGCCAGATGGTCTGTGCGCCCATGCAACTGAAGGCAGTCTCAGTGAATATCTTACTTTTTGTCTCACAACTGCTGGACCTATTACTTCTCTGTGCAAAAAGTAAAAGAAAATCTCCCTAATAGGTTTGCACTGCTTATTTAATTTTCTCTGTAAACTCTGAGTCAATAAAAACAAAAGTGGCACCGTTTAGGTTGTCTGTTCAGTAATTAGGTTCAAATTAACATTTTTTAAATGCTAAAAATCCAAGATTATAACCGCATAATTAGAATTATCTGCTGTAGCTTGAACTGAATAGTAGTTATGATGAAATAAAGAAAAGGCTTTCATCCCAAATATTATGTTTCTTATCAAATTTCATCAAATGGACTCATATATTACTGTGGTTACAGCAATTTTTAAGAGGTATTCAATAGTGGAATTCTTTGTTTTTAATAGTCATTATACCTAACACTAATGTTAGTGCATTGGACTGTGTATCCAACATAACTAAACTAGAAGATGTTTTTGGTCACACTTGTGGACAAAGTGTCTACCTCCCAAAAGCACACCATTCTTTTTCTAGGAAACTATATATAAAAGAAAGGGAAAGTAATCTAGGAGGAAGAGGGTATTTTTAAAAAATCAACAAAAATATTTGTCTGTGACAGCAAGAATAGGACAGACTATGCTGCAGTAACCAACAAGTGCCAAATATCAGAGATAATCCAGTAAATTTGACATTGGCACTTTATATGTGGGTTCTATTGCTCTACTGTATAGCGGCTCTCGAAGTGCTGACTCAGCAATGTGAGCAACCTTCAACTTCTAGCTATACCGTCTGAAGCTCTTCCCTTCCAAGGTCACTGCAGGAAGGAAAAGGAACAGGTGGAGAGGCACAGTCATAAATTATGAGCAGTGCTATGTATACCATCCTCTCAGTAGCCATTGGCTACAACTAGTCATGTGAAGCAAACTTCACAGGAAGGAAGAATGGAAAATGTAAAGAGCATACAACTATTTTATGACCACTGATAAACTCCATCACATTTTCTAAATAACACAGAGAAAGAAGTGAGCTAAAATTAATATGAACACATACTGGCGCTGATGCCAACAAGCCTTCTGATGCACTGTGCTGAGTTAGAGTTTACCATGATAAAAAACAAAGACATGCAGCAAACAATCAACAAAATCCCCACTGGCCCCTTTCCTCATGGAGCTTCTTAGCTTAGTGCTTTACAGAAGCCCTTAGCTACTCAAAGTCTCATTCTTCCTCTCTGTAGTACAAAGATAATAATAATAATACCTCCCAATAGCATTATTTTGAGGAACAAAGAAAAATGTGGTAAGAATTAAATGAGATAGCCTATATTAAACACATAAGGATGTCTCACACATTTTAGATGATTAATAAATGTTATTTCTCTTTCCCAAAGAGCTATATAAATATTATTTACAGTTAATACCACTTCCTCTGGGAGAATGTGCAAGGCAGTGATTAAAAGAATGGGCATTGAAGTCCAACAGTGTCCATGAACCATGAACTGAGCCATTTAATCCCTGGACCTTTCTGTGCATCCCCTCCACATACACTATATAACAGGAGCAACTTAGTTTATTCCTGTCCCAAGTTTTGTCACTGATATAAATCAGATGTTTGAGAAAATTTAATGAACCAAGAGAATCATCAGCAAGTCCTTTTTAGCCAGCCATTGTTTCTCTGTATCCCAGTACTATTAATATCGTGATTTCTCCAAACCTGCGAGCTCCAGACTGGTCTGGTCCAACTTAACCCCAGCTTGACCTACATAATGTTTGTTCTTCTTTAAGCCTAAGACGTAGAAACATAAATAATGACTATCCCTGTCATTTTCAGCTCCCAAAAGGTGGTTCCTAGTAGTACTCTATGCCTTTACCATACCCAACTCCTTCCACAAGCCCCAAAATACCACAGCAGGTTTATAGAGACAAAGAAAAGTTATTTACAATTACTACCTAGTTTGATTTGAAGAAAAGGGAAGATTTTGGGGCCAAAACTTTGGCCTTGGCACAGATGAATTCAAGATGCAGATTATGTATAAGGAGAGAGTACAATGAACTGTAAGAGGCAGAAAATTTAGCAGAGGGCTTTGATTTTTACTTATATTAAAGTAATGACATGTATAGGTGGAGTAATCATGTTTGTACTTTCCTTATTTATATTTCTCCCTACACCATTTTCTTTAAAGGAAAGGAAAAATGAGATTATGTTATACCTAGGTATTATTTTGTTTGGAAAGATAATTCGTAGGATACTTGGTAGCTTAACTTCTATAATTTCTTTGAAGTTTTTTCCCTTTTTGCTATTATTTAAATTTTTATGTCTTAGCTCCCTGGTCGTACTGTAATTTTCCTGAGAGATGGAAAGGTTTCTCATACCTCTCATCTTAGTGTTAAAGAGAGTGGGCAGTACTGAATTTGAGTCCTGACTCTCCACAACACATGTAACCCTAAGTAAATTATTTCTGTATTTGTTTCCTCATCTGTTCAGAGCAGAATAATAGTACTTATATACCAGGCTGAATAATATCCTCCTAAGATTCATTTTCTCCCCCAAATCTCAGAATGTGACCTTATTTGGAAATCGGGCTACTATAGATGTTAATTCAGATGAGGTCATAATGAACTAGGGTGGACCCTTAACCCAAATGACTTAGTGTCCTTATAAGAAGTGGAGAATACCATGTGAAGACACAGACAGAGAGGAAATATGATCATGTGATGACAGAGGCAGAGATTGGAATTATGAAGTGTCAAGCCAAAGAACATCAAAAACTGCTGGCAACCACCATCACAAGCTAAGAGACAGGCACGATATAGATCATTTCTTTGAGCCCCAAAAAGGATCAAGCTCTGCCAACATCTTGATTTGTATTTCTGTCCTGAACCATGAGATTAAAATCCTGTTGTTTTAAGCCACTCAGTCTCTGGTAATTTTATACAGCAGCCCTATAAAATACAATATACTTTACAGAATACCTTTAGATTTTAGTTGAAGTAATTTACATAAAGCATGTAACCATGATGCTTAGCACATATTAATCACATAATAAATATTAGCTTTCAAATATTTACTGATTAAGAGAACAAGAGTCAATGCAGAATATACCAGCACCCTGTTCTCTTCTTTCAGACACTTTACTAGGCAGAGAATAACACAGTTGAAATCTTCCTTTTCTAAACTCCAAGAGTAGAATGAAGTATATAATTATAAAAACACATTAAAAGTTGTTAGATGTTCTATAGTGGTCAGTTTAAAGAATAAGCTAAAAAGAATACAGTAGCTAAACTGAAAAATACACTAGAGGGGTTCAACAGCAAACTGGATGAAGCAGAAAAATGGATCAGTGACCTGGAAGACAGGGCGGTAGAATTCACCCAAACAGAGCAACAACAAGGGGGAAAAAAAAAAAAAGAACTTTTAAAAAGTGAAGATAGATTAAAGGACTCATAGGACAACATCAAGAGGAAACATATTTGCAATTTGGGGTCTCAGAAGGAGAGGAGAGAGAAAAAGGGGCAGAAAACATATTTAAAGAAATAATGGCTGAAAGTTTCCATAATCTGGGCAGAGAAACAGATATTAGGGTCCAACTAGCCCTAGCCCAGAGAATTCCAAATAAAATGAGCCCAGAGAAATCCAGCAAGACACAATATAATTAAAATGCCAAATGTTAAAGATAATGAGAAAATCTCAAAAGCAACAGGAAAAAATAAAAAAACTTGCAATGTATATGGAAGCTCCCATAAGAATATCAGCAGATTTTTAAAACTTGCAGATCAGAAGGGAGTGACATGATACATTCAAAGTGCTATAAGGAAGAAACTTCCAAGAATAGTCTGTCCAGCAAGGTTATTATTCAGAATTGAAGGAGAGATAGAGTTTTCCGGACAAGCAAAAGCTAAAGAAGTTCAACTGCACTAAAGCAGCTTTATAAGAAATGATAAAGGGACTTTGTCAAGCTGAAAAGAAAAGGCAAAACTAGTAATTAGAAAACATATGAAAGTAAAAATCTCACTACTAAAGGTAAATATATTGTAAAGGTAATAGATTAATCATTTATAAAGCGAGTATGAAGGTTAAAAGACAAAAGTAATAAAATTATCTGTAAATAATTAGTTAAGGAATAAAGAAAATTAAAAGATGTAAAATGTAACATCAAAAACAAAACATCATGGAGGGGAGTAAAAACTGAAGAGTTTTAGAATGAGTTCAAATGTTAAGTTGCTATCATTTAAAAAATAAATATATATATATATGTATAAAACATCAAATTACAAGGGAAAAAAACAAGAGAAGAAGAAAGGAACTACAAAAGCAGCCAGGAAACAATTAATAAAATGGCAATAAGTACATACCTATCAATAACTAGTTTAAAATGTAAACAACTCAAGTTTGCTAATCAAAAGGCATCCAGTGGCTGAATAGATAAGAAATACGAGGTACATCTATATACTGCCTACAAGAGACTCACTTCAGATATAAGGACATGCACAGACTGAAAGTGAAGGGATGGAAAAAGGTCTTTCATACAAATGGAAAAAAAAGGAAATCCAGGGAGTTACGATCATATCAGACAACATAGACTTTAAATTAAAGAGTATAAAGAAAGGCATTAAATAATGATAAAGTTGTCAATCCACTAAGAGGATATAACGTTTGTAAATATTTATGCATCTAGTATAAAAGCATCAAAACATATGAAGCGACTATTAATAGACTTAAAGGGAGAAACTGACAGAAATACAGTAATAGTAGGGGACTTTAACACCCCACTCACATCATTGGATACGTATAGACAAAAAATCAGTAAGGGAACATCAGCTTTACATGACACATTAGACCAGATGGACTTAATAGACATATACAGAACATTCCATTCAAAAGCAGCAAAATACACATTCTTCTGCAAGTGTGCATGAAACATTATGCAGAATAGATTACTTTTAGGCCACATAACAAGTCTCCAAGATTGAAAAGACTGAAATCAGATCAAACATCTTTTCTAACCACGATAAAAAACTAAAAATCCATTTTAAGAAGAAAACTGGAAAAATCACAAATGTGTGGAGATTAAACAACATTCTACTAACCAACTAATGGGTTGAAAAAAAAATCAAAGCATAAATTAAAAAATACCTTGAGACAAATGAAAACGAAAATACAACCTACAAAAATCTAAGATGGAGCAAAAGCGGGCTTAAGAGAAAAGTTCATAGTGATAGAGGCCTATCTCAAAAAACAAACAAACAAACAAACAAAAAAATTAAACAAGAAAAATCTCAAATAGGGAATTTAGATTTTACACACAAAAGAACTAGAAAAAAACCACATACACAGCCTAGTTACTAAAATGAAGGAAATTTTAAAGATTAGAGCAGAGATAAATAAAATAGACTAAAAAGACACTAAAAAAAGATCAATAAAACTAAGAGCTGTTTCTTTGAAAAAAGGAACAAAATTAACAAACCTTCAGTTAGGATGTATCCTTGCACTCTCTTGTAGACAACATATGGATGGATCCTGTCATTTTATCCAATCTGCAGCCCTGTGCCATTTTATGGGTGCATTTAGGCCATTCACGTTGAGAGTGATTATTGAGAGATACGTTTTTATTGACATCGTGTTACCTGTGAATTCTTTGTTTCTATAGATTGTCTCCATAAATTTCTGTTCAATGATATTCTTGAGTTTTTTCCACTTTTATAGAACCCCTCTTAATAGTTCTTGTAGTGCCAGCTTGGTAGTCACATACTCTTTTAAACCTTGCCGGTCTTGGAAACTCTTTATCTCTCCATCCATTTTGAATGTCAGTCTTGCTGGATAAAGTATTCTCTTTTTTTTTGAATTATTAATTTTTTATTTTTTATAAACATATATTTTTATCCCCAGGGGTACAGGTCTGTGAATCACCAGGTTTACACACTTCACAGCACTCACCAAAGCACATACCCTCCCCAATGTCCATAATCCCACCCCCTTCCTCCAAACACCCTCCCCCCAGCAACCCTCAGTTTGTTTTGGGAGATTAAGAGTCACTTATGGTTTGTCTCCCTCCCAATCCCATCTTGTTTCATTGATTCTTCTCCTACCCACTTAAGCCCCCATGTTGCATCACCACTTCCTCATATCAGGGAGATCATATGATAGTTGTATTTCTCTGCTTGACTTATTTCGCTAAACATGATATGCTCTAGTTCCATCCATGTTGTCACAAATGGCAAGATTTCATTTCTTTTGACGGCTGCATAGTATTCCATTGTGTATATATACCACATCTTCTTGATCCATTCATCTGTTGATGGACATCTAGGTTCGTTCCATAGTTTGGCTATTGTGGACATTGCTGCTATAAACATTCGGGTGCACGTATTCTTGGCTTCATGTTCTTCTCATTTAGTGGCCTGAATACATGTTGCCAGCCCTTTCTGGCTTGCCAGGTTTCTGTGGACAGGTCTGATGTTACTCTGATGGGCTTTCCACTGTACATAAGGAATCTCTTTCCCCTAGCTGCTTTCAAGAGCTCCTGTCTAAAATTATGATTCATCATTTTCACAATCAGGTGTCTCGAGGTCTTTCTAGATTCTATGATCTTAGGGGGAGACTTTTCTGACTCTAGGACATGAACTCTGGTTCCATTCACCAGATTGGGAAAATTTTCATGGAGAATTTGTTCAACTATATCCTCTAGTCTTTCTTTCTCCTCCCCTTCAGGGACTGCAATAATTCTGACCTTGGAACATTTCATGGTGTCATTTATTTCCCTAATTCTGTTTTCATGGCTTCTAAGCTGTTTGTTCCAGGCTTCCTCCTGATACTCTTTCTCTATCAGTTTGTCCTCTAGATCACTAATTCTATCATCTGTCTCAGTTACCCTAGCTGTCCACTGGTGTCTGGCAAAGACCCCCCACCAAAAAGGAGAATTTCAGACAAATATCCCTGATGAATATGGATGCTAAGATTCTCAACAAGATCCTAGCTAATAGGATCCAACACTACATTAAAAAGATTATCCACCATGACCAGGTAGGATTTATCCCTGGGTTTCGAGGATGGTTCAACATTCACAAATCAATGTGATAGGACAAATCAATAAGAGAAGAGAGAAGAACCACATGGTCCTCTCAATTGATGCAGAAAAAGCATTGGATAAAATTCAGCATCTGTTCCTGATTAAAACACTTCAAAGTAGGGATGCCTGGGTGGCTCAGTGGGTTAGACCTCTGCATTCGGCTCAGGTCATGATCTCAGGGACCTGGGATCAAGCCCCACATTGGGCTCTCTGCTCAGCGGGAGCCTGCTTCCCTCCCTCTCTGCCTACTTGTGGTCTCTCTCTGTCGAATAAAATGCTTCAAAGTATACAGATAGAAGGAACATTCCTGAACTTCATAAAATCTATGGAAAACCCACAGCAAATATCATCCTCAATGGGTAAAAGCTGACAGCCTTCCCTTTGAGATCAGGAACACGACAAGGATGCCCACTCTCACCCCTCTTGTTTCAACATAGTATTAGAAGTCCTAGCAACAGCAATTAGACAACAAAGAGAAATAAAAGGTATTCAAGTTGGTGATGAAGAAGTCAAACTGTCTCTCTTCACAGATGTTATGACACATTATATGGAAAACCCAAAAGACTGCACCCCCAAACTACAAGAACTCATTCAGCAATTCAGTAATGTGGCAGGATACAAAGTCAATGTACAGAAATCAGTTGCTTTCTTACATACTAACAATGAAAATACAGAAAGGGAAATTAGAGAATCGATTCCATTTACTATAGCACCAAGAACCATAAGATATCTGGGAATAAATCTAACCAAACAGGTAAAGGATCTGTACTCGAGGAACACTCATGAAAGAAATTAAAGAAGACAAAAAAGATGGAAGACCATTCCATGCTCATGGATCGGAAGAATAAACATTGTTAAAATGTCTATACTGCCTAGAGCAATCTATACTTTTAATGCCATTCTGGTCAAAATTCCACCAGCATTTTTCAAAGACCTGGAGCAAACAATTCTAAAATTTATATGGAATCAGAAGAGACCTCAAATTGCTAGGGAAATGTTGAAAAAGAAAAACAAAACTGGTGGCATCACGTTGCCTGATTTCAAGCTTTACTACAAAGCTGTGATCACCAAGACAGCATGGTACTGGCATAAAAACAGACACAAAGATCAGTGGAACAGAGTAGAGAGCCCAGATATGGACCCTCAACCCTATGGTCAAATAATCTTCGACAAAGCAGGAAAAAATATACAGTGGAGAAAAGACAGTGTCTTCAATAAATGGTGCTGGGAAGATTGGACAGCTATGTGTAGAAGAATGAAACTCAACCATTCTCTTACACCATACACAAAGATAAACTCGAAATGGATAAAAGACCTCAACGTGAGGCAGGAATCCATCAGAATCCTAGAGGAGAACATAGGCAGTAACCTCTTCGATATCAGCCACAGCAACTTCTCTCAAGATATGTCTCCAAAGGCAAAGGAAACAAAAAAGAAAATGAATTTTTCATCAAGATCAAAAGCTTCTTCACAGCAGAGGAAACAGTCAACAAAACAAAGAGGCAACCCACGGAATGGGAGAAGATATTTGCAAATGACAATACAGACAAAGGGCTGATATCCAGGATCTATAAAGAACTTCTCAAACTCAACACACACAAAAGAGATAATCATGTCAAAAAATGGGCAGAAGACATGAACAGACACTTCTCCAATGAAGACATGCAAATGGCTAATGGACACATGAAAAAAATGTTCTTCATCACTAGCCATCAGGGGGATTCAAATTAAAACCACATTGAGATGCCACCTGACACCAGTTAGAATGGCCAAAATTAACTAAACTGTAAACAACGTGTGTTAGAGAGGATTGTAGAAGGGGAACCCTCTTACATTGTTGGTGGGAATGCAAATGCAGCCACTTGGAAATCAGAGTGGAGATTCCTTAAGAAATTAAAAATAGAGCTTCCCTATGACCCTGCAATTGCACCACTGGTATTTACCCCAAAGATACAGATGTAGTGAAAAGAAGGGCCATCTGTACCCCAATGTTCATAGCAGCAATGACCACCGTTGCCAAACTGTGGAAAGAACCAAGATGTCCTTCAACGGATGAGTGGATCAAGAAGATATGGTCCATATATACTAAGGAGTATTATGCTCCATCAGAAAGGATGGATACTCAACTTTTGTATCAACATGGATGGGACTGGAAGAGATTATGCTGAGTGAAATAAGTCAAGCATAGAGAGTCAATTATCATATGGTTTCACTTATTTGTGAACATAAGAAATAACACGGAGGACATGGGGAGATGGAGAAGAGAAGGAAGATGGGGAAAATTGGAAAGGGAGATGAATCATGAGAGACTATGGACTCTGAAAAACAATCTGAGTGTTTTGGAGGGGCGGGGGGTGGTAGGTGGTAGGTGGGACTGGTGGGTATTATGGAGGGCATGTATTGCATGAAGCACTGGCTGTGGTGCATAAACAATTCTGGAACACTGAAAAAATTTTTGAAAAATAAGTAAAAGTAAAAAAAAAACCCAAAACCTCCAGTTAGACTCACCAAGAAAAAGAGAGCACTCAAATAAATGAAATCAGAAATGAAAGAAAAGAAGTTACAATTGATACCACATATATATGAAGGATCATAAGACATTACTACGAACAATTATACACCAATAAATTTTAAAACTTGGAAGAAATAAATATGTTCCTAGAAACACATAACCTTCCAGGACTGGATCATGATGAAATAAAAAATCTGAATAGACTGATTACTAGTAAGGAGAAAGGAGATTGAATCAGTAATGAAAAATCTCCCAAAACACAATAGTGCAAGACCAGATGACTATATGGGTGAATTCTGCCAAATATTCAGAGATTTAATACCTACCCTGCTCACACTCCTCCAAAAAATTGAAGAGAGAGTGCTTCTAAACTCATTTTTATATATCCAGCATTACCCTGATAATAAACCAGACAAAGACACACAAAAAAGAGAGAAAATTACAGATCAGTACCCCAATGAGCATGCAAAAATCCTCACCAAAATATTAGCAAGCACACTCAGATACCATGATCAAGTGGATTTATTCCAGGGAGAAGAGGAGGATGATTCAACATCCACAAAACAGCCAATGTAAAACACTACATAAACAAAAGGAAGGATAAAAACCATATGATCATTTCAACAGACGCAAAAAAAAAAAAAAAAAGTTAACAAAATTCAAACATTTGTAATCAAAACTCTCAACAAAAGGGGTATAAAGGAAATATATCTCAACCATATATGACAATCCAACAGCTAACATCATACTCAATGGTGAAAAGTTGAAAGCTTTTCATCTAAGATCAGGAACAAGACAAGGATACCCACTATCATCACTTGGATTCAATCTATTACTGGAAGTCCTAGTCACAGTAATTAGGCAAGAAAAAGAAATAAAAGCCATCCAAATTGATAAGAGAGAAGTAAAACTATCACTATTTATAATGACTTGATACTATATGCAGAAAACCATAAAGACTCCACCAAAAAACTATTAGAACTAATAAATTAATTTTCAGGATACAAAATTAATATACAGAAATCTGTGGCATTGTTATACACTAACAATGAAGTATTAGAAAGAGCAATTAAGAAAATAATGCCATTTACAATTACATCAAAAGAATAAATAAAATTATACCTAGAAATAAACTTAACCAATAAGCAGAAAGACCTATACACTGAAAATTATAAGACACTGATGAAAGAAACTGAAGAAAATACAAAACAAATGGAAATATATTCCATGCTCATGGATTGGAAGAATCAAAATTGTTAAAATGTCCATACTACCTAAGCAATGAACAGATTCAATGCAACATCTATCAAAATTCCAATGGCATCTTCTTTCATTTGGTGAGTGCTGTGAAGTGTGTAAACCTGGTGATTCACAGACCTGTACCCCTGGGGATAAAAATATATGTTTATAAAAAATAAAAAATTATTAATTAAAAAAAATTCCAATGGCATACTTCACAGAACAAGAACAAATAATTTGAAAATTTGTAAGGAGGCAGAAAAAATCCTGAAAAGCCAAAGCAATCTTAAGAATGAAGAACAAAGCTGGAGATGTCATGCTCCAATTTCAAACTATACTACACAGCTATAATAAACAAAACACTAAAGTACTGGTAAAAAATCAAACACACAGATGAATGGAAAAGAAACGTGAGCCCAGAAATAAATCTACACATATTTGGAAAATTAACCTATAACAAAGGAGCCAAAAATATAAAATGAAGAAAAGATAGTATCCTCAATAAATGATGTTGGGGAAACTGGACAGCTACATGCAAAAGAAAGAAACTAGATTACCATCTTACATAATACACAAAAATTAACTCAAATAGATTAAAGACTTGAATGTAGGACCTGAAACCATAAAATTCTAAAAAGGAAACATAGGCAGTCAGCTCTTCAACATTAGTCTTAGCAACGTCTTTGTGGCTATAACTCAAAAGGCAAGGGAACAAAAGCAAAATGAACAATAGAGACTATTTTAAACTAAAAAGCTTCTGCAAGGCAATGGAAACACTAGCAAAAGAAAAGGCAATCTACTGAATGGGAGGAGATATTTACAAACCATATATATCCAAAACATATAAAGAACTCATACAACTCAACAACAACAAAAAAATCCAAACAACATGATTAAAAAATGAACAAAGAATTTAAATATACATTTCTCCAAAGAAGACACATATATGACCAACAAGCACATGAAAGAATGCTCAACATCACTAAGGATTAGGGAAATGCAAATCAAAACTACAATATATCTCCTAATACTTGTTAGAATGGCTATCATAAGAAAGACAAACAATAACAAGTGCTGGTATACACTGTACACTGTTGGTGGGATTGTAACCTGGTGCAGCCACTATGGAAAATAGTATAGTAATTCCTCAAAAAGATTAACAATAGAACTACCCTATGACATAGCTATTCTACTTCTGGGTATTTATCAAGAATATGAAAACACTAATTTGAAAAGATATATGCACCCCCATGTTCATTCCAGCATTATTTACAATGACAAGGCTATAGTCTAAGTGTCCTCTGATATGAATGGATAAAGAAAATATGGCATATTTATACACTGGAATATTAGTCAGCCATAAAAATAGGAACTCTTTCATTTGTGACATTATGAATGAGCCTTAAGGGTATTATGCTAAGCAAAGTATGTCAGAGAGAAAGACAAATACCATAGGATTTCACTCATATGTGGTATTAAAAAACAGAACAAATGAATAAAAATGAAAACTAAAAAACTCATAGGTACAGACTAGTGGCTACCAGAAGGGAAGAGGTTTGGGGAGTGGGAAAAATGGATGAAGGGATCAACTGTATGGTGATAGATAGTAACTAGACTTGTGGTGGTAATCATTTTATAGTGTATGTATACAGATGTTGAATTATAAAGCTACACACATGGAATTTATTTTTTTTCAAAAAAGTAAAGATAAAGACTCCAAATAAAGAGCAATCTAACACTATGCGTTAAGGAACTAAAACAAGAACAAGACAAGTTCAAGGCTGACAGAAGACAGGAAATAAGATTTCCACATTAGAGCAAAAATAAATAGAGAACTAAAAAAAAAAAAAAAAAAACAAAAAAAACCAGAAAAATTAACCAAATTAAGAGCTGGTTCTTGGAAAAGATAAAATTGACAAATCCTTAGCTAGACTAACCAAGGAAAAAAGAGAGAAGACCCAGATAAACAAAATTATAAATGAAAAATGAGACATTAAAACTGATACCACAGAAGAACAAAGGATCATAAGAGACATCTATGAACAACTACATGCCCATAAACTGGACAATCTACAAGACACAGAAAAATTGTTTAAAACCTACAACTTACTTAGATGGAATCAGGAAGAAATAGAATGTTTGAGTTGATCAATTACTAGAAAAAAGGTTTAATCAGTAACCAGAAATCTCCCAATGAAGAAAAGCCCAGAACTAGATGTCTTTACTGGTAAATCAAGACACTCTCCCAAAAAAATCAAAGAGGAAGAAACACTCCAAAATTCATTTTATGAGGCGGCATTTTATGAAGCTAGAAAAAGGTCACTACTAGAAAAGAAAACTAAAGGCCAATATCCCTGATAAAAATAGATGCAAAATTTTTCAATAACATATTACCAAATCAAATTCAGCAGCACATTAAGAGAATCATTTGCTATGATCAAGTGGGATTTATTCCTGGGATGCAATAATGGCTCAACATACACAGATCAATCAATGTGATATATCCCATTACTAGAATGAAAGATAATCATATGATTATCTGACAAAATTCAACATCCACTCATGATAAAAAATCTTAACAAATTAGGAATAGGAAAAACATCTATCAACATAACAAGGATCAGATATGACAAGACTATAGTTAATATTATACTCAATGGTAAAGAACTGAAAGTTTTTTTCTACGATCAGGAACAAGACAAAGGTGCCCACTCTCAGTACTCTGTACTCAACATAGTACTGAAAGTCCTAGCTAGAGCAATTACACCAAAAAAATGCATCAGAATTGGAAAGGAAAAAGTAAAATTATCTCCATTTGCAGATGACATGATTTTATTCATAGAAAATCCTAAAAAGTCAGCCAAATAATTATTAGGTCTAATCAATAAATTCAGTAAAGTTGCAGGATACAAAATTAATATACAAAAACCAACAGTAGTTCTATACACTAACAATGAATTTTCTGAAAAATAAATAAAGAAACCAGTATCATTTACAATAGCATCAAAAACAATAAAATACTTAGGAATTAATTTAACCAGGCAAGTGAAAGATCTCTAGTCTAAAAACTGTAAGACACTGATAAAAAGAAATTGAAGAAGACACAAATAAATGGAAAGTTATCCTGTGTTCATAGATTGGAAGATTTAATATTGTTAAAATGCCAATATTATCAAAAGCTATCTACTGATTCAATGCAATTCCTATCAAGATTCTTCTTCTTTTTTTTTTAAGATTTTATTTATTTGAGAGAGAGAGAGGGTGAGAGAGCATGATGGGGAGGTCAGAGGAAGAAACGGACCCCTCATGTAGCTGGGAGCCCGATGCGGGACTTGATCCTAGGACTCCGGGATCATGACCCGAGCCAAAGGCAGTCGCTTAACCAACTGAGCCTCCGGGCACCCTCCTATCAAGATTCTAATGGCATTTTTTACAGAAGTAGAAAAACCACTCCTAAAATGTATATGAACCATGAAAGACCCTGAATAGCCAAAGAAATTCTGAGAAAGAACAAAGGAGATGGCATCATACTCCCTTATCTCAAGCTATACTATAAAGCTATAGTATTCAAAACAGATGGCACTGGCATGAAAATAGACACACAGACCAAAGGAATAGGATTGAGAAGGCCAAAATAAATCCAAGCATAGATGGCCAACTAATATTTTACAATGGAACCAAGAACTCTCAATGGAGAAAAGACAGTGCCTTCAATAAATGGTGCTGGGATAACTGCATATTCACATGTAAAAGAATGAAACTGGACCCCTATCTTATACCACTCACAAAAATTAACTCAAAATGGATTAAAGATTTAAATTAAATCTGAAACCATGAAACTCTGAGAAAACATAGGGTAAAGCTCCTTGACATGGGTCTTGGAAATGATTTTTTTTTAATTGACACCAGAATCTAAGAAACAACAACAAAAAAACAAAACAACAACAACTGGGACTACATCAAACTAAAAAGCTCTTGTACAGAAAAAGACATCATCAATAAAGTGCAAAGACAACCTAGAGAATGAAAAAATATTTGCAAACCACATAGCTAATAAGGGGTTAATATGTGAAATATCTAAAGAACTCAGTTAAAAAATAAGCACCATCAATTTTTTTTTCAATGCTCTGGAATAATATTTTATCTCAGCATCAAAAATAGTGTAACTCTCACCTAATATTTCAGGCGAGCATAATGCTATACTACTCTAATATTACTGAATAAAGTGTTGTTACCTTCTAAAAAAAAAAGAACTCATACAACTCAATGGCAAACACACACACACACACACACACACACAAACTAAAAAGGGAGCAAAAGACCGGAATTGACCTTATTCTAAACACACACACACACACACACACACACACACACACACACACAAAAGCCAACAAGCACATAAGAAAAAACACTCAACATCACTAGTCATTAGAAAAACGCAGATTAAAACCATATCAGGATATTATCTCACTACTCTGGAATGGTCATCACTAAAAAGATGAGAGATAACAAATGTGAGCATGGATATGGGTGTCCTTTTGTGCACTGCTGGCAGGATTAGAAATTGGTATAACCACTATAGAAAACAGTATGAAGGATCCTCAAAAAATTAAAAGGAGAACTACAATATGATCCAGAAATTCCATTTCTGGAAATATACCCAAAGAAAACAGTAACTCAAAAAGATATCTGCACCTCCATGTTCATAGCAGTATTATTTATAATAGCTAAGATTTGGAAACAACCTAAGTGCCACTGATGGATGAATGGATAAAGAAGTTGTGGTATAAACACACACACACACCACAAATGGAATACTATTCAGCCATACAAAATGAGGAAATCCTATCATTTGTGAAAGTATTATGCTAAATGAAATAAGTCAGATGGAGAAAGACAAGTACTGTATGATATGACTTAAATGTATAATCTAAAAATGAATGAATGAATGAATGAATGAATGAAAAAAAGTCAAACCCATAGAAAAAGAGCTCAAACACGTGGTTACCAGAGGCTGAGGATGGGGAGGAGGAGAATTAGAGCAAGATGGTCAAAGGTACAAATTTCCAGTTATAAGATAAGTAAGTACTAGGGATATAATGTACAACATCATGACTGTAGCTAACACTGCAATAAGATATATAGGAAAGTTGTTAAAAGAGTAAATCCTGGGGATTGGGAGGGAGACAAACCATAAGAGACTCTTAATCTCACAAAACAAAGGGTTGCTGGGAGGTGGGGGAGTAGGGAGAGCATGAGTGGGTTATGGACATTGAGGAGGATATGTGTTATGGCGAATGCTGTGAAATGTGTAAGCCTGATGATTCACAGACCTGTATATAAGTCATAACATATAAGGCAAATAATACCTTATATGTTAATAATTTTTTTAATTAAAAATTAAAAAAAAAGAGTAAATCCTTGAATACCTGGGTGGCTCAGTAGGTCAAGCATCTGCCTTTGGCTCAGGTCATGATCCTGGGATCCTGGGATCAAGCTGTGCTTTGAGGTCCTTTTTCAAGGGGGAGACTGCCTCTCCCTCTCCCTTTACCTTGCTTGTGCTTTCTTTCCCTACATCTTTCTCTCTCAAATAAATAAAACCTTTAAATTAAAAAAAAGAGTAAACCTAAGACTTCTCATCATGAGCAGATTTTTTTTCTTTTCTCTTTGTTTTCTTTATATGGTATCTATAGAGATGATGAATGTTATCTGAACCTACTGTGATAATCATTTCACAACATATGGATATCAAACTATCGTGTTGTAAACCTTAAACTTAAACAGCAATGCATACCAATCATGTCTTAATAAAACTGGGGGAAGGAGTTATAATATGTTACATTATTACCTATCTGTTCCACTATGATGTATTTACCCAAGAAATTAAAACATATGTCAATATAAAGATTTGTACACTAATACTCAGAACAGCTTTATGTAGCTCAGCTAAAAAAAAAAAAAAAAAGAAAAAAACACACTCAAAGGTCCACCATGAAATGAAAACAAATTGTGAAATAGACATACAGTGAAATACTACTCAGCAATAAAAAGGAATAAACTACTGAAACACATTACATGGGAGAATATTAAAATAATTATATTGAGTGATATAAGTGAGACAATAAGTGGCTATATACTCTATAACAATTTTTAAATAAAATTTCACTAAATGTTACCTAATTTACAATGACAGAAAGTAAATCACCAATTGCTTAGGAAGACAGGAGAGAAGAGAAGGATCAATTACAAAAGGGCAAAAAAAAACTCTTGGGGATGATGGATATGTCTATTATTTTTATATAATAATGGCTTCACAAATATGACAGTTTATTAAAACTCATCAAATTGTATATTTTGAATAATGTGCAATTTATTTTATATCAATGTCTTAGTAAAGCTGCAAAAGTACAAAAGTATTCATTTCTACAGACTTACCTAAATTCATATAAATTTTCTATAGTTTTTGCCAATCTTCTAGGTACAAAATGGTACCTTAATTTTAAAATTTTTCTGACAAAAATTGCAGATAAGTATTTTTAATACATTTTATTGCCACCATTTTTAAAATTTATCATCTCTCATATAGATTAACTATTGTATGGTCACTGATGAGCATTTAAAAATTATCTCTTTAGGGGTACCTGGGTGGCTCAGTCATTAAGTGTCTGCCTTCAGCTCGGGTCATGATCCCAGGATCCTGGGGTTGAGCCCCACATCGGGCTCCCTGCTCGGCGGGAGGCCTGTTTCTCCCTCTCCTACCCCCCTGCTTGTGTTCCCTCTCTCACTGTGTGTCTCCCTGTCAAATAAATAAATAAATCTAAACTTATAAATAAATAAATAAATAATATATCTTTGGATTAATTTTAAAATCCTAGTATGTGAAGATTAATTTTCTTTCCTTTTTAATGAACTTGTTTGTCACATGTTCTACAAGTTTAGCTAATTTTCTCAGACTCTATAATTGTGTTAACTGTAGTATGTGATGTGTGTGTTTATGTGTGTGCCATTTCCTCAAGAGGCCACATTCAACATGATTACACAGTGGACTCCCAGACTTTTAGAAGACTCATGAAGAGAAAAATAATTTTGTTTTACACAACGATCGAGAATGTCCAAGGGGATTTGGTACAAGAATTTCACATATTAAGTTTAATTTCAATAAGTAACTGCCTGTAAGTGTTATAACCAAGTTTGTGTTTAATAATTACCAAGATTTTAAAGAAAAAAAAAATCTCTCTCTGTCAAACTTTTTGCCAGACCTATTCAAAAATAATTTTTTTCAACAATTATTAATTGGGACAATAAAATCTTAATATAGTACTATGTTTTCTGGATAACAATGCAAAGAGAGAAATATGCAATATGTAAGAGAAGCCTTGAGAGATAAGAACATATAGGTGATAAACAGTTGAAAGTTAGCTACTGCATATTTTTCTTTTAAAGAATAGTGTAAAGTTTAACATTCACTTCTAAGCAGAATGTCAGAAAAGACAAAAGTGAAGGAAAAAAAGTACTTAGAAATTAGTGTAGTAGAAAATTTGCTTAGACATTTTCACCATTACTTTTATGAGTTGTAGATAGTGTCTCAGGTGTGAATCACATTTCTCCTTACACAGAGGCCACCAATTAACATGCCTTTCTAATGGTGTACTCTCTGTCCACATGCATTTTATTAGAGAACCTACTATGAAAAATATTTAACGACTCTTAAATTAATATCATGGTCATAAAAGTACACTTCAGCAACTTTCTGAGAGTGACTAGATTTTCTAGCAAGTTACATAAATTATAATAATTATTACTAATGAGAATAATGGCTACCTTTTATTAAATATCTACTATATACTAGGCATTATGCTAGGCACTCAATTTTCCCTAATTTGTCACAGTAGTTAGTATTGTTTACCTTTTACAGACCAGGAAAAGTGAGTGTTTCCTTGCTCCAAACATAGTATTTCTGTTACTGGTGTGAAAGTCCATGTTCTATGAATGGAGGTCTTTGTCCTTGGATTCCTCATGAGAAGATCTATGTGGGGACCAGTGCTCAAATAAAGACAGCCAGAAGGAAAGAAGCAAGCAGCAAGCAGTTTATTAAAACAGAAGTAAGGGGCGCCTGGGTGGCTCAGTGGGTTAAAGCCTCTGCCTTCAGCTCAGGTCATGATCCCAGGGTCTTGGGATCCAGCCCCACATAGGGCTCTCTGCTCGGCAGGGAGCCTGCTTCGCCCTCTCTCTCTGCCTGACTCTCTGCCTGCCTCTCTGCCTACTTGTGATCTCTCTCTGTCAAATGAATAAAAAAATAAAATAATAAAATAAAAAAAATAAAACAGAAGTAATACTCTCAAGGTGGGAGAGTGGGCAGGTTCTGCAAGGTAGAAAGCTCTTAAGTTGTTTTAGGCCTGAATATTATCGGGTCTCTCTGGGCTGGGAGGACCTGTGGCATATAATGGGGTGGTCTCTAATGGAGGCTGCTTCCAGTCATCTGGAAAACTCCCCCCACAGGTTGGGAGGGACAGTATTTGCCCCACAGAATTTGGACCAGAACCATCAGGGCAGCGTGGGGAGGACAGAGCCTGGACCCACAGCACAAATGCATTATAACAAAGCTAAGGTTTACCCCGGGCTGGAGGTGGAAGATGAGAGGCCTGCTCTGCACCTGTGGCTCTTGATCTGTCAGCCCCAAAGTCTTGGAAGCCACGAGGTCAAGATGATTGCCCCCTGGGGTTTTAAAGTGCAGCTTATTGATCACTGTCCTTATCTCCAGTTCCTGTCTCTATCATTCCCCTTCAATGGCTTGGGACTCTGCCTCTGGTGTTCCTTCCACTGCTCACACCTAGCTTCTACCCAACATTTCCATTCCTTGGGGTTCAGAGCACCATCTGCAGTGCCATATTTCTGGTAAGAAGCTGGTCCAGGTGTCTCTTAATCTCAATGCATTATTGCTTCCTTTTTCCTGGTTTGGGGAGGAAGGTTGCCTTTGTAAATAAGAAAATAAGCACCATTAGGCCATTAAAATAAGCACACTTCATTAAAAGGAGCCCCTGAAAGTCTCTTACCAACAGAAATGTTAATATCCTTTTGACTTTTTAACTATACTTATACCATTATATGTCTTGTAAAGTTTCCAGAATGAACTTGCCCTAAATTGGTTATCAGCTAATACTTACTAAAAGAACCATGGTCTGCTCTCTGGCAGAATATAATGTGAGGATGGATATTTTCAGCATTGATTCACTGATAGAAATTAATGCAAGCCACCAGGTAGGAAGGACATCAAGACAACAAAACCATGTAAGGGTAGAAGAGCATGAAGAGTAAAACTGACTTTGCTGGTTTGTGTGTTAGTATAAAACTCCCTCTAACTCACAATGGAGAAGCAGAGGCCTAGCAGTCATCATTCTAAATTCTTTATTCCTAATTTCACTCAATCTTGACAATAAACACTTATTATTACTCCCTGAGATACTCTCTGGTTATGTGGTTTCTTTTAAATGGTACTTACCAACTTCAAACAAGTTCACAACCCTTCTGTTTATGTACTTCTGACTCCAACACAAATCTAAGTCAGAGCAAAATATATCAACAGTTCATCATCGAGAGATGGTGTGGTCTGTCATTTGTATACAGTTGTTTCAGATTTATTACAATACCTTTTTGGAACTGTATCCCTTAGCATGATTTTTTATTGCAAGTAACAACAACAACAAAATCTACCTTAAAACAAATTCAAAAATAGCCAAGCAATTTTCATTCCCCCTAATTGCTTTCTCTGATTTACTAAATGCTTCAATAAGATCTGGGTTCCCTTCTTTCTTCTTTCTTCCTTCTTTCCTTCCCTTCCTTTTTTTTTTTTTTTTTAAAGCCCATCAGACTGGTTCCAAAAGAAAACACCCATTTGCCTTCAAGACAGTTCTGGCGGCTACACTGATCAGAGTGTGGTTAGCAAATGATGTGACAATATTTCAGTTTTACCTGATACACTAGCAACGTTATTTGTACAAAGATTAGAATGAAAAGAAATTAGCCTCATTACAAGAAGAGAAATTAGGAAAAAATGTAAATTTAAAAAAAAAACCCACAATATATATATATTTTTACTTATAGAAAAAAAATTTTTTCAAGAGAAATGGCAGAACTGTCTTTTCTTGAGAGCTAATCATTCACAGGGATTTAAAATCATGCTTCTGGCATAATTCCAAAACCAAGGGCATCTCAGACCAATTTTTTTTTCCTACAGAATATTTCCCAAAGTGAGATGCTTCCAAAATCTCTCATAATTGGTTTACTTTCTGTTTGCTATAGTGTTTGCTTTCTGAGTACTGTAGCTCTGTGGCCTCAGACCTCTCCAAAATGAAGAATCGAATTTTTAAAGACAGGCCACCATATTCTACAACTCTCTGAGCCTATTTATTCCAGCTGCTTGGGATTTTAAAAATCTGACTACCAAGAGGAAAGCCATAAGAAGACTCCCAACAATCTCACTTCATGGCGACTTCACAGAAAAGATGTGGAGATGCTTCCTTGTACCTACTACATTGTTGAAGAGGCATGTGAAAGAAACTGTGGGAACGTGAAAGAAATACTGGGTGAGAAACAGGTAAAGAGAAAATCTGACGCTGCCTATCACTTGTGCTACTCGCCGCCAAAGCTGTGGGTGCTGATAGCATTATTGTTTAATCTCTCTGAAGAATATGTGGGAGCAGAAAGCACAACATCCCCAAGTTGTTACTTTGTCACAACTTTACAGAATACATAAGCACTTCAGTAAATACACAGATTTTTTGCAAACTGTAAATCATCTGTGAGCCACCACTGTTCGACTAATTACAGCAAGAAGCTGTGCTCATTAGCTGTTCTCATCTGGCTCACTGCACGACCTAAATAGTCCGTAAATGAGCCGGCAATTATTGCTGTATTACCACTACCAGCTCCGCTCACATCAAAATATCTCCACCAAATGTTACGCCTGTTGGTATTATCAGGTTAGAAATTTCATAAACATATTGAAGCAGTTAATTGGGAGATTATTAAAAAAAATGTGAAAATAGAATCATCAGTGAAAGAGTTTTCATCAAACCCCAGATAGGCGGCTCCACCTATAGACAAGAATCTCAGAATGCAAGCATCTGGGAGGATACTTCCAAACAACACTGGAAAACTAGGAAAGCAATGGAAATTTACTTGCATTAAATGGAAGTAAAGTGAACCATGCATATTCTTATGCCACCTAAAAATGGTCTCTTGACTTGGTCAAAATATAACCAAAGCATATGTTCATGAGCTTACTGCCAAAAGAACTTTAGCCAAACAGAAAAGCAAACTGTAATGCCAGGAAAACTTCATTATTTTCAGCTCCATCATATGGCATATATAGAAGGAGTAGAATTTTTTTTTTAGTTTGACTCAATTTATTTTTAAAACAAATGTTTACATCTGTGGTAATGATGAAAAAAAGCAATAAAATACTTTTAATGAATAATTTTCTGACACCCACAAACATTTTAGAAGACTCTAGTTACAGTGCCAAATGATTAATCAATTGCATTCTTTTTTATTCATTAAAATGTTCTTGAGCTTCATTCTCGTTCTTGTGGATACCTGAAAGTAACATACTTTAAAAACATGTCATACTTCATAGTTTATATTCATTCAAATTCACCTAATCTCAAGTGACCCAATTTAAATGAGATCCTATTGTGACATAATCATTATAAAAATTTCATTATAAAAAGGGGAGCTCTCAATACTGGGGATATTTTATGTTTTCTTGTTCTTAATGCTCATTACACCACATTAATCAATTATGATCATGAAAATAGAAAAGAAATAAAGAAGATGCTAAACGTTAATGTGTGTTCTGTTTCTATTGGCTTTCTCTGACCTACCACCAGAGAGAAGATAAATAAATACTTTATTGGAGGCTTGATTCTTGTACTAGTTGCATGCATATAAGATAGAAACTAATGGATCGGATATCATTATCCACTCAGACAAATTTGGTGTTACAATGTGGCCTATCCGACACAAACTGTATGGTGGACTTGAACAGGACACACAGCAGAATCAGTCATTAATGATATGCTCCAAAGAGATGTTCTCATGATGAAGACAGTGACCATAACACTGACAGCAATTTTGAGAGGCAGTTCTTTCTATTTACCAACTAAGTGACCTCAATGGGCAAGAAAATGTGCATAATATTCGTTCAACTCTTCCCAGCTGCTATGATTTACAAAGAATTCTTCAAATCTGAACAATGAATCTCTGTTTTTTCCATTATTTTCATGAAGTTTTGTAGATCACTATAACATTCCTGACTATCTCCTCTGACAATCTTGCCTTGCCACACAAAGTGATGTCTGCAGACCAACAGTTGTCTGCATCAACTGAAAGCTTGTTAGAAATGCAATACCTTGGGTCCCAAACTCAACCTACTGAAAGAGAATTTTAATGAATTTGAGAAATACTGATCTAAGGAAAGGTCTGTTATGAGCCTACTCTTCCCTGAAAGAAAGTAGTGTCAAAGCCATGTCCAGCTGTGCAGAACCATAGATTCAGCAAAATAAACACATGGTTTTTATTGTTCTCACTATCAACATTAACAAAAAAGTTTTATCCAAGGACCACACCTTTAAGTTCAGAAACGTATACTGGATCTTGTGAAAAGCTGGATCCTGTAGATATTTCTAAGGTGATAATCATACCAAGGGGTATTCTAGATTGCAGGTTTTGTGTCCAGTGCTACACTCAGTACTCTAGAGGATCCACAAAAAGCACATTCATCAAATACCCATCATCAAAGGCTTTAGTCTTCCATGGCTATGGTAATACTACCACAATTAATACCAAATGTAATACTACATTTCAGATGCCTAATATTCTTAAAATCCTTTCAACTTTTCAATCACTTTTACATTTATGGTATTACTTTAACATCACATATTTGAGTAGATGTTATTCTCATTTTTTAAAAACATACTAGAAAACTGAAATCCAGAGTCGTTTAGTGACTACCTTAAGTCATCAACTGGCTAACAGCAAATTCGGTACAGGTGAGGCCCCTTCTAAAATTATGTCTATGTAACCTAGGATACTCATTTAGTTTGCTCACTCAGCTTTTGGGGAGTATCTCAAAAGCAATGTTGGTTTATCTCCTGACACTAGTTTATTAATGGGATCTACTGTACTGAACACCTCTGTGCATGTCACTCAGTAGTGGAAATATATAAGAACAATTCCCTAAGGGAACAGATCAGACCCAGAGCACTCCTCCATTGTCTCAACAGCAGAATCCCTGGCATGGGAGGGCATAACTGGGTGTTTGCTCAATACCCTAAGATTGTGATTAGCCTTGTTCTAGATTAAATAGGGAAGAAGAGACAGGGAAACTGAAGTAGCCCATCATTACAGGAAATAGAGCTCAGAGAACTGACATGATAGAGACATGTACAGCCAATTTATGGAGGGAAGCAGCCTAGCATGAAGGAAGGATCCTTATATATGGTAGGAATCATACCTATACTGACAGGACACTGGAAAACATTCCCCTTGAATAAAGTACTGTACATGTCTTCATAACTTTATTTACTTCACTTACAGACAAGGAAGCAAGTTCTCAAAGGATTTAAAACCGACCAGACTAAGAAACAGTACTAATATAAATATAAAGGACTGGAAGTTTGAATCATTTTCTATAGAATCCATTTCCTTACAAAAAATGGAATGAAATGGAAAAAAACGTGGGGGGTGGGGGCTGTGCCTGCCAAAGAAAATTTTGTCTGAACATCAATTTCTTCTTTATTAGGATGAGAAATTTACTTTAACTTATTTGTGTCTTTAAAGATGCCTCTTGCCTCTGGATTCCTGTAAAAGTTGCTTTGAGGGAAAAAAAAAAAAAAAAAAAAAAGAGGCTAACCTCTCCTTAACTAATTTTAAAAGAACTTTTTTTGCCTCTGGCCAGAATAAGTTAACATATACAGAGGCCAGCTATGAGAGTGAGACAGCATCAAGCACGCCCTCAGGAAACTGGACAGTACCTGTTCAGGAGGCAGCTAGGAGCAAAAGATTCAAGGAAAGCTTAAATTTGGGTGGTAGGATGGAGTTTTCAATTCCTACCTCCTTTATTCCTTTCCTAAAGGAAAAAGACTATCTTTTGGAATTTGAAGAGGTTCATAAATTGGAAACTTTTTCTTCTGTTCTGAATTTTAAACAACTTTAGAGACATAGAGGAGTAGGCCAGAAATAATTATCAGCATTATGACTAAAACCTCAGAATAAGACAGTTGGTGCCAAACATCGTCAGCCTTCCACATGGGAGTCCACTGCTATCAAACTGAGAGCACTGAGGAACATAAAGCAAACTTCCCACTTGTACAGGGCTGTAGAAGAGGTGGAAGGAAAAGGCTGGGCTGGAACTGCACATCCCAAAGTCGAATTGCCAAGGTGAACGCAGTGCACCAGCATCAGGAGGAAGTGAAGTAGGAGAAGCCAAGAGTGTTCCACTAACAGCCGTCTCTCCACATTAAAGGAAATGTGAGGAAAGATAAATAAACATTCCCACACCCAACTTTGCTCAGCTTTTCATTCTCTAAACCTGTTGGGGCAACTTTGAACCCATAATAAACTAGAAACCAAGCTGTCCTCCATGAAAAGAGATCCATAGCACACTCACTATCAGAATAAGACCAACACTTATTCTCAAGAGACTGCCCCCAACAGCGACAATTGCTCCATTTGGGATTTTAGGTCAGCATAGTTTTGCCTCCAAAGTGTTCTAAAATGGATCAAAACCACACAATAGTTTAAAACTTCTAAGACCACTCTATTATCCATAGCTTAGCCTTCACTCACTATTCTAATTTCAGATTTTTTTTCCAACCACATTAACTAACATAGCTATCATAGGTGTCACAATGATATCAAAGATACTTTAGTAATAAACTGACAGCAGTAAGAGTCCTCAAATTTGAATATAAACTCTCTCCCATTATTAATTTCTCAGGAAATTAAGGAATTGAACACTCTTATGTACCCCACTTTTAAAGTATTCACAAATTAAGTCCAATAAAATTGAAGCATAAATAAAAATTATCTTGTCATTGAAAGTTAAATTACAAGTATCTCAAGTTAAATTAAGGTCAGGCTTCTTTTTTTGCTTAGTTTCAGCAAGAGAGATTCTCTGTTAGAAGCCTGGGGGAGATGGGATTCTTTCAACAAGCTATGTAGTTTCCATCCTCTTGGTAGATGAGGTATAGCTCCTTTACAGCCCGTGGATCTGAATCTATCAGTTTCAAAACCTCTGATGATCCTCACTTTTCAAGATTCCAAAGTGTTCCTAAGACACATGAGACTCTAACAGCACTGGCCCTATTTTACATGAAATTTGGAATAGGAAATAAGCCCTATCCCCTAAGCAGTTCTTCCAAGCAAAATAATGTTTACAGACTAAGATATGTTTCCAAAGGCCATGGCAGAAACTCAGTGGTATTTTGAGGGTAGGCAGCTAGATTTTCAAAATCTTGGTTTCCATTTAGCTAGGATGCTGGTCAGTCCTATTTCATTATCCCACAACTTTAGAAATTCATCACAATAGGAGAATTCTCCTACAAAGAGGTTACTTTGAGCATTATGTATTTATCATATTCACAGTGGGGTTGAAGGTGACACTTATGTATGTTTTCACCCCTCATAGCAGATTGCACGAGATAACCCAACCCCACCTTTTTATAAAGTTTAGGAACTTGTGATAATGGTAACCTTAAACCTCGGGTCTTATCTGAAATGCCTTTCTTTCTGACAGCATATTCAGTTTCTCTATTCCCTTTTTACTTTGGGTTCTGTTTCTACTGTATCAGTGGTGAATTAAAGGCAAGCTCCACCTTGTAACATCAACAATGTCTTGCATCTAAACATTCCCATTTCATGCCACACTGGCTTTTTCTACTACCTCTTGTTATGAAATTGCTTAAGTCAGTAGCTCTCAACCAGGAATGACTTTGCCTTGGGGATATTTAACAATGTCCTGAGTCATTATTATTTTCACAACTTAGTGGGGAAGAGGGAGGAGTTTATTAATGGCATCTAAGGTATAGAGGCTAAAGATGTTGCTAAACCACCTAGAATATGACAGGACAGCCCCCTATAACAAATAATTATTCAACTCAAAATGTCAATAGTGACAAGATTGAGAAACTTTACACTAGGTTATGAAATCTGTTTCAAGGAGTAAGTTTGCTCCTCATCCTCACACTAGTTTCAGTTGGAGAAACACCTCAGGAGATTGTATGATTGTTGGTATCATTAAGGTTTTAAAAAGCTTGGACCACTAATGTTCTAGGGTAGACCAGTCCTCATGTCACAGCATCCTCATGATGCTGTGTTTCCTTATCTTTTAAATATACCCAGCTTTGGATAGTTTTCTTAGTTGGAAATGTGTCTTAGGTATGATCTTACAATTCCCTTCAGGACACTCAGCTGTTTCCATTAGTTTAAAATGCTTTGATTCTTTCCATCTCAAATCCGTGAAGATGAGAAATACTAACTGGAATTGAGAACCAAATTTCTTTCCTTTTATTTTTTTTCTTTGTTTTGTAACCTAGATATATTTATTTATTCTAACATATTACTCAAAGTTTTGTATGAGAGGTCCTCCCTAAAGAGAAAAATGAAATCAGTAAGTCCCAGGTTTGTCAAAATTGTCCACTGGCCATTTCATACAACCTTACTGTGTATCTCAAGTAACAGTGCACATTTTTCTGGCTTTCTCCTCTCAATTCTGTCCAGATTTTTGCAACATTTAGTATAGCTGGCCAATTCTTTTAGGGGTAGCAGTACCTCAATTTCTCTCACTATAGACTCTCCGTGATATCAAGTGAATTTCTTGTAGTGTCTTAGATTTTGGCTCCCTTTGGTTGAGTCTATTCCTATCTGTTCTCTAAAATCTTGCCAGTTACTAACCATTTCTAATTTAGTAACAACTTGTCACTACTAAAATATATATTCTCTTTGGATAATGCTCTCCTTAAAGGCAGTTAGACATAGTTACCTTACCCATGGTCAATACTGGACTTCAATATCTAGTTTTCTTCTTCTTTAGCTGAAGATCTCAATCTTTTTCTTACATAAATGCCACTCCTTCTAGCTTATTATATTTCCACTATTCCTGCTATGCCAGTAATTCTAAAGCACACATTGGAAACCACTGTAGTTTCTCCATTATGATCCCTAGAGATATGTTCCATGCCAAGCTTTTTTCATTGACTTCAGGTTCACAGTAATTTCAATGAGCCCAAGAAGACAGCTTTTAACTATTTCTAAAAAGACTCTAATATTTCTTGCAGTTTATTTTTTACTAAATTATATCACCCAACCTCCCATCCTCCTCCCCTCCAAAACCCTCATTTGTTTCTCAGATGTCTGCTTTCTTTACAGCTTCTTGTTTTTACTTGAGTTATAAATTGCCTTATTATTATTTCATTTGTGTACTTCTCCAAGTATTGATTCTAATTTAGGTCCAAATTTTAGACCCAATTTTCTCATTAAAATAGAATACATTAAGTAATATACCTTTCTTCCAATGTTTATTTTACTTTCTTGGAGATATCCTTATTGAAGCTTTCTGTCCTCCACTCCATTCACACAATCTCCTGGTTGTGACCTGGATATGCTTCACAGAAGTCAGCATGGAACTTCCCTTCAGCATTTATTTGAAACGTCTCTTTACTACACTATCCTATTGAATTTTTTGTTCTTTCCTTTCTTATGTCATTGCCATATATTCATATTCTTAATAAGTTTTCTGAAAGAGTATTCATAGAAGGTACTTTTTAATTTTTTTATTAAGATTTTATTTATTTATAGAGATCACAAGTAGGCAGGGAGGCAGGCAGAGAGAGACAGGAGAAAGCAGGCTCCCTGCTGAGCAGAGAGCCCAATGTGGGGCTTGATCCCAGGACCCTGGGATCATGAGCTGAGCTGAAGGCAGAGGCTTTAACCCACTGAGCCACCCAGGTGCCCCAATTTTTTTTATTTTTTAAATATATTTTATTTATTTATTTGACAGAGATCACAAACAGGCAGAGAGGCAGGCAGAAAGAGAGAGGGAAGCAGGCTTCCAGCTGAGCAGAGAGCCCAATGTGGGGCTTGATCCCAGGACCCTGAGATCATGACCTGAGCTGAAGGCAGATGCTTAACCCACTGAGCCACCCAGGTGCCCCTGGAAGGTATTTTTTAAAAATTCTTCCACTTAATTAGCAATTTATCCAGGATCAGAATTCAAATATAGACTTATTTTCTGTCAGAATTTGGAAGGTATCATTTAGTTTCCTTTGAGCCTTCAATATTGTTTCAATATTGTTGTAGAAAATGTCACTGTCATTAGAGAAGGCCAATTTGCATATGACTCTTTCTTTCTCTCTGGAAACTTTTCACATATTTTTTATCCCTAGTATTTTCAAATGATGATATATTATGATGTGATCCTTTTTGTAAATATTCTGTTGGACTTTGGGTAGACTTTATCTGGAAATTCTGCACTTTGAGAAATTTTGGAAAGTTTTTTTATATTATTTCTCTGATACTCTCTTCTACAGATTCCTTCTGCATTCTCTTTCTGGGATTTCCATTAATCAGAAATTAAGTCTTTTGTTCTGGGAAATTTTCTTATATTATTTTTGCTTGTTTTTAAATAATTTCATCCTATCCCTTTTTCTATATTGTCTTTCAGGAATTTCTATTAATTAGACTTGGTTCTCAAATGTCTTGATTTTTTTTCTCCCCCATTTCCTATTACTTTGTCTTTGTGTTTTACTGACTGGGCTACTTCTATAATTTTATCTTCAGTCCTTCAAATAGATTGTTTAATTTTTGCTATCTGTGGCAGGCAGAATTATGTCCTCACCTAAAAAATACTCACATTCTAATCCTTCAACCTCTGAATGTTATGTCACATAATAAAGAATTAAATTTGTGGATGCAATTAGGGTTGTTAGCTGACTTTAAGACGGGGAGATTATCCTGGTTTATGTGTTAGGCCCACTGTAATTACATGGGGGCTTTAAATGTAGAGAAGGGAGGCAGAGGAGCTAGAGTCAGAGTGATTTAATGTGATGAAGACTCAACCAGCCATTTCTGGATTTGAAGACAGAAGGGAGTCACATGCCAAGGAATGCAGTCAGCAGCTAGGAGCTGGAAAAGTTAAAAAAAAAAAAAAATTCTCCCCTAAATCCTCCAGAAAGAAATTCTGTCCTGCTGACACATTTACTTTAGTCCAGGGAGACCCACTTTAGACTTCAGAGTTTCAGAACTGTAAGACAATAAATTTATGTTGTTTTTACCCCTTAAATTTATTGCAATTAGTTACAGCAACAACAGAAAACCAATACACTATCATGTTTCCAATTTCTAATATATTGGCCTTATTCTTGAAATTACTTTTTTTATATAACATCCTATTCTTATTTCATGGAATAATTTATTTTCTTTTTGAAGATATTAAATATGAAGTGGGATGTTTTCTTCTAGCTCATGTATTATTTCTGTTTTCTCTGAAATCCTTTATTTTGTTTTATTTTCTTTATTGTCTTTGTCTTTTATAGTACGGCCTTCCCTCAAAAGTCTTTAACTGACCATTTATATTTAAGAATAAGGCACTAAAATGCTGACTGGAAATGCTTTCTGCCTGGACAGGCTTATTGACTAGTGGGCATTCCCATAGGTGAACATCTAGGAACCTGGCTCCTTAATTGGAAAAATCACGAATGCATATATCTGTGGTGTTTTTTTGTTTTTGTTTTTTGTTTTGTTTTTGTTTTTGTTTTTTTAACCTTTGGTAAGATCCCCAGAAAGATCTGGCTCAACTTCTGTTTGACATATATCATGCCAGCGGCCAATATTCTGGCAGTCAAATGGAGAAAGGGGATTGTGAATCTTTTTGTTCAAATATCATGATGTTTGATATTCAGGGATTCAATAAGACCTCTGTTGCCTTAAAACATTTGCAAGTTTTAAAACTTCTGTGAGACAGAAGTCCAAACACCACCTTCTTCACTCATGTGGTTAAAAGAATGTGGTTTAGATGTGAGGGTCAAATGAGCCTGCTTAAATTCCATCCCCTTTTCAATACTTGCTCAGCATACCTAAGGGAACTTTCAGGCTTACAGAGCAGACTTACCTACCCATGATCACTGCCTCACATTTAAAAAAAAGAAAAAATCTGATGAATTAGATCCTCTCAGTCATATGGCAAGATGCCAAGAATGTTACTCTAGGGCAGTCCTTCCGCACATAACTCAAAAAGTAGGAATAAACATCCCCTAATCCAGAATTTCACCTATCCTACCTCATGGCTCAACTAACCTTTGCATCCATAGTCTTTTCGGTTCAACATCTCCATAAAAAATGTCTTCTCCTAATCTGAGGACCTATTCTTCCTATTTTCTATTTCCTATATTTCTTCCTATTTTCAGCCCTATCTTTCCCTAGAATATTTAACATTTTATATGCTGTACAAATTTGGAAGCTCAAAAGTGTTACCTGATTTGTTTTGTTTTGTTGTTTAAATCCTTCCCCATTCCCTGTTTAGATAACTTGACTTCTACCTTCTCACTCTTCTAAGTTATTTAGCACGAATCTATCTGTATCTCATCTTCTAAAATTTTATTGACATCTCTGTCTGTAGTTAGATCACTTCCCTTTGGTGTGTCCTTAAGGTTCTGTGCTTTTAAAAATGTGTTTACTGGGACGCCTGGGTGGCTCAGTTGGTTAAGCAGCTGCCTTTGGCTCAGGTCATGATTCCGGCGTCCTGGGATCGAGTCCCACATCGGGCTCCTTGCTCAGCAGGGAGCCTGCTTCTCCCTCTGCCTCTGCCTGCCATTCTGTCTGCCTGTGCTCGCTCTCTCCCCTGCTCTCTCTCTGATAAATAAATAAAATCTTTAAAAAAAAAATGTGTTTACTGACATTCTGGGCAACTTATTTTCAAGAAAAAGAGTATATGCAGTCTATCATATAGAACTGTAATTGTTTTTGTGCATTTATGTATTTTTTAAACATTATACAATGAATATATATTCTTTTATAGTCATAAAAAACACAATAGATGCTATTTTTTTTTAAAGATTTTATTTATTTATTTGACAGAGAGAGATCACAAGTAGGCAGAGAGGCAGGCATAGAGAGAGAGAGAGGAGGAAGCAGGCTCCCTGCTGAGCAGAGAGCCCGATGCGGGACTCGATCCCAGGACCCTGAGATCATGACCTGAGCCGAAGGCAGCGGCTTAACCCACTGAGCCACCCAGGCGCCCAATAGATGCTATTTTTAAACAACTGAGAAAACTGTAGTCTATTGAAGTTTTTATCTCCACTAATTCTAAATGATTTATATCAATTATTTACAATCTTCCTTTTCTAAGAGTGATTTTAGGCATCCCATACCTATATGAATGGCCCAATTTTTCCATTTGTTAATTTTTAAAAAACTGTATTTTATTAAAAGATAAGTACTGTTTGTATAGGTATTAATAAATTATAGCACTTTATACACAACACATTGTACAACTACAAATTTAGAAAATGAAACAACTAAACAAAATTATCATGAAAATACTAATGTATGTTAAGTATAAATCATTAATAGTGCATTATAGGTGAGAAAATTGGTAAAAACAAGCTTAGGTAACTTACCCAAGGTTTGTTATTCTAAAACTCATCTACTTTCCATTATGCCACTTATTTCTATAGATCACTCTCTTTATTTTTTTCCATAGGTGGTTATCTGCTAGTCAACCAAAATTAACTACAGAAAAGTGTTACAACCATTTCATGTCCTAGTTTTCTATCAATAACATAAGAAAACGAAAACATCTGTGTCCTTTCTGGCTCTCAGAATGGATGAGAATGGAGGCACTATTACTAAAAACAAAAAACCAAGAAAAAAACAAAAAACCAAGAACAAAACAAAAAACAAAACAAGAAAAAAGAAAACGGTGCTCTAGAATAAAAATTGAACATAATTTACCATAAAGGATTGTTCCTAGTCTAGGGTGCACCATGGCTTGGACCCAGCGCAACAAAGGGAAGCCAGCAGAACTACCCTGCTTGTTAAAAAAAAAAAAAAAAAAGCCATCCTTCATTTTACTGATGTGCCTTAGGATTCAGTAGCTTCACTGTTCTCTCAGCCTCTGTTATTATTAATGCTTAATTTTAATGGATGAAGGGAAAATTTTGGTGTGGGTGGCTTGCTTCTTCTTTTTGTTGTTGTTAAATGTAGCAACAAACAATCAAATCAAAGGAAGAAGAATACAAAGAAAATGGGTCGTGAATAAACAAAAAGGTCAGGCCTCTAGTATTTAGTGCAATTCTGGGGAACTATTAACTACACCATGATTGGCAGATTTAACAGTACCTTCTGCTCTCTTTTGCCAGCAACTATGCAATTATTCCAGGTGTTGTAGTGGAATGACTCTATCAAATTTTATAGGATTAATCAGCATGTAAATGTTGGCAGACTTCAGAGTCAGATAACGGACTTCAGGTGCAGCACTTAGAACAGATGGAAAGAAACACCTCTTCATTTATTTTTAAAAAGGAATTATAAACCGGCCATACCTTTGTCCTGAGACAGAGTTCATTTTATGACACCTACCAAAAACAATCTCTCCTTGAAGTGTACAAAACATCACCTGTGTATTGAGAGGTAAAAATAATCCCAGCATTTATAATGTTCATGAATATTACAATTCCATCTTTCCTGTTTGAAATATGTAAAAACATTTTGAACATTATTTCTGTTGCTTATAACTCTGTAGTATGTCATAAATAGTAAGTAAAAAAAAAAAAGCATGGGCTCTAATATTCCCATCTGTCTTTTTTTTTTTTTTTTTTTTCATTGTGTCAAAGAAGGGCTCAAGCAGGATTTAGGACACTATGTGAAGCTCACTGTCTGATTATATAACTATTTGGAATAAACTCTTCTACTCATGAACTTCCAATGACTTCTAATTGCCTACAGCAATACTTTTCAAATATTTGTTCTTGCCAAAAGAAATCTAAGCACTCCATCAGTAACCGTGGTTCCCTACAGCTGGACTACTTAATACACCTCAGAAATGAGGCACTGAGAGGGCAACGAAGTTTTAAAGAAGCTCTCCTGGAAGTTTAGCTATCCCCTCCCACGTTTGGACTCAGTTAAAAAGCACTGATACTAAGTATAGGGGTCAAATTTCTCAGTTTGCTGTTCAAGGCTCTTGGATTCTATTTTAATCTATCTACTTAATCCTCCCTCGATTCCCTCCTCTAACATGAATTCCAATCAGATAGGTTTCTCAATTATTTATTCCTGTCCCTGGTATTTTTCTGTTTGTTTCCTTTCCAAACCTTTCCCAATTTTCAAGGGAAGTCGCAATCACATCTTTTTCAAGATACTTTCCATAGCTTCTTCCAAACAACTGTGTTCTCTTTGTGTGGTCCTTATTTATAAACCTCGTTTGACACCAGTATAGACAGATACAGGACTCATTTATCTTACTTGTTCTGTAATACTGGGTTTATGGTCTGCTCTTACCATTGATTTAGTAGCTCCACTATATTTATGTGAAATGCCTTTTATACTGGATTTCACTGTCTTTAAAGAAGTTGTTGCTATTTAAGACAGTTTGGTCTAACTCTCCATTAAATTTATAGATGAGATTCAGTCCTGAAATGACTACCTTAGTCTAATCGAGGACATTCTTCTTTTCAAACTGAAGATATTTATTGTATTTTATTAAAAGTTCCTTGAAATTTCATCAAATTTATCAAATAACCCAGGCTCTCATATACCCAATATTACTCATCATTAGGATAAATAATTCATTCTGCAAATCATTTCTAGAAACATGTATTTGGATTATGCACTATATTATAGAAAATGTATGAGGGAATAATAAAAATTTCTACCTCAAAGGACAAACTAGTAGATGAAGTAAGAAGTGAGCAAGCTATCCTTGAATTCCTTTATTCTGTGGGAACAAGAAGTCTAATAAATTTTTTGAGCAAAAGAAAAACAAATGTAATCTGACCTAAATTTGACGCTACAGTTTTTGTTGTATTGTTATTGCGCTGCCAGTACTATGAGGAAAAGAATCTCTCTCATATACTACAATGTCACAAAGGTCCTCCCACATAAATTAAACTTTTTATTTGAACTCATTTATGTGATAGAAATAAGAAGCTCAAATCCTAATTCCAGAAGAATGAGACCTGAAAGTAAAACATTAAAAATCCATCAAATATGAATCCTTGTTTCCCATTTTTAAGCAAAATCCAGATCTGGTTTAGAAAAGAAACAATAGGGATGCCTGGGTGGCTCAGTTGGTTAAGCATCTGCCTTTGGCTCAGGTCATAATCCCAGGGTCCTGGGATCAAGCCCCTTCTCAGGGTCCTTGTTCAGCGGGTAGCCTGCTTCTCCCTCTGCTCTGCCTGCTGATCCCTCTGCTTGTATGCTCTCTTGCTCTCTCTCTCTCTCTCTCTCTCTGGCAAATAAATAAATAAATAAATAAAGTTTTTAAAAAATAGAAAAGAAACAATAGCCACAAAGAGGATAGATTATAGCCTACAAATTGGAATGCAAAAGACACAGTAATGCAGAAAGTGATAAAAAGAGCATGAGCTAGGCCTTGGCAATGCAGTGGTAAGTAAGTGATGGCTATGAGAGGAAATTTGGAGCAGGAGACATTAGGCCTTGAAGTTGCTTAGGCTATGAGGATTGACAGAGAGAACTGGGCCTATGTGACTGGGAAGGCACGCTGTCATGAACTAAAATAGGAGAAGTAAATTGTGGTTCTTTAACCTGTCTAAAGAGTAAATACACTGATACAAATTGGTTATTAGATGACTTTAAACTATAATTTAGAAGGTGATGTTAGGTCTGTCATATGTGTTTAGAATTATGATCACCTCATTCTAGGACTAATAACATATGGACTTGAATTATTATTATTTAAATGCTTCCTGTGAATCTGGCTCATTTGGGTGTGTCTGGAGGCAATGGCTTTTAAAGGAACAACTCACTAAGCCAAAACTCTGCTTTTTGGCAGTCAATAATCAGGGAAAAAACCCAGAAAAATGCTTTTGGACCACTATAATAGATGCCATGGACCAAAGTACTAGAAGCACAAAAGACCCAGAACAGCCAACACAATATTAAAGGAGAAGAACAAAATCAGAGGACTGACATACCCAGCTTCAAGAATTACTATAAAGCTGCAGTAATCAAGACAGTGTGTATTGGCAAAAGAATAGACAAATCAATGGAACAGAATAGAGAGCTCCAAAACAGACTCACATCAATATAGTCAACTGATCTTCAACAAAGGAACAAAAGCAATGCTATGGAGGAAAGACAGTCTTTGCAACAAATGATGTTGGAACAACTGGATTATCCACATACAAAAAATGAATCTAGGCATAAATCTTAACACCCTTCACAAAAAATAATTCAAAATCATTATAGGCCTAAATATAAAACACAAAACTGTAAGATTCTTCAAAGATAACATAGATGAAAATTTATGACCTTGGGTATGGCAATAACTTTTTAGATATAACACCAAAGGCACAATCCATGAGAGAGAATCAATAAACTGGACTTCACTAAAATTATGAACTTCTGCTCCATTAACAACGTCAAAAAAATGGAAAGACAGGCCACCAACTGGGAAAAAAATATTTATAAAAGGGACATTTTATTAAGCCTTGTTATCCAAAATACCAAAGAACTTTCTTTTTTTAGTTTTTTAGGATTTAATTTTTTAAGAGTGTGAGAGAGAAGAATGAGGGGCAGGATGGAGGAAGAGGGAGAAGTAGACTCCCCATTGAGCCTAATGTGGGGCTCAATCCCAGGACTCCAGGATCATGACCTGAGCTATAGACACTTAACCAACTGAGCCACCCATGCACCCCCGCAATACCAAAGAACTTTAAAAACTCAAACATTTAAAAGCAAACAACCCAATTAAAAAATGGGCCAAAGATCTTAACAGACACCTCAACAAAGAAGATATACAGATGACAAACATATTGGGCCAAAATCCAGAATACTGACAACTTCAAATGTGGCAATGATATAAAACAGGAACTCTCATTCATTGCTGGTGAGAATGCAAAATGCTACAGTCATATTGGAAGGTAAGTTTACGGTTTCTTACAAAACTAAACATCCTTTTACCATATGACCCAGCAATTGTGCTTAGTGTTGGGGTGCGTTATCAAAGGAATGAGACTGAGACAAAGTGAAAGTTATGCAAAGCTTTATTCTAGGTCAAGTAGAATAGAATAGAATTAGAAGTCAGACAGAGCCGCCTCTGAAGAGAGCGACCCCCTCCGGATCTCACAGGCTGGTTTTATAGGGCATAACCGCAGACCCAAGGTACAGAGCTTCTCTTGTTAAGGCATTTACTCCCGCAATCAATACCCGGAACCAATACCAGGAACTACTGGGGCTTTTATTCCCGGAATGAAGTCCGTGGGTGTAAACAACAATATGGCTACCTAGGCAATATGGAGTCACTCTGGCTAAGCAGGCCCTAATAGTTAAACAGGTTTTTAACATTAAATCGGCCCTAACACTTAGTATATACTTCTTTATTTCCACATACACACACACACACAAAAACTAATTTTTTCCACACACAACCCTGCAAATGAATGCTTATAGCAGCTTCATTTATTTTTATGGAACTTGGAAGCAACCAAGATGTTCTTCAGTAGGTGAACGGATAAATAAGTGGTGATACACCCAGCAATGGAATATTATTCTGCGCTAAAAAGAACTGAGCAATGAAATCATGAAAAGACATGGCGGAAACTTAAAGGCATGTTTCTAAGTGAAAGAAGTCAATCTGAAAGGCTACATACTGTATGATTCCAGCTATATGACATTCTGGAAAAGGCAACACAAGGGGGTGCAGTAAAAAAAGCAGTCATTTTCAGGGGTTGGGGGCAGAGAGGAATGAATAGGCAGAACACAGAGGATTTCAGGGCACTGAAAATACTTTGTATGATACTACAATTATGGACATATGTCATTATATATTTGTCCAAACCCATAGAATGTATAACACCAAGAGGGAACACTAATGTAAACTGTGGCCTTTGGGTGGTTATGATGTATTAATGTACGTTCATCAGTTATAACAAATGTACCACTCTAGTGAAGTGAGTTGATAATGGGAAAGGTTATGCACATTTGGACACATAAGATATATGGGAAATCTCTGTACTTTAAGCTTAACATTGTTGTGATTCTAAAACCTAAAAAAAAAACCTATTGAAAAAAAAAAAGTACTAGCAGCTTCTGTATTTTACTCAGCATTAATTTCCTTTACCAGGTACCATGAGAGTTCATAGGAGCAATCATGGGTAGATGTTTATATCCATCAGGGAAGATAAGGTTACACCATTAAAAAAAAACAAACAAACCTCATTGGATTAGACAACAAAGACGTATTTCTCATTCATACCAGATGTCCATTATGGATTTACAGGTGAATCTGCTTCTCACTATGACTCAAGATCCAGTTGAGCAGCATTTCATCTAAACACAGGTTTCCTGGATCATCATAGCCAGGGGAGAAGAGATAATGAATTGTATACAAGCTTTTAAAACATCCACCCAGAAGTGACATATATTATTATTATTCATATTTCTGTGGTCAAAGCTAGTCTAATGTTCATACTTAGTTCAAAGGACTAAAGAAATATAATCCTATCATGTGTCTGAAAAAGAGAAGATCAGGAAATTTTCAAGTAGGTAACATTCAGGTGCTCTGAGATAACGCTGTAGAAACATTATTAAACTGGACGCACTATACCCATGGGAAGGTTTGATATTATTTATTATTACAAAGCATCCTATCACCTACAAACACTTGTAGTAACTGGTACTTAGTTATTCATTTAGATAATAAACTCCCTCTTATACATTCATACTTCATGGAACAACAATCACTCCCTAAGAAGTCTTTGCTAAACCTCCCCCTACCTAGATGTTCAAGGAACTGTTATAGTGCCCTGTATTTATTTCTATGTAGCATTGCCCACACTGCTTTGTAATTGGCACCCACAGGCAAGGACTAAATCAAAAGCTTCTTTAGCCAACTGTTGGTCAATTATCAGAATCCCCTCAGTCAGACCACACCTTAGAAGCTATTCAGTAGTCTCCTGGTCCTAAGAATTACAACCCAGCCTTTGTGGCCTTTGGGGTGCACAATCTACTCTTGAAGACTGAAATACTCTTTTTTCTTTTTTTTCTAAGACTGATACTCTTGATCCGCATATTTTTGAGTTATCCCTAGCACTGGGACTGACAACAAATACATGATGCTACACTTGCTTGCACATTTTGGTCTTAAAACAAATTTTAGCTGCTATAATATAAAGAATAAAGCAATGAAGTAATTCTAATTAAAACAGCTAAACTGGGGACCCCTGCGTGGCTCAGTCAGTTAAGTGGCTGCCTTCAGTCAGGTCATGATCCTAGCGTGTTGGGATCGAGTTCCACATCAGGCTCCTTTCCCAGCAGGGAGCCTACTTCTCCCTCTGCCTCTGCCTGGGACTCTGCCTGCCTGTGCTCTCTCTCTCTCTCTGACAAGTAAATAAATAAATAAATAAAATCTTTAAAAAAAAAAAAAAGCTAAACTGTTTATACTTCCATTAGTTCTCTTATTGTGCTGCATGACTTGTAGATATTTTGGTAAAGTAACAACACAATTTCAATGCTTGTGGGCAACGTATTTTTGAAGGGCATTTTTTTGGATTTGTGTTTCATTTTATTTTTTATAGAAGTATAGTTGACACACAATGTTACATTAGTTTCAAGTATACAAATTAGTGATTCAGCAAGTCTATACATTATGCTATGCTCATGATAAGTGTAGCTACCACCTGTCACTGTACAACACTATTACAATACCCTTGACTATATTCCCTAGGAGTATAATCCTTTTATCCTTGAGACTTATTTATTTCATAACTAGAAGCTTATATCTCCCATTCACCTTCAACCATGCTGCCCACTCCCCTGCCCCCGCTCTTTCCCCTCTGACAACTATCAGTTCTCTCTATTTATGGGTCTGTTTCAGCTTTGTGTTTGTTTATTTGTTTTTTAGGTTTCACACTTAAGTGAAATCATACAGTATTTGTCTTTCTCTGTCTGACTTATTCTAGTTAACATCATATACCCTAGGTCCATCCATGTTGTTGCAAACAGCAAGATCTCATTCTCTATTTATGCCAAGTAATATTCCATTGTGTATACAAACCACATTTTCTTTATTAATTTTTCTATCAATGGACACTTGGGTTTCTTCCGTATCTTAGCTATTGTAAATAATGCTGCAGTAGGGGCGCCTGGATGGCTCAGTCACTTAAGCATTGGACTCTTGATTTTGGCTCACGTCATGACTTCAGGGTTGTGAGAGCCAACCCTGTGTTGGCGTCCACACTGGGTGTGGAGATTCTCTTCCTCCCTCTCCCTTAGCCCCTCTCCATTCCCCCCATCCTCTCTCCTGGAAAAAAAAAAAAAGCTACAATAAACATGGAGGTACATATATCTTTTTGAATTAGTGTTTTCATTTTCTTTGGGTAAAACCCAGTAACAAAATTACTGGATTGTATATTATTTCCATTTTTATTTTTTGAGGAACCTCCATACTATTTTCCCCAGTGGTTGCACCAATCTACATTCCCACCAACAGTGAACAAGTGTTCCCTTTTCTCCACATCCACATCAACACTTGTTATTTCTTGTCTTTTTTATTCTAGCTATTCTAACAGGTTTGAGGGGATATCTCATTGTTGTTTGATTTGCATTTCCTTGATAATTAGTGACGTGAGCATCTTTTCATGTGTCTGCCAGCCATCTGCATGTGTTCTTTGGTAAAATGTCTATTGAAGTCCTCTGATCACTTTCAATCAAATAATTTGTTTTTTGAGTTGTGTAAGTTCTTTATATATTTTGGATATTAACCTTTTATCATATATATTTACAAATATCTTCTCGCATTCAGAAGGTTGGTTTTTCTTTTTTCATTTTTTGGTGGTTTCCATCACTGTACAAAAGCTTTTTATTTTGGTGCAGTGACCAGGTTTGTGTTTCAAATGTACCTACAAGTCGATTTTAAATTCCTTTAGAAAAATAAATAAAAATCAAATTCCTTTAGACTAATTAGACAGTCATACATGCCCTATTGGCTATATTTTAAAGTACTGGTTCTATCCATATAAGGAAAGATACGGTGGTTTTAACATTAAACAAATCTTTCTTGCCTCACTTAAAGATCATTTACATCACTATATCAGACTAACTTAGGAATGGCTATATTTTAAAGTACTGGTTCTATTCATAAAGAAAATATATGATGGTTTTAACATTAAACAAATCTTTCTTGCCTGATTTAAAGGTCGTTGCTATTGCTATATCAGACTGACTTAGGAATGCCCTGAAATTCAAATCAGGATGTGAATGTGCTTGAAAAGACCTATCAAAATCCCAGAAGACAACAGAAAAATTTCCAAAGCCTTTCTAACTTTAATAGAAATTAAATTATTCATTTCTGCTTCTTGGAATTTTTCTATCTTTGGACTGTAAAGCCCTACTTAATTCTTGAAGAGTAACTCCCAGTTAATTGGTCAACTAACTATAGCCCACAGGTAAAGTCCCTCAAAACAAGCACATAAAATACAAAGGTTGTACATAGCAGAGTTATAAGAACAGAATTTTGTTAATCTTTTATCAGAAATAATATTTCTTAACATGTACTTTTTCTGATCTTTCAAGTCTAATGGTCACTATAAAGTAGCTGATGGTGTCCATTTTGCACTTTGGGTAAGGAAGGTGAGACATGATTGGGGCAATCAATTTAACTTGGTATCAAACAAACAGCCATGAACTAGTCTGACCCATCCTCATGTTTTCCTGCAATTCTTTACTTCCTCCCTTCTATATTTTCTCAAACCACCTAAATATACTGAAAAAAAATTAAAAAGACTTTTTTTATTTATTTAGAAAAGTGGAAAATGTGCCTCTTCTTCCTTTCCTTTCCAGGACTGGGAAAACATCATCAATTTTCCAGTAGAAACCTGGTAACTGGGTTTCTAGCTATGGTCCAATATATTCTCCTTCCTTCACTGGATGGAAGAATAAGCACCTTTCAGACCTCACAGATACTAGAAAAAGGCTTTTCATTAACATAACCATGACCACAGTGAAAAATGCTCCTTTCTAAATTTGTCATTACATCCACCAAAAGGACAGATTTCTTGTAGACTTTTCCCCTATGCCAATGCAGATCATAAATATTTCCTCACATTTATGTGCAGACAAAACTCTTGCAGTTAAACTCTTCTAAACTGGAAGGAAGATATCTATATAAAAACCAGCAAAGGGCCTCCAGTTACAGAGGAGAAGCCATTCCCCCCTATGTGAGCTGCCCTCTAGCTGAGAGCTGAAAACCAATTCCCTCAAGGCAACATGAGTTATTCCTACTTCCTGGTGCTAGTTGACTCTGGGTGGAGTCCAGGTTTCCTTCTGCTGCTACTGTTTGTTCAGCTCAACCTCTCTCCCAGAATGCACCTCTCCTCATTGTTCTACACAGCCAATCCACATACTCAGTGTAAAAATCCAACTGGAAGTATTTCCTGATGAGCTACTCAAGGCCAGGGATCATGCCTTCTATCTCTTCTTATTCCCCAGCGACACCTAACATACTACCCTGTACATAGGAGGTGATTCAAAATTGCTTTTAAAATATGCAAAAGGGCAGGGGGATACAAAGAGAGGTAGAAGAGGAAGAAACTGAAACATTTTTATTACTGACTTTTAAAAAGAATATATATTAAATAAAAAGTTGGGTTTTTTTAAAAAAGATTTTATGTATTTGACAGAGAGAGAATGAGATCACAAGTAGGCAGAGAGAGGCAGGCAGAGAGAGAGGGGGAAGCAGGCCCCCTGCTAAGCAGAGAGAGATTGATGCAGGGCTCAGTCCCAGGGAACCCAATGCGGGCTCCATCCCAGGACCCTGGGAACATGACCTGAGTCGAAGGCAGACACTTAATCCACTGAGCCACCCAGATGCCCTCAAAATAAAACGTTTTTTAAATGGATTTGGACTATTTTCCCCTAAAATTGAACTCTCACCAACATTTAACCAGTCCCTTACTTTCCAGCAATGTTGGATGTACATAAAAGTTTCCGTGAACGTTATCCCAAAAACAAACTGATAATTTTTTAAAAATTTAGAATAACAAGTCTGCCAGATAAACCAAATTTGAGTCAGAATTGTGTATTATACTCATTGCTACATCCTTATATCTCGGGCCTTCACACATCTTCTGTGATTTTAGAATACTTTTAGCATTATCACTGCATACAATATTTCTTACCAACCATAACCTGTACATTAGGAGATAATTCTGGAAATCTTCCTTGCAAAGCCTTTCAAGCAAAAAATAGCGTTCCTTTTGTGGCATCCCAAAATGTAAATAAATGTTCCATATAAAAAGGGTACCATGATCACACAGGTTTGGGAAACTTGGGTTAAATAAAGTTAAACAATTTACTTTATTGCTGAACTTCTTTGAACTTTCAGTATGTTAGAGTGCAACATGAATCACGAATGAGGGTATAAAACAGCGTTTTCAACATCCCACAGCACTATTCAAGGAACACCTTTGAGGGCCAGGAAAATATGCTTGTAGGACTAGAATGTCTCTCTGTCCAGTGTCCTTTTTAAACAAGCCAGTGCCGTTGCAGCCTAAATTTTCTGCACACCAAAATAGTTACTACAAAACTATATTTGCCTAGAGGAATTTTCCAGTGCCCCTGGAGAGCATGACTGCTTTAACCTTAGAATTTTTATAGAGAATTAATGATCAACTTCGATTACTTGAATAACATTAAGGTTCAGACACTGAAAAAAACATTTCTGGTGAACACAGCATCAATTCTCTCTTCCTTATCATCTCCCTTATCTGCCTATTCTTTAATTCCCTTCAAATTAAAGATAGAGAAAAGAGTAAGTCAGGCAAATGTCTTTTGTTGTCCTGACAGAAAAAAATATGGGCAAAGAGTTTAGAGATTGGTCCATTTGATGATTATGGCAGAGGTTCATGGAACCAAAGGTCTTAGACTTTGTGTGAGAATTTACATTTTTGCATAGTTAATGTTCTACCATCTTCAGACTTTTACCCTTATTTTCCCAAAGCATATCAGACTTCTTTATATATACATAACAAGTCATGAGATGAGCCTTTTATTTTCCACCAAACAGTATCTGACTAGTTTCAGTATTTTTAAAGATTAAAAAAAAAGAAAAATAGAATAAAAGTGAATTTGTTTTGATATAATCTAAGAAGGATATATTTCATCCCATACTTGTTATGAATATTGGTAAGGATTTTTCATCATTAAATCAGTAAAAAAAAAAATATGACAATAATCTTAGAGGAACATTCCTTAAACTTTCAAGCCACAGTATCTTGGGATATGATGCATCAAAAGCCTGTTGGAAACAAAAGTTTGGATTCAGAGTGGCATGTGGATACCTGTTTTTCTCAGCAAAATAATTCAGCCATTGTAATTATTTTTAACAGAATTGGGCTTCACACTGTGGGATAATGAGCTGGAAAATGTATTTGTTTTAAATAAAGGCATTTTCACACTACAAGAACACACAAACATCTATGAAACCCAAATGTGCCCGTCCAGCGTGCCTGGTAAAAGAGCCAATTTGATGTTATTTCCAACTGTGTAGAAATAATTTGCTACGAATTCAGGCTACAATGCAAACAGGTGCTACTTAAAAAACAACAGCAACAACAATAAAAAAACATGAGTCTGGTGTTGCCAAGAGCTGGGATAGCTAGGAAACATGAAGATGTTCTCTTTTAAATGGAACCCAAGCTTCTGAGCCTATTGGGTCCTGACTCCATGCATTACGTTTAGGTTGGTCATCTGTGAACACAGAACTAGCTGGCCTCTCAAATTACCCTTCAGGTTTCATGAGCAATGGATTGGTTTTAGCAACAATAAGAAATCACGTATTACATAGAATATGTCAGATGGTGACTCTGAAACATCAAAAGGGCAGAAAGGGGATTTCAGATGCAATTAACTTTTATTCTAAACTTCAATAATGTCACCCTTTGAATCAAATAAAAAGACAAAGATAAAGGGCACAAAAGTAAGGGACTCAGTCGGTGAAGAGGAAAACTCTTAATTTTGGCTCAGGTCATGATGTCACAGTTGTGAGATCAAGCCCCAAGTTGGGCTTCACACTGAGCATAGAGCCTGCTTAAGATTCTCTCTCTCCCTCTGCCTCAACCCACCCCCACTCAGGTACTCTCTCTAAAAGAAAAAAAAAAAAAAAAAAAGGAACAAAGAACAACAACAACAAAAAAAGACAAAGATGAAACCAAGGGAAGAAAAGTGGGATGGACAGTTGGAAAAATACAGATGGAGCAGTTGTAAAGAGACGGGAAGAAGGGGATCATAACACTGGATCAATGGGTTGAATTACACAGCAAGAACAAATGATATAAGGAATACAATTCAAAGAAATATATTAGAAATCTATAAATATTGATGGGAAATTTTCAAGAGTGTAAAAATAATATGCGTCCAAAATTCAGACTGGTAATTTGCACAAGTGAGTGTTTAAAAATCCTGCTCCGTGTTAATGATTTTTGATTAGATCTTAAAGCACTTCCAGAACTCATCCATATCTCTGCCCTGAGGTTATTATTAGATCTTCTTGGGTTGTCAATGAGTTTGATGATTTCAAATCTTCTTTCTTGCAGATTTAGTTTTAAGACTCTCCTCTAATAATTCCAACGTGTAGAAGAGTTCTTCCTACACCACTAAGCAATTCTTGCACATTAGCTAGGTGTCCTACAATTCAAATTAATTCTGACACTATCAACCTGCAGATTTCATCAGATCCCACAGATTAAGGGCTCAGTCCTACAAAATGGTCCCCGCCCCTTCAGATGCCAATCACAAATCCAGATTGTCTCCTGTGCTTCTGATCAACTGGCCATAGTTCAGGGTTCCAATGATTCCCATATTAGGTTTGATTAATTTGCTAGAGTGACTCAGAGAAACATTTTACTCACTAGGTTTACTTACTTACTAGTTTATCATAAAAGAATGTATGAAAGAAATGCATAGGGAGAAGTATGTGGGAAGGGAAGAAGAGATTCCATGCCCTTTCCTGGAGCATCACTTTCCCTACACTCCCATGTGTTCACCAACCTGGAAGCTCTCAGAACCCTCTCTTTTTTGCTTTTACAGAGGCTTCATTACATAAGCATAATTGATTAAATCACTGGCTACTGGTGATTGAACTCAATCTCTAGACCCTCTCTGCCCTAGGTGGGGAGGAAGGGGCAAGAGACTAAAAGTTCCAACTTCCCAAGTTTGGTTCCCCAGTCTACCAGTCCAGATCCTTAGGAGATAAAGGAGTATTCCACAAGTTGCTGCATTAACATACAAAATACAGCTTAATCACCCTCATCATTTAGGAAATTCCAAGGAGCTCTGTGACAGGAATGGGATCAGGGACCAAATATATATTTCTTATTATAAATCACAACATAGGTTTCCTTTTCCTAATTCTCTAAAATACCTCTGTGCCACCAAAAATAGGTTTCTTAACAGAGAAATCTACTCTGAAGTTCAAAGGAATTCACCAGTACTAACAGAACTTCTCCAGAATCTACCAATGTGTCCTGACCTGATTCTTAGCAAGGAGTTTTCAGGTAATAAATAAAGAAGTCCAAGAATACACTTGAAAATATCCCAGACTTCCAAAATCCATTTACCACCGAAAAGACAAAAATTGTCTAAGGCAGTTGTTAGCATAGGCTGAGTCATATTTTCACATGACTAATTTATATACTGCCCAAGTGCTGAAATAAATGTAATTAAGTCAACTTTAAGTACCATATACAGCAAGACATTTACCCTTTATTCCACATTGTGTGCCAAACATAAAAATGACTTGGTTGTACAAAAATGACTTTTACTAAATTAGCTTAATTTGAAATTCTGAAAGCTGAACTCACACATAGGAAGCAAGTATCTTCCTTTTAGAATTGATGTTGCTGTTCTCTTTGGGGTTTCTTGATCACCCTGGAGAAAGAAATCATGTTTCTATAACACAGCACAGGGATATTTGAAAATATAAAATATAGTATATGAGTTTTATTTCCACTGAAAAAGTTCCCAGGTTAGGATCTTCCTTATACTAATTTGTCCTTGAGAAAAGCGTACCACTTTTTTTCAGGCCTTGGAAAACAAGCTGTCAACTACTGAGACCTTGTTATTTATAATCCTAACTCCTTCCAAAGTGGGTGGGTCCCATTACAACCAAAGCCCATTGTTTTACTAAACCAGTGTTGGATGTGGGTTTGAAAACCCAAGGATGATGTATTGACAGGAGATTAATTGTTCCATATCTAGAATGGAAAGGAATTTAAGATTCTTGGTGGAAAATCAAGGAAGAAGAGAGGAATCAGGATTCTAAATTCTGCAGGAAGTCCCAATACAACTAAAGAGGGGCACTAGAGAAAAATACTGAAAGGTAACTATTAGTTTTTTGCAATGGATTGAGAAATTTAACCTCTGAACCTGTTTTCCAATTAAGTCATGTGATTTCATTTTCACTAAGAAAACACTGCTTGCACTATTTTGCACATTCTATTATTTAAAGAAAAGCACTATATATGTTCTTTAATACTTAAGAGATTTTTAAAGGTTTTGTGTGTGTGTCAAAATGAGGGATCACAAACTTTGCCAAACACAGAAATGTCTTGTTCCTTCTAAAGAATGAAAGGCCTTGTACCTCTTAAGAATCATCATTTCCTTGTATTTACTTATCGGCGAATGAGGCACACAGTGGACTCTACTGCTTCAATCAGCAGCTGGAATTTGTCCTTGCTAAACAAAAAGTCTGAAAAAAAGGATGTCTTCTCATGGCATTACAGTGGATTACATTTTAAGTAAGAAAGTTTTCAGATATATTATTCTGTCTTTAGAGCATGGTTCTGACTTATTTGTGTGAGCAAATTGGTATTCTTATTTCTAAATTTCTATAAAACAAGTGTCTAGAGGAAAGGTAGACTCATCCTGTAAGCACTCCAAAAGGGGAAAATGATTTAGCCATGTAGTCTTTTAACTGCTTTGTAATAGTACCTCAGCTTCTCATTGCATCAAATTGGAACAATGCTTACTGCTATGATATGCCAGGGATATTATGAGGATAGAAGATAAAGAGAACATTTGAGGTTCTATTCATTCACTGAAGGAATAACTTGCTAATTGTTTCTTTTTTTCTTTTATAGATTTTTATTTTTAAACTACAGAAGTAATATTGATGTTGGCTGGCTGGGTCTGGGGACCCAGAAAGGGTCCTGCAGGACCAGCCAAAAGGGTCCTTGGCTTCACGCAGGATGGAAATAACTGCCATCCTAAAGGAAGTGAGAGCAAAGTTTGTTGAATAGAAAGAGAGAGTGCAAGTATAGAGCATCTGGGAAACTCAGGAAAGAAGAGTGTTTCATCTTTGCTTGGGGCCTGGGGTTTTTATTGAGGATTATATATGTGTCCTCTCAGGCATCCAGGAACTGGTTTAAAATAAAGACAAATATTTAGGTGTCCTTCATAAGTCATTTATGCCCTGGAACCAGGAGTTTTGGTGAAGCAGTGGTCTGGAAAACACATGACTTTGCCTGGTCACTCCTTAGATGTTATTAATGGTTCTAAAAGACTTCAAAGAAATCATTAACTCATTGTTTACAAGGAGGACATACATTATCTGTACTATAAGGCACGTGTGTGGGGGAGTGGTGGGGGCTGTGCAGGTCCGAGCAAGAATAGAAGCAGGAAAAAGATTTTTAAAAATGCAGTCTTTCATGGGGTCACAGTTTTCTATCTCAATGTTAACAAAAGTCTCAGTAGAGAGATAAGAATTTTTTCACAAAAAATTAAAATCTCATTTTACCTTACCTACCAAATTCTGCTCCTTCTTCTAAAGTACTTATTTTCAATAATTAGAGATTTTTTCTCTATATTTTTATTGTTAATTTCTAATTTTATTGTATTATAATCAGGGCATAGGGTCTGAACTTTCCATTTTTCTGAATATGCTGAAACTAGAGGAGTTAGGATGGAGCTTTATTAACTGTTGGGTTTTTTTGCGTATTTTTTCATGAAGGTTTGAAAAGGATGTGTATTCTCTATATATAGGTTACAAAGACAGAGGCAGAAATGGAGACACATTAGATCAATATATGATTGCTATTGAAAAATTACTTAATTTTACCTATTTTTTGTCCAGTTGACCTTTCAGATTCTGAAAGAAGTATATTGTTTCCAACTCCTTTCACATAAGTTACTTTCTTTGTATTTTTAACAATTTTTTTCTTTGTATTTTTAACAATTTTTTTCATGGTTATTACATCCTCTCAATGAGCTGTTTATATGTTTACGTAAAATATCCTTTTTGTTTATCAAAATTTTTGGCCTTAAATCTACTTTCTGATGCACTGCTGTACATGCTTTAGCTTTGCTAGATTGTTTTACATATGGATACATACATTTTTAACTTTCAACATTTCTGTAACCATTGTGTTTTAGTGTTGTCTATAAATCATACCTAAATATAGTCTTTTTATCCAATTTGAAGACCTCCATCTTTTTTTTTTTTTTGACAGATGGAGATCACAAGTAGGCAGAGAAGCAGGTAGAAAGAGAGGAGGAAGCAGGCTCCTTGCTGAGCAGAGAGCCTGATACAGGGCTCAATCCCAGGACCCTGGGATCATGACCTGAGCCGAAGGCAGAGTCTTTAACCCACTGAGCCACCCAGGTGCCCCAAAGACCTCCATTTTTAACAGAGAAACTGTATCCATTATAAAACATTCTTAATAAATACAGTTACATAATATTAAAAATTACTACCCATCATAAATATCATGACAAATACCACAACTAATGACAAATTTATCAATATTTCTACTGTCTAGTTTGTTTTCTTTTGGCTATGCTTTCCTGTCCTCTCTTGCCCTCCTTTGTCCTACTGAGTTTTTTTACTTATTAATGTTCTTCTATTTGAAAGTTACAGAGTGGGCACCTGGGTGGCTCAGTCAGTTAAGTATCTCCCTTGGGCTCAGGTAATGATCTCCAGATCCTGGGATTGAGCCCGCATCAGGGTTCCTGCTCAATAGGGGGTCTGTTTTTCTCACTCTTTCTCTCTCTGTCCCTCCCCACGGTTTGTTCTCTCTCTCTCAAATAAGTAAAATCTTTATTTAAAAAAAGAATGAAAGTGGGGTGCCTGGGTGGCTCAGTGGGTTAAGCCGCTGCCTTCGGCTCAGGTCATGATCTCGGAGTCCTGGGATCGAGTCCCACATCGGGCTCTCTGCTCAGCAGGGAGCCTGCTTCCTCCTCTCTCTCTGCCTGCCTCTCTGCCTACTTGTGATCTCTCTCTGTCAAATAAATAAATAAATAAATTCTTTAAAAAAAAAAAAAAAAAGAATGAAAGTTGCAGAGCCTATTTATATTATTCAGTGATTACTTTTACATTCTTACCACACATATTTATATTTATATTTTACAAATACGTCTACAATTAAATAGTATTATAACCAAAAACCAAATATTCCAGTTAAGAAATAAGCAGAAGACATGAACAGACATTTTTCCAAAGACATACACAGATGGCTAATATCTGAAAAGATGCTCAACATCATTCATCATCAGGGAAATACGAATCAAAATCATGATAAGATATCACCTCACACCTGACAGAATGGTTAAAATTAACAACTCAGGAGACAACAGATATGGGCAAGGATGCAGAGAAAGGGGAATCCTCTTATACTGTTGGTGGGAATGCAAACTGGTGCAATCACTCTGGAAAACAGTATGGAGGTTCCTCAAAAAGTTAAAAATAGAACTACCCTATAATCCATCATTGCATGACTAGGTATTTATCCAAAGGATACAAAAATACAATTCAAAGGGACACATGCACCTAGATGTTTATAGCAGCATTATCAACAATAGCCAAATTATGGAAAGAGCTCAAACATCCATCAATTGATGAATGGATAAAGAAGATGTGCGTGTGTGTGTGTGTGTGTGTGTGTGTGCACGCACGTGCATGTGTGCACGTGTGTGTGTGTGTGTGATGGAATATTACTCAGCCACCAAAAAGAATGAAATCTTGCCATTTGCAGTGTTGTAGATGGAGCTAGAGTATATTATTATAAATGAAAGGTTAGTTGAGAAAGACAAATACTATGTGATTCCACTCAAGTGGAATTTAAGAAAAAAGAAAAGATGAACATAAGAGAAGGGGGAAAAAAGAGAGAGGGAGGCAAATTATAAAATACTCTTAAGTACAGAAAACAAACAAAATGGGAGGGGGATGGGCTAACTAGGTGATGGGTGTGAAGGAAGGCACTTATGCTGAGCACTGGGTGTCATATGTAAGTGATGAATCCCTAAAGTCTATACTAAAACTAAGATTATACTATATGAACTAACTACAATTTAAATAAAAACTTTTTAAAAATACATAATAAATAAATAGTGAGTAGTATCTACATTTATTTTCTTGCCTTACAATGGAAAAACTTAGCTTTCGCTAGACTTACTTGGCCCATGATATGATATAATTCTCTAATAAATTAGTGGTAAATTAATTCATTGTTTGTATAATGGCAATTATTTAACACTTTTGCTTTATCTTTGGTATTCACTCACCATAGCACACACCCTCCCCAATATTTATCACCCAACCACCCCATACCCCCACCCTCCTTCACTCTAGCAACCCTCAGTTTGTTTCCTGAAATTAAGAGTTCCTTATGATTTGTCTCCCTCTCTAGTTTCATCTTGTTTCATTTTTCCTTTCCTTCTCCTATGATCCTCTATCTTGTTTCTCAAATTCCTCATAGCAGTGAGATCATGTGATAATTGTCTTTCTCTGATTGACTTATTTTGCTTAGCATAATACTCTCTAGTTCCATTCATGTCACTGCAAATGCCAAGATTTCACTTTTGATGGCTGTGTAATATACCAACATGCATGTGTGCACATGTATGTGTGTACATATATACTACATCTTCTTTATCCATTCTTCTGTGGACATGGCTGCTATAAACATTGGGGTTGCACGTGCCCCTTTGGATCACTACATTTGTATCTTTGGGGTAAATACCCAGTAGTACAATTGCTAGGTTGTAGGGTAGTAGCTCTATTTTCAACATTCTGAGGAACTTCCATACTGTTTTCCAGAGTGCTTACTTCAGTTTGCATTTCCACCAACAGTGTAGGAAGGTTCCCCTTTCTTCACATCTGTCATTTCCTGATTTGTAATTTTAGCCATTCTGACTGGTGTGAGGAGGTATCTCATTGAGGTTTTGATTTGTATTTGCCAGAAGCCGAGTGATGTGGAGCACTTTTTCATGTGTCTGTTGGCCATCTGGATGTCTTCTTTGCAGAAATGTCTGTTCATGTCCTCTGCCCATTTCTTGAATGGATTTTTTGTTTTTTTAGGTGTTGAGTTTGATAAGTTCTTTATAGATTTTGGATACTAGCTTTTATCTGATAAGTCATTTGTGAATATCTTCTCCCATTCTGTCAGTCATCTTTTGGTTTTGTTGACTGTTTCCTTTGCTGTGAAAAAGCTTTTAATCTTGATGAAGTCCCAATAGTTCATTTTTGCCCTTGCTTCCCTTGCCTTTGGCAATGTTTTTAGGAAGATGCTGCAGCTGAGGTTGAAGAGGTTGCTGCCTGTGTTCTCCTCAAGGATTTTGATGGATTCCTGTCTCACATTGAGGTCTTTCATCCATTTTTAGTCTATTTTTGTGTGTGGTTTACGGAAATGGTCCAGTTTCCTTCATCTACCTGTGGCTGTCCAATTTTCCCAACACCATTTGTTGAAGAGACTGTCTTTTTTCCATTCGACAGTCTTTCCTGCTTTGTCATAGATTAATTGGCCATGGAGTTGAAGGTCCATTTCTGGGCACTCTAGTCTGTTCCATTGATCTATGTGTCTGCTTTTGCGCCAGTACCATACTGTCTTGATGATTGCAGCTTTGTAAAAGAGCTTGAAGTCCGGAATTGTGATGTGATCACCAGCTTTACTTTTCTTTTTCAACATTCCTCTGGATTTTGGTGTCTTTTCTGTTCCACACAAATTTTAGGATTTGTTTCATTTTTTGGAAAAAAGTTGATGGTATTTTGATAGGAATTGCTTTAAATGTGTAGACTGCTCTAGATAGCATAGACATTTTCACAATATTTGTTCTAATCCATGAGCATGGAACATTTTCCATTTCTTTGTGTCTTCCTCAATTTCTTTCATGAGCATTCTATAGTTTTCTGATTACAGATTCTTTGCCTCTTTGGTTAGATTTATTCCTAGGTATTTCACAGTTTTGGATGGAATTATAAATGGGATTGACTCCCTAATTTCTCTTTCTTCTGTCTTATTGTTTGTGTATAGAAATGTAACTGATTTCTGTGCATTATTTTTATATCCTGACAATTTATGAATTCCTATATGAATTCTAGCAGTTTTGCGGTAAAGTCTTTTGGGTTTTCCACATAAAGTTATCATCTATAGCAGCCTATTCTTGAATTGTGAATGTTCTTTGAATATCTCTAAGGATACTAAGAATAATTTTTAAAATTCTTTTTCAATATTGTCCAACTTACTTGTCTTTTAAATCTCATGTCATTGAATTTTAGTACCCACTACACTCTTTTATTATAATTATTATCCTCCAGTTCACCGACTTTCACTTATGAAGATTTTAATTTTTGGTTCATTGTCATTCTATCCAACAGTCTTGCTGCTTGAAATCTAGACAATTTCCATATTTACATGGATGAACTTCTTCCCTCCAATAATCTTACATTCCATCTTAGCCATTAACACTACCAGTTGTGCCTTAGACTTCAATGACAATTTCAACCTCTCCATGATCTCAGTTTCACATTGTTCATCCTCAGACTATCATGTTGGGAGCTTTCTCTAATTCCCCAACTCTAACAATACATTCATCCAACCTGGATCACCAATCCATTAATCCTCCCATACTTTCTCTTTTCTTATCTCCTAAATCATGTAAGTTTCATGGTCAGTCATTACATTAACTCCCTTAAATTGCTTTCAATTCCTTTGTTTCACTGCCACTTTATTATTGTCATTTGACCAAATCACAAGCCTGTATAAATCCTAATTTCTACTTACTTCAAACCTATGCCTAGTCAATTGAACATGGCTGAATGATGTCACTATAAATTTAAATGGATCCTTGATGGGCCCAGGAATCATACCATAGTTCCCTAGTATATTTGTTCTGCTAGTCATAGATAACTATCTCTTTCCTTTCAAATATTTCAATATATCCACTTACCTCCTCATTCTCACCTGATGACTCTATGCTTTTTTATTTGATGACTCAGTTTCTTATTTCATTGAAAAAATTGAAGCAACCATAAGAGAACTTCCACACATTCTCTTCCCACCTGTTAGCCAAATCCCATCACCAGGTCTTCCCAATTACCAATACATGCTGCATATACTTTGCTTTCCTACCTTTTCCTGTAAACGAGCTACCTATACCCCCATTTAAAGCCTTGCCTCCTCTTATACACAAATCCAATCTTTCAAAGACATAATTCCAGAACTCTCCCTTCTCCTTTCCATATCATCAAAGTCTTATTTTCTACTGTGACTTTATTATCCACAAACATATGTTTATGTCTCCTATCTTTCAAAACAAACATACTTTTCTTCATGAATTTTTTATGTAGCAATAGATAACAAATACAGTAATGATATGTTCTACATAAATGTTTCCTTCAAACTTATTGAAGCAAATATTAACTCATTATTTTAATGACTTTAATAGATTACTTAGGAATTGGGGGAAGACAGAAGGACATTTCAAACATAAAGTATTTTGATTTTAAAAAATCTAGAAGTGGGAATAATATGAACATCAAAACAGGGCTTTGAACTCACTGTTCTTGGACTGGTCAGAGCAGACAGCCTGGTGGGTAATGCTTGCAAAGAGCATAAAAACTTGAAGTTAAAATCCCAGACTTCATCCTCAGTGAGACAGAAGCCATCCCCATCTTTGCCAAATAGAAACTGGCATGATCAAAATGCCTGGGAGGAAAGGTTACTTCAAGTTTAAGAGGGGACATACTGATGATTGCAGAGGTAAAAAGGTACAACTGAAGCAAAGGAATAACTAAGGATATCATTAGTGGACAAGAACAGTAGAAGAAAAGGAAAATTCTTAACCTGTGGTAGAAGAGCATAGAAAGGACAATTAGTAAATTTTATTTTAAGTTTTCAAGACATATTATTTATTTATTTATTTATTTATTTATTTATTTATTTTTAAAGATTTTATTAATTTGTCAGAGAGAGAGGGAGAGAGAGAGCATACAAGCAGGCAGAGGCAGAGAGAGAAGCAGGCTCCCTGCCGAGCAAGAAGCCTGATATAGGACTCAGTCCCGGGACCCTGGGATTATGACCGGAGCCAAATGCAGCAGCTTAACTGGCCGAGCCACCCAGGCATCCCAAGACATATTTAATATCATTTTCTTGTTTTGATTATGTTACTTTATGGCTTGAGATCTGAATATAATTGCCTCTACTTGTCTCTTTACTTCCTGAGAAATTTCCAAAATATTCCTCCAGAATTTGTGAATTTTCAGAATGCCTCATTTCTAAGAGCCACCTATAGCTTTCAATTCCTTTCTCAGCTGGGTTAATTCACTTATTATCCCAATCTTCCACTTGTATGATCTAAGTGCATACTATAATAACCCGGACATGGAACTTAGTCCCTTTCTTTGGTATCTTCTCCCCTTAAAATACACTAAACATTTTATTTCCTTGTATCAGGCTTTTGAGTGTTTTATATAAAACCTATATATTATATAGGTTTTACTAAAGATTTGGGAGACAAAGCAATAGTTCACACTATAAATAATGTAACATTAAACATTAGATAACTCTATACATTAACAAAGTCACTGAGCAAATTTTACCCACTTGTGTTGCAGGTTCTTGTCATATTACTTTGCTTCTTCCTCTCTCTTCTCTTTCATCTCTTTCTCGTCCATCCCAGAAATTTATCTAGGTATTTTCCTAAGCAAAGATTGATCCCTCCCTCATAGAAATTATAATGCCAGCTGTTAAGATAGTTTTTACTTTGCTGCACTTGATTGGCTGATTAGTAAGAAATAAATTATAGACTTATGTTGATGATCATTACATAATTCCTTGATACTAAAAAAGTAACATGAATCAAAGGCAGAGGATTTTTATGGCCAGAATGGAAGATGGCACATGAATTTATGCAGTAATGATACTGTATGATACTAAATAACAGGAATAAATTCCAAAGCAAGTATTACACTGGACACCACTGAAAGTAACTAGGGCACCTATTCTTTGCTTTACAATTTGCCAATAAATAAATAAGCATTATTTTACTTTTCTGGTATGAACTGTATTTTAAGATAACTAAATAGCCAAATCTGATGGACAAAATGTTTTCATTTATTCATTTTTAACAGAATTCCAGCAAATAAATGTGAAATGAATGGAAAAAATTTTAATCGCCTTTCTTTAATTACCAATGAAATCACTAAATAAGGCAATAATCACCAGTACATGAAACCATTAGAAAAAAGGTGAATAGGAACTTAAAACAAAAGGTTCAGTTTATCACTATCTGAATCCTCTGATCAATCTTAGTATCACAGAAAGTGAGTCAAACAGCCATTAGATGAATTCTGAGTTGAAGTTCAACATATACATGTCAGGTATTTTCATAATTGTGTTTAGAGATATATGAATTATTTCAAACTCATTATCATAATACCATAAACATGCTGATTTAGGTTTAGTTTACATTCTAGATGAGTTCAAAATCATCATTTTCATTCAAAAAATACTTACTGAGTACTTTATGTTATAGCCACTGTGTCAGGTTTTGCGGATTCAAAAGTGAAAGGATCCAGACCTCATCTTCAAAGAGTTTATAGTCACATGAATGAACAAATGCTCCCAATCCCATCAGAAGAGGTAAATTCAACAGTGGAGGCTATAAAAGTTGCCACCTGTTCCCCTAAAGCAGGCTTCAGAGAAGAGTGGTTGCCAGAGACCACATATAAATGCTGAGTATCTCCCTAATCTGACAATGGAGAAACTGTCATTCATTACACAAGGAATAACAATTACCAAAAAATAAGAGCAGTGAGAAAATGCCACATATGCAGCAAACAGCCAGTGGTCTGGTTTGTCTAAAATAAAGGATGCATGATGTGGTGAGAAGGTGGTGGGTTTTCAGGAGCTAAGACTTAAATTTGTAGGGGAGGGAGAGAAATTCTGAAATACCTTGTTATAGTAAAGATTTAAACATTATATGACAGATATTGGGCTGCTACTGCCTTTTTTAAAGCAGAATAGTGACAGATTATATTTGCTAATGATTGAGATCACCAGGAAGTCTTGTAAGAGATAAGTTGAAGAAGGACATACCTAGCGGCAAGGGTCTTTGGTGACTCTGCAACCTTGATGTGGGGGAGCAAGACAACAGGAGTGGACCAAACAGGAAAGGTTGAATGGGGCCCTGAAAAGAGGGAAAAGCTAATGTCCAAATTTTAAACATAGATGATGGAGTGTGCCAATTTATTGTGTATCAGCTAAAAAAAAAAAAAAAAAAAATAGAAAGAGAGAGAGGGAAACAGAAAAAATGTCTTCCAGAACCTTCTCATATATTTGGTATGTTCCAATTAAGCGATAAGGATTCCTAGAACATTACTGAAATGTCATGGCTTTAGAAATGTCATTATTTCTCAACAAAAAGGAGAATTAGAGTTGAACAGGTTCTTCTGGTCTCAGAACCAAATTATCTTTCAGAATTTATTTATATAAAGAATAAGAATTGAGTTATTTACACTCATCTAGCATGAGGAAAGAAGGGGAGAAGGAAATCTGACGACAAGAGATGTGGTGATGTGTGTTGGGACGAGCCCTGCATTCTAATGACATCTTTTAACAGTGCTCTTTTACAGCAGCACACTTGTACCAGCTGTTGAGTGGTTTTACTTACATCCATTTTAGCCTGTGCATTTAGATGGTATGTACCACCACGTTTCCTATTTTTAGAATATTATTTGGGCCTGTGAGTTATACAATATTCTGAAGTGCATATCTTCAACATCAAGTGCAAAGACCAGATGGATGGAAACTATTTCTTGCTCTCAGTGATTTATTTAAGTCTCCACCTGGCTCTTGAATTCCATGTGGTATTTAAGTCTGGATAATATAACAACACCATATCTGAGTTTATGACATGTCCATGAGCTTAGGGAGCATGCAAGCTAATGGAAAGACAATACACATAGCTGCATTTCCTATAAGTAGTCTGACTTATTATAAATACAGATATATTTTCCCACCAACTCTCTACCTATCCAAAAATACTTTTTAAAAGGCATTTCTTGTTTCTTAGCACATTTCTTTGTGATCCTACAGAATGAAAGAGTAGAGATGATAAGTAAGTGAGGAGAATGAGAATTAGGTAGGGAAGACCAGCAGTGTAAATGCCAAGGGAGGTGAAGAAATAAAGAAAAAAGACTATGCGTCGCCCCCAGAATACAAGTAAGGGTGTATGGAGGCCAATGCCCATGAGTTCTACATCTATAAAGAAAAAATTCCAGGTGCACCTGCGTGGCTCAGTTGGTCAGGAGTCTGCCTTAGGCTCATGTAATGATTTCAGGGTCCTGGGACCTAGCCATGCCTGGCTCCCCGCTCAGAGGGGAATCTGCTTCTTGCTCTCTTCCTCTGCCACTCCTCACACACACTCTCTCTCTCAAAAAAATAAAATCTTTAAAAACAAAATTCCAAAAGAGAGACATCAATGAGTCACTACCCGAAAAGTATTTGCAGAAAGTTGGCCAGATTGATTGGCTCGCTATTACCTTAAAAGAAGACAAATAAAGGGAAATGAATTACTAGTCTGTGTGGTAAAACTCCAGCATAGCAAGAAGGACAAAGGCTTTGGGGCCCCAAATTTGGGGCCTAGATTGCAAATTTCCATGTTTCCACTTACCAGCAAGGTGACTTTAAGCAAGCCATTTAAATCTCCAAGCCCTGAGTGCTTCTTTGTTTACATGCCAATAAGAATACCTAACTCAAGACTGTAGTGAGAATTAGATTACATAATGTTTGGGAAGTATTTTATGTGCCCATAATACGCTACTAAATGGTAACTATTATGTAATAGGCACTAATGATGACTTAGTTGCCCAGTTACTCAATAAGACATAAGCAAGATGCCTTTGTAGGTGCTCTAGGACAGGCAAGGAAAACTGAAAAAAACTAAATGGAAAAGGCCAAAGATGTTTATGATTGGATTAAAATATGAAAACAAAGGTTATAGTTAAGATAGATAAGGGAAGTATGACATCTGGTCACTCAAAGCAAAATCAGTCTTGTTTCATGGGAATAAATGATCATCATTCCTCTAAGGCTGTTAAAAAAAAAAAAAAAAAAGGCTTTTTTGCCCAGTTGCTTAGGACAATGTTGGTATAGATGGTTTCTCAGTCATGATCTGCTAGACTACTCTGGAAAAGTTGAACTACCCAAACCATTTTTTTTCACTCTTGTGGTTTGTTTCCCTTACTCAGCAAATATGTTAGGTAAATGAATGGATGAATCAATCAATGGATGGATCTATCAATCAGTCAAACAATCAATCAATCCGTAGATTAGAAACCCAAAGTACCACCCATCTTAATGCATGAAATAAAGTACAGTGTTACTTGTCAATGAAATCACTGGAAAAAGAGAAAGTAGCAGCTATTAGGAAGGGCAGTTTTCAACAATTCTGAATTAAATGAGTTCTATTTTGCTTTTGCCCATTATTTAAATATGCCATAAACACATGCTGCAAAAGTCTCCAAAAGGCAAGTAACTTTCACTCTATGTCTCACGGTTACCACTCATTATCTAAAGCTATTCCAATAGCAGAGATAATCACCCAGCCTTTGGTGACCTGGAAGCCCTCCAGGAATCAATTTGCATCAGCAAAGCCTGCTGGCTCCTCAAACTCTCCCTACACTGTGGTGGGAATACACTGCCCTGATTAGCAATCCACTTCCTCATTTCTTTTGGTAAGAATCAAATTCCAGACTTCAAATTCCCTCTACTCCCTCCCTGCACAACATGTAAAATGACTATCTGAAGTACAGTAAAACATCATTAGAAAGCTCTTTACAATGTCAAATTTGGTTACACTGAATGTCAATTCATAGAATGTCAGGATAGGAAAAACATTGTTAGGTATGCCATTTTACACTCTCCCACCTGTGTTATAATTTGGCCACTATCTAATGTGCTAATGATTCAAATGGTCTTAAGATGGCTCCCTGTTGTCCAGAAACTAATCATGACACTGTGTCATTTCAAGAGCAGGTGGCCTCCATGTTTGGTATTACTAAAGGCATTGCTGAACTCAGGCTCCCTACTTGCTAACATGAATCCATAATGGCAGTGCTAGAACTAACTTGCCACTAACTAGCTGAGTCTGTGTAGCAAATTGACTTAGGCTCTTTATGCTTCAGTTCCTTCACTAATACAACAGAGAGAACAGCACCCACCTCTGAGGGTTGTGTTGAGGATTAAATATAAAACCCTAGAACAGGATTTGGTACACAGTAAGAATTCTAGAGGAAACAGCTGTGAGGATTTTGAGTTTTATTTAATTGGAGAGCTATGTATGAAAGTAGGGCTACTCCAATCACTCTTAATGAATTGTTTGGCTCTGAAGTGCAGCTTACTTAGAAAGGTCCATGGATCAAACCATGTCATTCATAGACTAAAAAGAATGTGGTAGGGCAGGGAGGACATGTATTCCCAGTCCAATCTGTATGTATTTACATCTGCCAGGGAAGTTATAGTCCATTAGGGAACATTAATATTCCTTCTCTTCGTTCACACTGATGGAGCTTGAACTTCCAAGCCATAGGCCATCTTATCCCTTAGTACTGATATCACAGTCCTAAGCTTTGAACTGTTTATTGTGAAGGTGGGCTTTGCCTGAGTCTTAGATATTGGTTCCCAAAGCTTCCCATCTGGCTATGTGAAAGTCATCGGCAATGCATGCTAAACATAGATCCTAAATTCCGTTTCTGAACATTTTGATTCAGAAAGTCTTGGGATAGCGCTTGGGAATCTGGTAATTCTGAGGCTTAGTCCAGGTTTGAGAATTACTCCTGCCAAACAGGATAATTTTTTTCCCCCACTGAAGAAACAGCTACTTTTGGAGGGAATATTTAACTTATTTTCTTCATCCAATTACACTCCTCCAAACTCTACATCCTCAATCACATAGTGTATTTAACAGCAAAAATTCTAGCCATCTTATAGACTGTAGTAGATCTCCTCAGCTTCCATTCCCTCTTTCCCTCTAATCTCCTAGTCAGGTTTTGGCAGAATTGACCCAACTCTAGCTCTGGCGTTGTTGTGGGGGAAGGTACTGAATGAGTCAAGGCAATCTGTGCATCCTGTCTTCTTGGCCACAAGAATAAATATGAACTTAATTTGAGCAAATGTGATGATATATTTTTGGAGCCCTCTTAGAGGAACTTCTTCTGTTTCACTCTCTTACTCTCTCTCTCATGGGAGGAACTAACAGAAAAGAATTCTCTCTGTTCCACCAAAAATAAATGATGCCGCATTAAACACCAACCTGGGTGCTGTTGACAGGCTTAGAAACTATGAAAGAAGTCAGGTTTAGAATGAAGCCAGCACTGTGGAAAATTAACTTGCCTGCTGAGACAGAAACAACTCATGTCCCAAGAGACGTCACTCAGCAACTGGACGAAGCTCACCTGAACTTCACCTCACCATTGAACATTTTACATACATAACCCAAAACATTTCCTGTATTGAAGCTAGTTTGAGCTGCATTTTCTAGTCTTTGAAGCCAGAAGTATCTCTACTGATTCACAGTCCATAACTAATAGTTCAAAGCTTCATAATGTTGGTCTTGTTCTCACTGTCACAGTTAATCCAAAAGCCCTTGTGCAGAACACTAGCCCATCCAATTTTTACAACTCATCCTCACGTCTGCAACTATGATCTTCCCAACTCCTTGTGTAAGTCTCAGGGACAGGTAGCGTACCACAGTCCCTCACTTTTCCTCCTACCTTACTGGTTACTCCTTCTTAGGCTTCTTTGCCAGTTCTTCCTCTTCTCCCTGACCTCCCTGGTTCAGTCCTTAGACAAGTTGTCGCTCCTGTCCTCACTTCCTTAATGATTTCATTCAGTACTGTTTATGTGCTAATGATTTCCAAACATATGACTAGACTTCTTTCTTGAGCTCCAGACTCATACATAAAATTGTCTACCTAATATATACTCTTGGATATCTAAGAGCCATCCCCAAACTCAGTATTACAAAACTACTGAGCATCTGATCTCCATCTCTCCCTCCAACCCTGAAATATGGTCCTTTTGAAGCCTTCTCCATCTAAATTGGAATCCAGCTTTCAAGTTGCTCAGGTCAAAACCTTTGGAGTCATCCTTGACATCCATGTTTTTCTCATATTCTCACATCTAAAAAGTCAGTGAATTCGCAATTAAAAAAAAAAAAAAAAAGAAATGCAAAACAGATGTCCAGTCAAGTCCTGTAGCTATACCAAACTGCACTGGATGGACCATCAGGATTTTATGGATGGGAGACACAATTCTAAATGACTATAATAGAATTACATATGAAAGAAGAGTTAATGGTACCACAAGAGAGTAATTTATAAGTACCAAATGACTACAAAAAAGTCAATGTTAGGGGCACCTGGGTGGCTCAGTGGGTTAAGCCTCTGCCTTCAGCTTAGGTCATGATCCCAGGATCCTGGGATCAAGCCCCTCGATCTGCTCTCTGCTCAGTGGGAGCCTGCTTCCTCCTCTCTTTCTGCCTGCCCCTCTGCCTACTTGAGATCTTTGTCAAATAAATAAATAAAATCTTAAAAAAAAAAGTAGATGTTATAGTACGTTATAGAAGAGAAAGATCTGCTGCAGCTCTGGAGGTCAAGAAAGAGGGCAAAGTAAGATGATTACTAATGAAGGTTTTAAGTTGTAAAGATGAAGGTTTAAATCTACAGTATGACTTTTAGCAAGTAAGCTATATATTTAACCTCTCTCAGTCCAGTTTGTCCATCTATAAAATTGGAATTTTGAGATTAGATAATAAATTGTAAATGTTTTCAAAAAATAATAAAAATAAATAAATAAATAAAAATGCTATATGAATAGAACTTTTGCCCTGATAATACAGTTATAATAATAATGTTTTTAGAGTTCAAATCTTCATTCTTAATTTCTCTCCCAAAATTATTTAGATATCTTGTATTTTTATTTAAACATATCTGAAAGAGAATGTTGATATCATATACTCATGTTTATCTGTTTCATTTTAGAGAATTCCATGTTCCTCCATTATGTCTATATCAGTGTATGCATATGTACCATATGTTTAGCTAAATTAAATTTAACTGAATAAGTCTCCATACAATGAAGTTTTGCAAAGAGTAAATAAATGTTATTTCTAAATCATCACCACCATCAGTTGATCTTAACTACAGAATGCATATATGCAAGAATTTATCAGTATGAGGCACCTGGATGGCTCAATCAGTTAAGGGTCTGACTCTCGATTTTGCTCAGGTCGGGCTGGACGTGAAACCTGCTTAAGATTCTCTCTTTTTGCCCCTTATCCTGCCCTCTCACTCTCTTAAAAAAAAATAAAGTAAAATGTATGCGTGCATGATTTTCAGTTTGTCCAGCAGAGCAAAACATCTGCTATTTATAAGATAAAATCAGCCAGAACAGTCCTTATCTTTTATGGATTTTAATTCTTTAACACAAGTTGCACTTGTTCATATCTGGTGTCTTATTTCAAAATATATATTTATGTAATCAAATACACTGAGATATTTTTGAACTTTGATAAGGCACTGGATGGACCATCAGGATTTTATGGATGGGAGACACAATTCTAAATGACTAGCAGATGGTGATATAACTAGATATTGACAAAACCCACATTTCCCACCTCTCTTTTCAGTTAGAGTTCTCTTATAACTTGGTAGAATTAAATCACCCATTAGATATGAGAAGCATATTTTCTAGAAAATCAAAATATACTTTATTCATTATTTATTTACAACTGTCTTTGTTCCTAAAAGTAATATGTGATGCATCTGAGACAGGATCCCCCTGCACTTAGATTGATATGCTTGGCATTTACAGTGGATGATATTACAGACTATGTGTGAATTATTTTGAGAGGAGAAGTGAAATAATTTTTGTTTTAGAATTTATGTCACAAAGTAATTCACTTCAAACCAATTGAAATTTTAACTAATTACATTTAAATTTAAAAATTTTCAGTTATACACAATTTCTCGGAAATTGGTCAGATGAATTTGAAAAATATATCTAGTATAAAATATATCTATATATCCAGATATATCTTGGAAAATATATCTTTAATCAGGATTTAGTTAGGAAAACTGAAGCAACCCTAGATATTGGTATAGAAATCAGTACAGAGAATTATACACTTACACAATATTGAAAGGATGGGAGAATGAAGATAAGAAGGCTAGTTTCAGAAATTCTGCAAGTGAGTTGACCACAGGGAAGCTGAGCTGTCTATTGCATCAAAATGAGTAATTCTTAGAAGCTCTTAAGTCAAAGAAAACCATCACTGAATATCTTGGTTAACTACTCAGAACTCTCTACCCAGTTGAGCACAAACCAATATAGAAGGGAAGCAAAGCAGTGACAGGTGCACTTTTAGACACTTTGGTTAAAAAATAAAATGGTAATGCTAATAGAATCCTTTCAGGTAGAGAAAATTATGCATTTTCTAAGATTATGACACCACTTTCCATGGGTGCTTTTAGGAGTTCTACATCTTGTGGAAAACTACAACCTGTTGTGACCTTGGCAATAAATGAGCTTGTACTGTATTAAGTGGAAAATCCTAAGTCTTAATCAGATCAGAGCCAGATGATCTTGTCATCTCCTCATGATCCGCTGGATTGGATTTATTCACACACACACAGCTCTCCCCCTCCCCACCCCCACCGACCCGCCCGCCCCGGGGCCCCAGCAACATGTGCTCAGTATTTCCAAAGCTAGCTTATGTCAATCTCACTTCAGGATCACTTCTCAATCTGTTTTTCTAGCATCTCATGATCCCTTTAATATCTCTATACCTGGACCCTTTTGCCTTACTACAAGCTTGACTTTCCTGTCTATTCCAATGTGCACAGAGATTTTTAAAAAATGCTGATGGCTCAATATTTTGTGTATGCCGTGTAAATTTATGTGTGACAAATCCATCAGGGACTGCAGGCACAGGATGTGATAAAAATTCTCATTCCTTGAATCTACTAAAGCGGAAAAAGTACCAGAATGTGGCAAATAAGGGAAGCCGCAATAGTTAATTATCATGACACACAGCTCATCTGTAATTAATCCTTTTCTTCAGCAGGATTCTGCAACTGTAGCATTTAAAAAAAAAAACACACAAAAAAACAAAAAACACCAAAACAACAACAACAACAAAAAAAAACAGGTCAGATGATGCTTTAATTAAGGCTGTACAGTGTTGTTGCTTCTACAGCAACAAGAACTGTTTTTTGTCTATAGGTGTGTGTGAAGCACTACAAATATTTTCTTAACATCTTCACAGAGTGCTGTTTAAGCATCTTTGCTAGCATTATGTCTGGAGACAGACTGATTACAATTCAAAGGCGTTTTTCTGTTCTCCTCACACCCATCTTAAGAGCCACTAAAACAATCTAAATGTCATGCCAGTGGGAGAAGACGCTCTCACCAAGGAGCTGGAAATGAAACATAAGGTACCACTGCAGTTGGGAATGGCACTGTCTTGAAATTTACAACCCTCTTGACCAGCTGCCCAGGCTCAGATCAAGGGTCTTGGCATGTGCTCACTTGACAAGATCTGACTGGTAATGAATCCCCTACTGTCACCCTGAACTATTGATCCCCAGCTGCAATATTCAGTGGTGGGATGTATATTGTGAGAAGGTAATACAGAAAGGAAAATTTAACAGTCATTCTATTTTATCTGCAATTCTTTTACAAACTATTGCATGAAATACTGGCAGTATGCCCTAGCTAGGTCCTATTAAAAAGAAAGAAAACTAAACTAAAATAAAAGTCTTGTCCTATGTTTACAAAGATAACTGCTATTGCCAAAGCAGAGAATTGCACTGTGATAGACAGTGAGTGCTCACCATTATCTGTGTTCTTTTCTTTGGTGAATGGTCAGTCACAATTCCCAGACCTACTACAATTAGATAGGGTCGTGTGACTTGTTCTCACACTTAAACCTGAGAAGCAGCAATATGTGGCACCTCCATTGTCAAGGCAGTTTAGAATGATGGTGCCTTCTCCACATTTTCTTTCTTTGTTAGTCAGCTGATTTCCGATAATCCGAAATCCGAGTACTTTTACTTCCTGGCCCTAGAAGATGAAAGAATCTTATGTGGAAGACCCCTCCATCCACTCTACTAGCTTGCATTAAACTATGACATAAGCAAGTAAGTCCTCATTGTGTTATGTCACTGAGTGGGAAAGCTTATGTTAGTGCTTCATCTATGCCAGTTGATACATGTGCTGCATTTTTACACGTATTTGTATTATTCTTCTAGTTCCTCCTGTGATTACTAGTATGTATTTGTAAGACACTTGGCTAAATATAAGGATCTGTTGAGATTTTTGTGGCATAGTTTGTATGAATAGCATTTTTCTCTACACTGTGGCAAACTAATTTACATTGGTCTTAAAAATCTTAGGTTTCCCTTGACCAAGGTAATCAACTTGAACAATCTAATCAAGAAGTGACCAAGATTTGTCATTAAGTAGTCTATTTCTAAATCCTAGGGAAAAAATACCTAATTCAGCACTGTAGACTTTAATAAATTTACAAGTAAAATATGCTATCTTAGCCAGAATTATGGAGTAGCAAGAAAAAGTCCTCCCTTGTTTAGAGGGCTCCAGTGACAGTCATCGTGGGTCTGTCAGGCTACATTGCCTACAGATGGTAGGCAATCATTCTCCCATTATAATTGTATATAAACTGCATAAATTATAAAATGCATATTGACTTCTACCTGCTTTACTTGGTGGGATGACATATCAATAACCCATAAAGCATTTAATAAGCAATGGGAAATAACCCTTTGTACAATTTGCTCAGTATAGCCTATAAGCAAAGGAATTTGCCTCCTTTTTTTTTTATACATTTGGGAGAGACAGAGAGAGCAAATGAGAGCATGAGCAGAGGGGAGCCTCAGAGGGAGAAGGAGAGGGAGAAGGAGACTCCCCACTGAGCAGGGTGCCCGATGCAGGGCTCCATCCCAGGACTGTAGGCAGCTGCTTAACCAGCTGAGCCAGTCAGGCACCCTAGAATTTGCCTATTGTTTGCCCCAGAAATATATATTGTTCTCCTTACTGGAGATCTCTGTGGTTCTGATAAATAACTCTCTAAGATCTTATTTTTGAGGTTCTCAAACAGATCTGGCTGCTTCTGTACACATTAAAAAACTTGCAAACATCAGCTTTCTGGAAAGATGAGGAATACACAGACATAAAAGCCTTGATCTTTTCCATCTTATCTCCAAAAAAAAGTAAATTCAACCAAGTTCCCCTAGACAAATCATTTCCAGTTTTGGTGCTTTTCCTTTTTTCAAAAGCAACTGGAACTCTGGGATACAGAAATTTAAGCCAGCCTCTTCAGTTCTTTGCCTCAGATCTTATGAGAATAAGGAGGCTGCACTGGCCATTTGGAAATCACCTGAGAAACAGAGAGCCAGTAGTAATTCTTTTATATCTGCTTTACCCCTCCAGGCCCTGTACCCAATTCCAGCAGAAGTTGGCAAAGTCATGTGGCAACTGGCTTTACCACTAAAAGTAAATGAAGTTATGTTTCTTAGAAGTATTACTACCACCACTGAGAAACCGAAGCCATTTCATCATTCTTCCCATGGTAGGGTATGTGACCTGCTTTGAATGAACCAAATAACAATTGCCTTTTAGCCCTAGAGCCCCATCTTAATGGATTCTGAAAAAATTATGCAGTAGGATTATAAAAACCAGAAGAGAAAGAGATGTTATTGGTGTTAAACTGTTTCAGACCTCAGAAATTGACTCTGTTTCATTTTTGTGAATGTATGTGAGGTCACCAATGTTTTGACAAAACCCACATATATGCCACATATATCCCATATGGGAAATGTGCCCACAGTACTCAGGCTGTCTGCTGTTGGTAAATAGAAGCTATGTTAGAGCACTTTCTATAGTGTGAAGACTGGCCTGTGGTACTTCAGTGTTCAGACAGTGTGATGTTGGTAGTTCCTGAAATGGAAACATGGGGCTGTTAGAAATATCTTTTCAGTTGTCATCATGACAGACACCAGCAGAAAAGAACTGGTCCACTTGTAACATACATCTCTCCCAATTGCTCCTCTTATTTCACTCACCCCACCATTACCATTAGTAGTAGAGGAAAGAAGGTAGGACAGACAGATGAATGAATGAGTGAATGAACGAACGGAAGAAATCAAGAGCACTTAATGGATTTCACCAATTATATAGTTTTTATTTTTTCCTTCTTTTCATTATTAACAATAATCAAGCAAATTCCTAAACTTAGAATTAGTTATGCAAATATTCTGTGCTTTCTTTGTTTAAAAGTTGTTAGCAGCTGCTACTAGGACACCAGAATGTAAATAGTATCAGGTGTGTATTATTATACCCAGCTGAACAGCTGCAGCACTTACATTTAATTCCATACGTTATACTTAACCCTTACTTCCCTGCAATAATAGTGGTTCTTGTGTAAAGTTATCCCGAGCTTCTCTCTAGAAGCCCTTGCCAATAGTAATAAAGAATGCATGGATAATCAAAAAACCACAAAGAACTCAAAAATGTCATTCTAGGCAACAGCTTCTCAAATACACTCATCTAAGAGTTGACCAAGATACCAGATTATCTTTTCTCCATTCTGTCCATTGTCTGCGGGTGGAGAGGGTGAGGTGGGGTGGGGGACTTAGCACTGTAGAACAGGTACAATGGTGAAGGAAGAAGAAAAAGAGATCCAAATGTAGTAGTCCACATTTTCGATAATTACTTCCTGGAAAATAAAAGCACCAGTGTCACTCACCAGTCAATAAGCATCTTCATTGTAGAATATACTACAGAAAAAATACTGTACAGACCCTGCACATTTAGAATTAACTATCTGATTGGAAAGATGTTATTAATATGGAAGAAATGTAAAATAATAATAAAAATGTAAAAATAATAAATGTAAAATAATAATAATACGGAAGAAATTATTTCAGAACATGTAAGTCTCATGGGAGTCAGAATTCTCAAAGGTGAGAAATGGTTTTAGGCCAGCATAAAAATTTGAGTTGGGACTTTGAAGGATAATTTTTATGTTAGTGTGAAGAAAATAGTGATTTAGAGTTCTTGGAAGTCAGGCTCTAAGTCATCTGATTACCCAGTGGCACCAAAAGGCTAGAGCCAACAGTGGACATAAAGAAATATTTCCTCATATCAGAAATGTGTGCTATTTGGGGCCACTTTGACACTATGTCCTACCGTTATTTAGGAAACAAAGTTAACAGTGAATTCACTATTAAAAGGGTGTTATATTATGCTTCTAAAGTAAGAAGGATCAAAGGGAAGGACTAAGTCATCATTTCTGTTCAATATGCCAGATAGAAAGAGAAGGTCCATTTTTTTGGTCATCTACAAAATGACAGGCCACATGCTGAGCACTTTTCTTGAGAGGCCTAGTTTTTTACCCTCATAACACCATCCAACGTAGTTATACAGCTAGGATTTATGTAGCTCAGAATTCCAGTCTCCAAAGCCTAAGCTCCTTCTAGAACTCCATTCTGTCTTGTCTAGACCACTTACTGGTCTATCAACATTTGAGCTGCTCAGTAGAACTGAACAGCAGAATAAATTAACTGAAGGTACAGTCTAGACCAGCTTTCATTTGGCCCAGGTGTAAATACTTAGAAAGGCAATAACCTGAGTGAACAATTTGCCTAAAACCATACAATAATATTCCCATTAACTCCACTAAACAATGGAATCTAAGATTCACCATCCACACACACAAAGGTACACAGACACACACAGAAGTGCACACACATGTATGTACACTTTCACATACTCCATGAACACATCACTGCCCCTTCACCATACCACACCATATGCAAACACACACACATAATCCTTTGATTCTCACTCTTCTCTCTAGAACAGTCCAGCTCCTGGCACATCACCAGAGGCAAAGCTGGCTATTTGGCAGCTGAGGAAGTTTAGCCAGACTCACTTTGAGGGATATGATGCCTCCACAGACCTCTTAATTCTGTAGATGGGAGTACCTACATGGGGAAAATCACCAGGTTTTCCAAGGTGTTTTTACAAGCACAAAATGATGAAATGGGCACATATCACAAAGACTGTTAAAACCTAGGACACTGGATCCAGGCTGCAGGCCCTCCCTCACTCCCACTCTGGTTGCTGTGTCCTCTCCTGGGCACAGTTCCCACAAAAATATGTATTTCTCTGGGCCTCTGGCAAGGTAAAAGGTGAGTCATCGTGGACCTTCAGAAAGGTGCACCCTTGAAGGCAAAAGTAGTTTATTGAAGGGTTTCGGAGGATTTGATAGGATGCCGTTTGTCAATAAATTCTCAAATGCTGATCAGACCTGGGATGGAGCAAGATGGTCTGTGCCTCAAGCCTCAGACCAAGCTGGAAGCACAATGACTGAAAATGTGGAATTGGGATCCTACCCCTCCTCTTCTCCAGCACCCACAGAATAAAAACTGTATACTTCTGGATTCCTCAGACTTTTGATCCTATTACCTGTAGTCTCAAAAAACATTCTTTGTCTGAAAAGCAGTTACTTAAGCCTGACCTGTGAGCTTCAGGCACAATCTTTTAACAGCATCAGGTTTGATCTCACTTATTCTTGTGGGAGACTCCCTTTGCCCCTTTCCTGTGGGCTCATACATACTTGCTTTCTCTCTCTCTCTCCTTCACCTTCAGGTGTTCATCTGCAGAGATGTTTTTGACACCTGTTGGAATGTGAGGTTTAAAAGGGTCTTTGAGATTTAAAGAGGGAACTTAGAGGCATGAAAGAGATCTTGCACACACCTTGCTGGGGACAGTCTGAGCAGGGAGCACCAATGCCTGGCCTAAATCTCTGCGTCTTATCATTGACTTGGATTTCTAAGTCTCTGATTACTGCGGAAAGCAGAGGCATTTTCACCTTCCTGTGGCCCTCTATAAAGCCTAGGAGAAATTCTAAATCATTTCCTGCTGAGAATTATAATACTAACATAGGAGGGGAGAAATTAATATTTTAAAAACTTTCACAAGATCAGAATTTTCCTTTTGGTGTCTCCAAATTTTGATGGACTCAAACTTTGATTATAAACTGAATAAAGATTTTTTAGAATTTTATACCCCTGAGTGATGTTTCACTTTCTGCCCTCCTACTTATTTACTATGTAGTAGGGGACAGAATTGAGCGAGGCAGGGCAGTGGGGGGCAGGGGGTGGGCATGCCAATTCTGAGTGAAAATTAAATGACCTAATGAATTACACTTTGTTAGTAATTTCTAACATCTCTGCCAGGTAATTTCCATAGATATTTGGATGCTTTATCCAAAACAACAACAACAACAACAACAACAAAAAACACACCAAAATAAACGGTGTTAAAGGTTTTACCATAGTAGGCCAGCCAGGGAAAATTTGGGGAATTTGTAATGTACTGCAGATCGTACCATATAGAGAGCAACAACATATTGCCTATGGATGGGCCAACTGTGGGCTTATGCACATAGAGAGCATGGGAGGGGGGGAAACATCATTAATCTTTATGTCAAAAGCTTATTTAAAAAAAAAAAAAAGGCACTGAGTATTTAAATGATTCATTCCACTGAATGCTAAGTAAAAAGAAATCAACCTACTTTCTTATGGTCTTTGCTTCTGATTTACATCACAGGCTGTAAGTTTCAAGCCCTCCAGACTCTAACCGAGGCTATTGCTGGCATTTGCTCATCTCATGGGTAATGTGATACAATTTGGGCAGTGGTTGTTTACAACTGGCCCTTTGTGACTAGCTAAAAGAGAGATGATGGACCTAGATCACTAAAAATGGGCAATCAGCAGGCTGCAGGTATAAAGCAACACGGCCTCTTTGTTGGTTTGAATGCCCACATTGAAACAGGATGATTTCACCTGGTGCAGCACCCCCCAAAAGGTAGCGTCTCCACCTCCCTGCTCATGCTCAAGTGCCTAGAGATGGGATTAGACTGGAATGTGCCACCACAGAAAGACATGACCACACAGAATTTACAGATTTAAATAGGCAAAATGTTATGAGAAGCAAGTAAACTGATATGTGATGACAAGCACTGACCTGCTCCCATGAAACAACTATAGAACAATGCAAGAAAACGTAAACACAAGCACTAGACTGTGTGGCAACAGCTGTTAGAGAAGCGTGGAAATGTCTTCAATTAGTGGATAAGACTTGAGGTAAGTTCTGATTTTAAAATGGAGAGATCTCGGGAAAGAAGCTGAGGACTGGCTTGGGCTGGACCAAGTGAGGACAACAAATGGAGACTTTTTTTTTTTTTTTTTTTTTTTTTTTTTAGAGGGCAGAGGGGCAGAGAAGGAGAGAGAGAGAGAATCTTAAGCAGGATTCACACTCAGTGGACCCTGAGATCATGACTTGAGCTGAAATTAAGAGTTGGATGCTTGACCAAATGAGCCACCCAGGTTCCCCACAAACTCTATTTTTATTCATTCCATAAATAAATGAGGAACCTCCACAAGCCAGGCAGTCAGCAAGATGCTGAGTATACTGTATGGAGCATAGCATAGAAACCTAGGGGAAACGAAGTGAAGGAAATGAAAGAAAAAGGTATATGAAGTAAAGAAATATGGAAAAACACTCCTTCAACAGAAGAAATATGTATGCCCACCCTATAAAAGATTGCTATTGAAAAGAACATTTGTCCTAGTTGTAAATAAGCAATAGAACAACAACAAACCAAGGTGGAATGTTTCTTCTTCATGCCTTAACTTTTTTTTTATTCCACAGTTAGTTGGCTCTTTATTTCTAACATTATTTACTAAGTAAATAATCACACAGCACTTGAATTCAAGTCTATTACCTAAATTTCATGCATTTCTGAGATTAAAATGTTTTCAAGAGTTTAAAATGGTAAAAAAAAAAAAATAGGAATTATTTTCTTTAGAGTTGTATGGTGTAGTGGAAAGAGTTCAAGAATTGGAGTCAAAAGTCTAGCTTCAAATGCCATTCCTACCACTTATTAGCTATGATCTTAGGTAAATTACTAATTATTTCTGAACTTCAGCTTCCTCATCTGTAAAAAAAGATACAAACAACAGGGCAGTTTTGAGACTCAAATAAGATATTGTGGGTCTATATGTCATGAGCTATAAACCATCATGACAATAGTAACTCTAAGTATTGTCCATGTAAAAAGAAAGATGTATGTTATGCTGTATCATGTTTTGGGGTTCTTTTGTTTTTACTTTAGATCTCTTTCATTGCTCAGCACAACGTCTGGCACTTAGTAGATAATAAATATTTGTTGAAAGAAAAGAATAAAAAGATAATGCTTCTGGCTGTCTTGATAAAAGTTGTGCTCCAAATTCTTTTTCTAGGAGTGCTTAAGAATATTACAGTCATTTGATCAAGCTTTACAATATACAGCCTTAGAATAGTTTTTGTTTTCTACCTCCTGCAGCAAACCAACTAGCCCTTACTGGAGTCAAACCCATAAACTTATGCCCATCTCAGATCACAGTTTGTTCTAACCAAAAAAAAGGAATCAGCCTGGATGACAAAGAAAAAAACGAAAGTGTGTACTGAGCCCAGTCCTATAGATGTGTGCAGGTTTAAGAGCCCCATTTTCTAAATGATGCATGGATCTAAGAGAATGAAGAGGCATGATTTGTGTCCCTCTTAAGGAAAACAGATATAATGAGCTCACACTTTCAGCTTCCACTCATCCAAACAGTGAGTTAGGGAATCACAGAACAGTGCTTCTTTCTAGAATCCCTCGTTACCAGACTTTCAGACATATCGTACCCTTCACTTTCCTAGATTTTCACCTCTGTGTAATGCATACAGACATATGGGTAAATCAACAACAACCCTCAAGGAAGCTATAACCACCCAGCATGTACATTTTGCAGCTCCTTCAACTTGCTTCCCATCCTCTTGCACAAATCAGGTTTGAATGCCCGAGCTTGTCACCTGGTATACAAAAATGCAGTCTAACACTGTATTTATTAGCAACCCATTTCCCTTATGTTTAATTTATTGTTACATTTTTTAAATGTACAAACAGTTATACCAGTTTTATACACAAAACCACAGGTACCGTTTTGTAGCTGTCAAAATTCCAGCAGCCTGTGGAGAGAGACAGTTGAATAGATGTCCTATGCTGCCATCTAGTGCTTTTGTTAAGACACGGGCTTATTCACATATCTGGAAATGAGGAAACAAAGGCAGCTCAAGGCGCCCAAATTCTGGAACAGCTACTGATATGCATTATTAAACAGATGCATTTATGACACTTGGATCATATTCCCTGGAACCAAGCAACTTAACTTGTTTTCACACAACGGCAGCTTACATCCCTGCTCTTGCCTGGCAAAGCTCTGGCCTTCTACCCTGGAGGCACCTGGTTTAAATCCAAACTGACTGGGCAACAAAATGTCCCTCTGAGCCTCTTTCTACAGCTCCCATCTGGCTGAGGTTCTGTTGGCATGTCTCATCTTCCAGGAGGGATGATTTGATCTGAATGCCTTGTCTATTACTTCAGTTTTGGGAGAAGGTACAAAGGAGTCAGACAGCTTTTTTTTTTAAATCATTATCTTTAAAATTGACTAAAACACCAGCCATTTTCTTTTCAGTGGCCAAAAGTAATGCTTCTGAATTTTCTTTTGCTCCTCAGCTCACATGATTTGTATCATTAGTTAGATCCTAGATCTGCTTTTGACTCCCTCCCTTTATCTATTCCTGGATTTCAAAAATATCTTTCTTCTCCTCAATCAATCAGCATGTCTCTCTATTACACACATGCTATGCTAACAGCACTGTATCCGGCACTGGTTGATGGGTGGATACATAAAAAGAAAATAACCTTTCCATCTGTATCTCTGATCACTTCCTGCCTCTGGCCTCTAAGAGACTTTATCTTCCCTCTCCTGCTAGATTCTTTCACCCTTTCTTCTCTACTGTTTCTTTTTCTTCCTTTGACTGTATTCAAGCCTCTCTTCTGGTTAAAATAAATATGGGGCTTCACTTGATTCTGCTGTACTTTCCTGCTACCGGAAAATGTCTACTTTCTGTGCTTGTATTTCTTCAAGCTTTTTTTTTTTTTTTTAATCTCAGTGAAGAAGTCACTGACCCACTAATCTGTTGCTCAAATATGGAGCCCATTGACTGGCAAATTAGGAAGTGCCCTTCCAACAAGGTGGAGTGAATGTCTGTTAGGGCTACAGATCCTAAAAGGGATTCCTGAAACTAAGAGGAAGTCACAGTAGACGACATCTGTGTTCCTTCCAACTTTGATTCTGTCCTTTTCAAACTGAGTTCTGTTATAATCTTCCCGGTTTTGCCAGCTACTCGCTACTTGACTCCATCTGTAAACTCATTACATTCTAAAGAGAAAGTAAGCCTCTCCAGAAGATTAAAGAGTCAAATTCTGTTCCCCCTTTGTGAATACATTGCTTCATCAGTGCACCCTGACTGTGCCCCTTTCTTGAAGCACTCTCTGCTCTTCTCTACTTTGCTCATTCTGTTTTTCAAGTATTCCATTGTTTTCAATTTTTTAATGATTTCTTGTTTTCCTTTCTGGAGACTTTATCAAACATGCATGTTTGTGGATTTTCCAAATGTATTTACCTATTCCCACTGCATCCTTACACAATGTTTCACAATAGTGACAGGGATGATGACAGTACCTGATGACAATTTGCTCGAGTTTAGCTCCTGCTTCTTCAAAGATAGTTCCCAAATCCTCCATTTCCAATATCATTTTTCAGCCTTTCTCAATACTGACATCACCACTTACATTTGCAACAGTATAGTTCTTTTTTGTCCTATCAACACTATATGGTAAGTGAACCCTGGGCTCTAACTCTAGTCCCCAACAGACAGGCTTCCCAACTGTGTCTATTGCTATCAACAGCAACAATATGCCAAATCTTCAACTCAGCTTAGTACCTTGCATTTATTTTGGATTTATCCTTCTTTTATCCCCAATATTTAATCTCTTCCCTGTCTTAGAAATTCCTTCTTGATTTACTTCACATATGCATCTTCATTTCCATTTGCCTTTGCAAATGGGCTTAAACCCTCATTACCTTATAGCTGGGGTGCAGAGTAACTTCAGGGAAGCTCTTCTGGCTTCTAATTCCACTCCTGAACCAGTTCATCTCACAAAAAAGCTGGAGTAGTCTTTCAGTCTTTCAGACTTTGCTATTATGGAAGTCGCCTGTTAAACACCCATAATAGCTTCTTATTGCTTCTCAATACCACATCAAATTTCTGCAGCTTCACATACTCAAGGCCCTTTGCCAATTACATCCTACTTTCTCTGAACGCATGTTCCCTGAACACATGTCCCCAGTTCCACTCAAACTCATCTCTTTGGCATCACCTATACAGGAATATTTTGCACACAGCAGTCTTTCCCCACGGAAGGCCTCATTCACTCCTTCCAAAAAATTAGGTCTTATTAACGCATCAAAAATACACTTGCCTCCGGATAACAATCTAAGGCAGATCACACCTGTCTCTAAACTCTACCTTGAGATCCTTCCTCAAGTGGTCTCACTTTAAGGGAAATACAGATGCTCATAAGAAGCTGGACAACAGGCTCTGGCCTGATGGGTTGATTACCACATTTGCTGGTCCCTGCTTTCTGACATAGGTCCATGACGTTACTATGCCTCAGCAGGAATGCTGCATGATGTCTGCTTAGTGTGGTCTGTTACTGACGATGGACACTCACCCTGCTTTCAGATTGAGAGTTTCTTGGAATAGGCTCCTATCATGCCCTAGATGAGTAATGAAGATGAAGAGGGCAATCCAACAACTTTTGACACTGTGATTTGATGCACCCACTCTAACATAATCATTTTGATGTAGCTGTTTTGACATTAAAAATGGCACTTTCAATGTACAAAATCACTGTTTTCTTTGTTGTGTCATTACTAATTGACATGTGAAACCAACATCCCTGACTCTTACTACACCTTTAACTCTCACCATGATGCATATTTTAAAACACTAAAAGCCAGAAGTTAAAATATTATGTCAAACCCATGAATCCATGTTGAAAATTCCTGGCAGGTAACAAAGCAGCTGGGTCCCAGTGTCATGGCACAACTGGCCTTGGAGGTGAGCTGGTGATGTGGTATGAGAACTGACAACAGAGCTCTGAGGGAAAGGCATTAGCACATTTATGGGTCTCAAGCTGGTACAACCACCATCCTAAGGATGGTGTGGCCAGTAGGTGTGGTTCCATATGAAGAAGTCATGAGAGGTAGACTTGTAACTTACTGGTCCCTCCGGCACGGAGTGTTCTTCATGAGCATAAAATGGATGGGTAATTGGGCCCCGACACAAGAGTTTAAGTTGCTTAATGCTCCTGCATCTATCATAGGGCAAAGCTGGGGATAAAGGTTTATTACTTCTTTCCTGTAAAGCAAGAAGCAAGGTTGCACTGGGAGAGAGGGTGGTTTAGAGGGTCCTAACAGTATGATCTTCAGTTTTATCAAGACTGCGGCTTGTATTTCTTAAAAGGAAAGTTCCTTACAGACAGCTAGTTTATGGTTCACCCCTAAGTATTCCATCATTTCTGAATCTAGTATGGGATTCTGTACCCCATAACGGCTTAGTAACTGTTCACATGAGTGATTTGGCCCCAGCAATTCAAAAAAAGTTGCTGTAGTTTAAAGAGACAGATCTTTCTCTTTGACAGAAAAATTAATGTATATGGGTAAGGAGGGAAATGCATGTAACAAAAGTATTGTTTTCTTGTTCATTTGTTTACTTGTGTATTGTCTATCTCCCTACATTCCACCCACAGTAGAATGTATACTCCCTGAGAGCCGGAACATTGCTTATATTCCCTGATGTTGCCCCATGCTTTGCATAGTGATTGGCATATAGTAGCTATTCAGTAAATATTTATTAAAGAAATAATTACTTTTTTCATTAGGAAAATAGGGTCCCTTTGGACTAACAGTTCCAAAAAGGAGTTGTTTGGTCTGTTCCAAAACAGCTTTGTGATTAGCTATGTTTTTCTCTGGGCCTTTTTCTGCTCAGAATCCCTGCCAGGGAAGAAATGCTAAAACTCCCATCTTTTAAATATGTAGATCCCTGACATTTGGTTGCTTCATGAATTTTACATTGCATAATGACAAGTGTTTAATTTTATAAACTGCTCCTGTAATAGATCATTTTCAAGGAGAGGCATAATCTGGAAATGCAGTGTAAAGTGCTGTTGCCGAATTAGACAAATGTCTTCCCTCAGCCAGCGATCCTTTCTGTAGTAAATGTTTTCAAGCACTGACGGATTGGAAGCCATGGAAATAGTCTCAACACCCAGCTGGCTGACTGAGTCAGAAATGAGATGGTCCATGGATCCTTCTCTCTTCCAGGCTGGTGTGTACCAACCCTCAGAATATCTCTGGAGTGAAGGAAACACAAACAATTGACTTGTTTCCTGAGGCCCAAATGGTCTTAACTAGGCCCGATTTTTAATCTTTCACCATTACCACAAAAATGGAAGTCAGAGAAGTAAGGAAAATAAATAATTATTTCTGGGTTCTGAAAAAGGAGAGGTTAGTGCCTTATTACGGACTACCTTAAGTATCTATGTAACATATCAGTCCTCTAGATCACCTCATGTTGGTTTGAGGTTATAACGGAAAGAGAGGCCACACTGATAGTCACATTATGGATAATTCATGCTTCATACCTCACATTTCTGTCATTGTTTGGGCTCAGGAAACTCACTGACTCTCTTGTTCCTTGGTTTCCTTGTCCAAAAAATATGTTCAATAGGGTTCCCTTTTTAATAGGATTCTGATTAAGAAAATGGAGATTTGTCTTCAAAAGTGAGTGGCTGTAAAAGCTATATGGTTGAAAGAAATGAGAGAGTTTCATAAATTATATACAAAGATTATTCATTACAAATATTTCAAGCAAGGTCATCTAATATGGTTTTTAAAAAAGAGTTGTACCAAAAAAGATTACAGTCAGTTACCCATTGTCAATCCTCAGGGTGTTCTGTCACTCAACAAGGCAGCCAGCCCCATGTGGCAGACAGAACAGTGGGCAGATATCAGGAAGCCCTGAGTTTAGATAATGCTCATGGAGTGACTATTGTATCTCAGATATTGGATAAGTTTTATAAAAGCTAAGAACCTTGTCCAAAGTCACAGAGCTGGGATTCAAATGCAGAAGTCAGATTCTAGTGCCATACTCTTAACCATTCTTCCATACTACCTCCCAGTAAAATAATTTCTGGCAAGTCACACTCAGCCCACACTTAAGTTTAGGTTGAATTACATAATATATAAAGTCTTTTCCAGATAGAACAGGAGACTGGGCAAGCTATTCTGTTTCTTTCACAGAATGTATCATTATATCCTTCTTTTGCAGAGTACAAATGCGCACACACACACACACACACACACACACACACACATCCTTCCATCTTTCCAGCTCTGTCCTGTCCAGTTGAGAGCCCAATTTCACCAGCCCAACACCTTATACGGCACTAAATGCTCCATAAATGGAATTGACCAGTAACACTGGATTCATGTTTTTTAATGCTTTGCTGATTGTGTCAACAGCAACCTCATGCTATCCAGGCTTTCTTGACATTCATTAGTTTCAAGCAATCCTCTTCTCTTGTTTTGTTGATTCCCTGACCCAATACCCATAGCAACTCTTCCAGATTTATTTACTCTCTAGTAACCAATCCCATTTACAAACCCCTTCCCCACACCTCTCACCCTAGAAGATAATCTTCCAACTTTTTGAGATTGGTGTTCCTAGAATCTGCATTCTTCACTTGACAGAATTTCTTTAAATGCTCACTTTTCCTTCTCTCCTTTCTGCCTATTTAAGGGAAGTAGTATCTGCCTTGTCTTTTCAGAAACACTTCCTCTCTGTGCTCCATCTTATGAAAACTTGATCTGTAATTTCTCCTTTCTCTTATGTTTTCCATCTCTTAATCTTCTCCCCATACCTCTAGGAACATACTCAAGTCAGGGGGCTGGAGTAGGCCTGGACATGAACTAACACACCAGATACTGTGTTAGACACATAATGCTTCATTTAGTCCTCACAACAACTTCAAAAAGTTGATTTTATGGTTGGTATGTTATATGATGGAAAGTAATGCTTAAAAACATTAAGTGATCTTGGCCAAGATCATTTAGAAAACAAATGGGTAGTGCCAGGATTTAAACCAAGTTTGACTCCACCTTGGATATCCTTTCCATCATATCTCACTTATTTCTTAAAATAAATAAATAACCCCTTTCCTGCAACCCTGCCGTTTTAAGCTTTCCTTTTTGTCTTTCACTGCCAAACTATTTAAATATGGCAAGTGTTTATTAAATAATACTTATGTGCAAGTGACCAAACTATATGCCTCCTCCCAGGAAAGATAAAGATGAAGAGCATTATTCTTCTCTGCCAGAAGCTTACAACTGAATAAGCCTATGAAATATGTAAATAACAATAAAATGAGGCAGAAAGAAATACTAAAGTTATCACAATCTTCTGAAAATACAAAGAACAATTAACTCTGAGGAATGGTCACAGCAGAAATTTTCATAAAATATTGGTTTTTTAGTACCTCTTAAAGCATTCAAGCCACTTTCAATTGACCTGCACTTCTACTTTGGGAACATGTCTTCTTATTCCTCCCTTTCTGTTCTGTCATTCTCAACCCACAAAACCACCATAGCTTCAGAAATTATCTCATCTCCAGACTTTCCCACTCTAATCCAGCCTGGAAAAAAATATTTGCAGGTAGTTTGCCCTTCATTAAGCCCATCTCAGAAATAATCTTTTGTGGCTCCCTCTTGCCCAATGAGGAAAAGGAAATTCATTAACTTGGTCCCCAACAGAGGCCCACTCTGTGGAGTTGTTATGTAGATCAAATGCGGTAACATGTAGGGGAAAGATATGAAATCACAGGGTATTATAAAGATAAGCTATTATTAAGGTATATTATTATATACCCTACACTTGGGCCAATGTCTGTTCCCTGACCCACCCTTGGCCTTATAGCCCATGTCATCCATGTTCCTGTGATACCTTTCCTCCTCATTTCTAACTCTAGAATTCTATAATATACATCTCTCAAGTCCTGGCCATAGAAACTCCAGTCTTACAAAAACATTATCTGAACGTTTAATGAAAATTTCTCCTGGGAGAACTGGACAGCAAAATGTGAAAGAATGAAACTGGACCACTTTCTTACATCATATACAAAATTCAATTCAAAATGGATGAAAGACCTAAATGTGAGACATGATACCATAAAAATCCTAGAAGAAAACACAGATAGTAACTTCCTTGACATCAGCCATACAGCTTTTCTCTAGACAGGTCTCCTGAGGCAAGGGAAACAAAAGCAAAAGTAACTATTGGGACTACATCAAAATAAAAAGCTTCTGCACAGTGAAGGAAACAATAAAATTAAAAGGCAACCCACTGAATGGGAGAAGATACTTGCAAATGACATATCTGATAAAGGGTTAGTATCTAAAATTTATAAAGAACTTAATAAACTCAATGCCCCCCAAAATAAATAATCCAATTAAAAAGTTGGCAGAAGTCATGAATAGACATTTCTCCAAAGAAGACATTCAGGTGGCCAACAAACACATGAAAAGTTGTTCATCTACATTTACCATCAAGGAAATGCAAATCAAAACTTTACTGAGATACCACCTCACACCTGTCAAAATAGCTAAAATTAATAACAGAAGAAACAAGAGGTATTGGTGTGGACACGGAGAAAAAGGAACACTCATGCACTGTTGGTGGGAATGCAAACTAGTGCCACCACTGTGTTAAACAATGTATGGAGGTTCCTCAAAAAATTAAAAATAGAACTAAACTATGATTCAGTAATCTCACTACTGGGTATATCAAAAGAATACAAGAACACTAATATAAAGGGATATATGTACTCCTATGTTTATTAGAGCATTATTTACAAAAGCAAATTATGGAAGTAGCCTAAGTGTCCATCAATTAATAAGTGGATAAAGAAGTTATCCATGTTCCTATGATACCTTTCCTCCTCATTTCTAACTCTAGAATTCTATAATATATATCTCTCAAGTTCTGGCCATAAAAACTACAGTCTTACAAAAACATTATCTGACCGTTTATATTTTTTATCTCCTCTCTCTCTCTCTCTCTCTCTCTCTCTATATATATATATATATATATATATATATATCCACCCACTAATATTCCATCATCTATATGATGGAATATTACTCATTCATAAAAAAGAAACAAATAGTGCCTTTTGCAATGACATGGATGAAGCTAAAGGGTAGCATGCTAAGTAAAATAAGTCAATCAAAGAAAGACAAATACATATGATTTCAGTCAAACATGGAATGTAAGAAAACAAGGGAAAAGGGGAGAAAAAAGAGACAGATAATCAATAAATAGACTCTTCATTATAGAGAACAAACTCTGGTGGTTACTAGAGGGGATAGGGTAGGGGGATGGATTAAATAAGTGATGGGGAGTAAGGAGTGCACTTGTCATGATGAGCACCAAGTAATATACAGAATTGTTGTATCACTGTACACCTGAAACTAATATAACACTGTATTTTAACTAACTGGAATTAAAATACAAATTTAAAAAGCCAAAAAATTTTTTTTAATTTAAAAAAAAGAAAATTTCCTCCAGCTTCTCTGAACATCTCAAGAGCTTTCCTTCCAACTTTTCCAATTCATGTCATAGCAAGTCAAGTGTTACAGTTGAATATATATCATAGCTCCCCTGTTCAATTATAAGGCAAAGACCCTCACCTTTTAAGGTTCATATGACAGTGTTTTTTACATAAAGTAGGTTCTCGGTTATCTGTTGAATGGAAGACTGTACAATGGGAGATTATGTTACTCTCTATTGAATAATTTTAAACAAAGCGAAGGGAGAAACTTTTCATATATCCCTTGCCAGAGCCTAAAGCAGGGCATGAGGGTGGAGAAGATACATAGCTATTCAAAATAGCACCACTGTGGTGATGATATGGGGAAAAGAGAAGCCAAAATTGACCCAGCTGCATTCCTGTGTCTGCCATTCCAATTCTTACTTTCTAGTACCAGTGTACCACTGGAAAACCTAAATGACAATCATTAGATTTGACATATTTCTCCCAGAAGTTCAGAATTCAGAAATGGGGGCTATTTTGAAAAACAAAACAAGTGGCTGAAAGTACACATTTTAATATTACTCTCCCTAAGTTCTCTCTCTCCCTCTGTGCTATTTATCTCAAATAACTAGGGGACCAGGTTTAAGTGACATCTTGTTATAAACTGTTAAGTAGAATGATGCTGCTAGGGGTTGGACCCAAGGAGATCTGGGACCGTGGTCAAAACCAAAGGTCTCCTTTGTCTGGTGTAGACTAGAGAGTTCAATTTAGTTGCCTTCTCCAAACTGGCTACGACTTAAAAATTAGATAGGAAGCCAAAGGATCTCTGAGGGCTGACTCATGTAAACAGGGGACAGTGCCAAAGGCCTCAAGCCAGCCCCAGGTGTGCAGACAGCAGGTCTGTATTCACCTCTCACTGACCTCTAGTTGGCGTGACATTATCTATGGGCTCTGCCATTTACAACTACCACAACTGTATGGTGTTTGGAGAGCAGATGACTCCTCTCCCTGCTGTCACTTGGAATTCACACAAAGACTGAAAAGTGTGGCTGCTCAGGCTAGGCAGTGAGATCCTCAATTCTAGTCAGACTTTCTAAATTGATCTCAGCTTTTATTACCTTATCATCTTCTTTCAGAAAATTCAAAATGTTTCTCATATGTCCCAATCCCACTTGCTCTACTTCCTGGGGAAGATCCAGCAAGTCATTCATATCTATAAAATATTCTATCTTTTACCTCTGCAGAAGCTGGTAGGAGAGTCAGGGATGGTATGCAGTTCTTTTCTTTTACTTTTGAGTAAAATAAGATCTCAAAAATGGACAAAATTTCACACCTGGGAACAGAGTCAATGTAAAGAAATAAAACTTTTATCTGGGCTCCTTTTTGTTTACCTGGATGTCTCCCATTTTCCATACTCAAAAAAAAAAAAAAAAAATCATTCGTAATCAGTTTTTTGCCAAAACCCTAGCACAGGACAGGGATTGGGACTTGAGCAGTGCCAGAGCACCACTCTGGCCTCATATTTGCCATTTGGTATCATTATTCTTTCCTTTCCAACAGGACAACAACTGCATACAACGAATTGCAAAATTGGTGCAAATGGCTTAACTGTTTGCCCAGCATTCAAAGGAGAAAATGGAATCATTTCACTGAATCCAAGGTCAGTGGTCCTGAAACTGATGGATCTGCCAGCTACCCGAGCTCCCTGTCCTCTAAAATGTCCTGCCCTATACTGCTGGTCCCTGGATCACTTCTTGTACTTCTGACACTTCTGAAAACTCTGGTGGCAACTGTTTTGCTTAAATTATGAGAAAGAGTCGCTAGAGACAGTATCGTGACCATCCAGCTTTCTCTTCTATCAGGCAGTCCACCACTCACTCTTCCAAACTGGGGGCTGTTCCAACATAATGTGGGCATCTAGTGTCTAGCTCTGCCTCCTCCCTCCTGCCTGAGGGTTCCCTTCCATATAGACACCTGAGCCATAAGCCATAGAGACCAGGCAGTTCTGCACTTCCTGTGATCTCTTCACTGGGGTATTCACTTCAAATATCCTATTACATTCCTTAAGAATTTTGGTATTCAACACAAAAACAGGAGAAAACTAGAATTTCCACTTGGGCTCAAAGCACCTTTTCCTCTTAGAAACCCGAGTAGAATATCCTGCTACAATGTCTAAAGCCCCCCGGTCCCTAGAGATGCAGTTTGGGAATGCCACACAGCCTGGCAGCACTGACTGAGGGTGCTCTGTCTTGGCTGTGTGTTAAATAATTCAGGCACCCCCCTGGGGTCCCCTAGAATGCTTTTTCTTGCTCTTTATTTGCTTGTTTATATCTCCTGCTCCTTATTTTGCAAAGGATATGAGATAGACTAAAAAATATGTACAGTAAATCATGTTAAAATAATAAGAGGTGGGTAAAAAGAGAGAGAGAGAGAAGAAAAATAAAGCCAGGAGAAAGATTAGCACAGAGGAATGTAGGCTATAAAGTTTGCACAGCTCCTAGAAGTGGGTTACAAATTTGGCTCTGAGCTTGTGAGCAGCCAAAGAAAAATATGATATGATTGGTGGTGTCTATGATATAAAAATAACACAGTTGCTATAAAGAAGCCAAGCCTTTCCCAGTACTGAGACCAGAGAAATATTTTTCTCAGATCCACATAAAGAGAACATTGTGTGATACCATGGATTTTGTAGTAACACTCCTGTGACAAACAGAACAACTTTCAAGTGACCCTGTCTCCCAACTTCCCTTAAGTTAGAGGATGATACAATATTAAAGCACAGCTCAATAAAAGCTCCTGTCCAGGGGTGCCTGAGTGACTTAGTTGGTTAAAGCCTCTGTCTTTGGCTCAGGTCATGATCCCAGTGTCCTGGGATCTAGGCCTGAGTTGGACTCCCTGCTCAGTAGGGAGCCTGCTTCTCCCTCTCTCTGCCCCTCCCCTTGCTTATGCTCTCTCTCCCAAATGAATAAATAAATAAAATATTTTTAAAAGCACCTGTCCAAAATCATTCCTTAATATGAAAATAAATTACTAAATAAAATTCAGGAAAAAATAATTTCCTGAGAGAGTAACATAAAATGCTTAAACTACCCAGGTCTCTTGTGGTTTGAAATTATCTCAAGGGTAAATATTTAAATATCTGGAGAAAAAAGCCATCTGGAGATCCTTCGGGCCATTCTATGAGACAACTATTTCTTTCAGCTGAGAGTTTAGTAAGACTCGAGCCATAGAAAATTTGAGATTATGATTTTAGCAAGAATCTGAAAAGCCAATAGTTGCTTTATTAAGAATACTTTTGGCTATCAACTAAGCAGGAAAAAGGATCAAGTCACCATATTAAGGAAGATAAAGCGGGAGGAGGCTGTTAGAGGAGGGGGAGGAGTGGGAAAAGGATGAAAGGACTCTTTCCTAGGCTATGTGGTAGACTACATGGTCTTAAGAAAGTGAGCCAAGTAAGAGCAGAGCTGAGACTAAAATAATCATGAATTAGATGTCTATATCCTCTATATCCCAAATCCTTGATTAATTCCAATTCCAACCAAGATAATACTTCTCATTTTCCATGGCTATGTTTTAAGAATGACTGTATTTTAACTATAGACAAGATGATATTTCAGGACATTTAAGGAAAGATATCTATAGCTCTTTAAACTATTTAGGGAAATTTCAAAGTATTTTAGGTTTCTTTAGTATGAAAGTATTGAAGGTGCTATGTAAATGTAGGTTATTATTACAATTTAATGACATTCCCCTCAAGCAAAAACTGCTAACATCTACCAAATACAGATAGAAGCATACACACTTATTATTTGGGCGTAATTAATTAACAAGCACATAAACAATTTACTCAGTCACAGAAGATAAATACTATTAAACACGTGAGCCTAGAAATCCAGTTCTAGGAGTTATCTTATCTATCTCATCTCAGGGGAGAAAATACAGAACTGGACCCCCCCCCCCTCCACCCACAGACAGACATACACACACATATCACACCCCTAAGACTACCATGCAGACTCTTTGAGAACAGACTTCCCTCTAGGTCACCTATGAATAAAGTCCATGTAAAAACATGAATTCAATCCTTACAAAAATGTGGTTTGTGAAAAAACTGAAACAAAATCTTATGTGCTGCATACTGGCTACTGTCCACCATCTCTACTAATGGTGCAAAAGGAGGGGCAGACCACAAATACAATAACAAAACAAATTTCAACTTATGCTTAACTTTGGAATGCAAGAGTTTTAGAGTCGAGAACTGTTTAATCCTAGACACAGCATATAATTGGGGAAGATGAACTGGAATTAACCAGCCTTAAATGAACCATTTGCTGCAGTTAATCTCCACAGAAGATAATCAACCTTGGTAGAAAATGGAGAGCTGCCTCTGTTTAAGAAACCATGAAGTTATACAAAGATCTGCAATCATATAGGTATACATGGAAGTCAGTTACATACAGCTTCATTTGGGTTTGTCTCTCAAAATGTAATGTCTTTCTCCAAATCTAGTTTTTCAAATGTGCTTATCACTGGTAACTTTTTCTCCCTCTATTCTGAATGGGTCTATAATAACTGGAACTGGTTTAGTGGTCACCGCATTAATCCAAGAATTAGAAACGAAAAGAATGATTCATTTCCCATTCTATGATTTTAAATACAAATTAACAACAACAAAAAAGGCTCCTCTAAATCTTCCTTATGGATTTCGATGGTTCAGAAATATGCAGAGCACTTGAAAGCAATAAAAGAAATAACCTAAGAAAATTAAGCAAAATGAATTTGCAATTAGTTTGCGAAATTGCGATAAATGCATTTTGAAAGCAAAGAGTAAAATGTAACTTTGTTCAGTATAATTTGAAATTGCCTTTTGTGCTTAATATAGTTCACTTATAATTAGATGAAGATTTTGTTCTGGTTTGAAACATTCAAAGTTCCATCTTGAGATTGCTATGTACTATGTACACAGAACTTTTCAGCAAGAAAGTCTGCTGGTGCTGCTGCCGCATTTGCTTTGACAGCCTTTATCCTAGTTTTATAGAAATGAAAGAGTGAAAGAACACAGCTGGTTCGAACAATGGAGCATGTTCAACATTAGGCCAAACACTTTAGATATTGCAAAATATTGCAGGCTATATTTATAGCTCTTAGCAGGTTTTTGAAATTCATGCTGATACTGCCTTACTCCTGCTTATTGGACCAAATTGCCATTTAATGATTAAATTATCTTTTGCTTAAAAAAAAAATCACTTTCAAAGGCAATGACACTTAGACTAACCTCTTGTCATTATCAAAACAGTGATGACTTGAAATATTTTCTAAAATATTTCAAGATGTCCTAAAAATTCAAGATCATTCTGGTTATCAAGAGAGTTTAAAAGACTTTTATACTGATATGTTTTATTTTTCCCCTAAGGAAAAGGAATATCCTGCTTCTGATAACCTCCCTCCAAGTCATGAAATTGTGCACTGACTCATACGACAGCACCTTCCAGAAAACTGCCCAAGGGAAATCAGAGAACAGGCCTTCAGGTAATTGCCTATTGCCTATTTAAACTTTCTTTTTCTGTGGCAGTTGTTTTTAATAGAATTCTCTTGTTTTTTTAATAGAATTCTGTGACTTTGGGAAGTGCTAGCAGGAGCTCATATTCTTTCACATTAATAACATAAGAAGCAGTAAAAACAAGTGGGCAGTGGTTGTAAGTTGTGACCATAAAACTGATCCAGGCAAAGTTTTAGAGGACAATGGGATTTCTACAGGTTTATCAAGTGTCTACAAGCTTAAAGGGCTAGAGCAAATGCTATCCCACCCTTTCATTTCAGAGTGAATGTCACCTAAATTCCCACAGCATCTGTTTGTTTGACACATTGCCATCTATCATCACTGCTATTAGTGAGATATTTGAATGCGTATGCTTTGTCTCCTAATCTAATGATAATCATAATATTGACCATTTAATAAATACATACCATGTGCCAAGCAATACCCTATATATTTTGTTCTCTAAGAAAGTGGTTAAAAGCAAGACTGGTTCAGTTATGTATTGATGCATAACAAACCACCTAAAAACTCAGTCACTTGTTATTTCTCACAGTTCTGAGGGTTGGCTGGGCCATTTTTCTGCTGGATTTCTAGGGGGTCACTCAGGTAGTTGCATTCATCTGACAGCTTGACTGGGGCTATTAGATCCAAAATAGCCTAATTTACGTGTAGTGAAATTGGTGTTGGTTGTCAGTTGAGGAAAGTCAATTTCCCTCATTCTCCAGTAAGCTAGGCTGGATTTCTTCACAGCATGGTAGTCTCAAGTTTCAGAGACCACAAGACTAGAAGCTGCATAATCTATTAAAACCAGACCATAGTCGATTAAGACCAGAACTCACACAATGGCACATCTACCATATGGCCAGTGCAAATCCAAGGAGAGAGAGAAAGACTCTCTCTTGGGAGGAGCAACAACTTCATTTGCAAAAGTACATGGACACAGGGAGGTATGATTCATTGGGGAACATCATTATAACGATCTACCACATTATTAGACAAATCTCTTTGCAACTTCCCACGTGGGTGATTGTGAACAATCTGTTTTACCTCTCTGATTCTCAGGTTCCTCATCTATAAGTGAATTATCTTGTGAGTTTACATGATCCATTCAGGTAAAATATACTTACTGAATCTCATTTTTGCTCTTTTATTTCCAAGAAGATTTTGAGACCCATGTCCCCTGCCTTTTTATTTCCCATAGCATGGGGTATATCGAAGGTTCTCACAACTGTTTTGTTTTGTTTTGTTTTGTTTCTGATGCTTTGAGAGACAGTTATTTTCACCCATAGCATTTTGAGTTCTTTCTCCACGATTCTTAACTTACTCTGCCTGGAGCAGAGTCATTTGAGCAGAAGGTGATTAAAATATAAATTCTTCAGATGTACATCGCAGGCTGTTGTGTATACTGAGGTATTTATTGCCCACATACAACAAGGCAAGTAGCTAAAAAGAGAATTTATTTCTTTGGGATTTTTACTGAACTTTAATAATCAGAATCGCAAATTTTGGTTATTGATTGCTTTTTATTTTTCATTTATGTAAATTTTGCCTCTCTTACTGATCTGCCATATCCTCAGGAGCCAGAATATTTCTCAGGATACATATATTACACTTGACATGTAGAACATACTAAGCAGTATTTGATTAAGGAAGGAGACATATATGACAAATAGTCTAGGAAAGCTTGTTTCTCTTATTTTGCATAAATTACAACAATGTATCAGAATGTTAATACCTTAGGACAGCATTCTAGACTATAGTCTGTGAAGACTGAAAGGAGAAAGACTGGAAACATGCATATTTATGACTTCAGCTTTATAGTTTATTGAAAAAATTAATAGTAGTTTTTAAACCTAATTCAGTCCATACTTAATCATTCCAAAACTAAGGTCTTTAAATACTATCAGAGTTTACTCATCAATATTGATGCTATTGTTCACATAAAAGCATTCCTACATCATTCATCCATTGATTGAGGGAACAGCTTGTTGAATTATTTTCCTGGTTTCATTTAAATGGAAGAAAATGTGCACACCATTTCTGCTTATTTTATGCACAAAGACTAAAAGTTTAGCAATCTTAAACACCATGAAGTAGGAGCATATTTTCAAGATTAAATGTCTTTTTCAAAGAATTTTTTTAAAAATCCCCTAGCGATAATCCATAAAACACAGCAACACCACTGTCTTAAAAGGACAAGAGCTCAAAATGAAGAAGAGATTCACATTAATAATAACATGACTTAAAATGTCATTCTTTTACCTCAACTTTTTCTCAGCCATTCACTGCCTTCAAGTCTCAGATTGAATGACACCTTCTCTGTTAAATACAATCTTTCACTCTCCACTCAAAAATAACTCATTGTTTCTTTGATGATCCCATATCATGCTTTATATACTTTTATTAAAGAACTTCACTAATTAATTTACCCATTTATTCAACAAGCATAAAGCGGCCTACTATTCATCAGGCATCATGCTTAGCATCAGGAATACAGAGAGAAGCATGACGCTAGTTCATCCAATGGTGTAATTGTCTCTGTCTCTCCTATACTATATATCCCCTGAGGCACAAAGTGTTTGTTTAATGACTTGAGCAAGCCAAGGGCAGCAGGTGACAAGAGGCCCCAGTATTGTGAAGTCCATAGCTGTGCCAGTAAGGCCTCCATTTTCTCTTGTTGGGTTCCATTTTCTCCCTCTGCCATTTCCACTCCTCCCTCTACTCCTCTCTTGGAACCATTCTGCTGTAATTTCATCCACCATGTATAAAAATGAGCCCATTATTTTCTCTATCCAAACATCCACCATCTTCCCAGTTTTCCAAGACAGAAACCTAAGGGTCATCATCAACTTTCCTCTTTTCCTGACCTTCCACATGTACAAAACAACTAAAAACTTAAAAGCTATTGATGGCTTTTCACCACCTACTTAATAAGGTGCTGAGAGGACCAAGCCTTTCTTATAGCATGTTAAGACTCTTTGTGAGCTGGCCTTGCTTTTTTGCTGAACTCTCTAAACTCACTCCTGCTCATTCTGTCTGCACAAAATACCCAATAAGGGGACCAAGGGGACCCTTAGGAAAACAAAGAAAGCTAAAATTTTCTCACATGTCATATACAATGCTGCTTAGAGAATATAAAGGATAAGAACTTTATCAAGCTCTGTCCAAGGGAGAGTGACTCTGTTCCCCTTAGACATGGATATTCCAGTCACAGTTAACAGAACAGGGAAATTTAAAAATCACAAATTAATTTCAGGCATTTTCTGAAAAAATTGCTTCCTCCCAGAGCACTCACCTTTTATGTAGATTGTTTTTATGATTTTCAGGTTCATATCATGAAATTGAAAACTAGAGGAAATACTAAAATAATCTAATTCAACCTCCTCATTTCACAGATGAGAAAACTCAAACCCAGAACATTGAGAGATTTGTCCAAGCTCATGTGGCTAGTAAATATTTATTTCCTTTCTTTCTCCCAACAAAAATAAAATTAGAAATACTTTTATATTAAACAATGGATTTGTTTGTGCATTTTTCTGAGGCACTAACTTCTTCATACGCCAAAGCCTCTGTTCCAATGTGGCTTCATCTCTGACACTCACTTCTTATTTTGCATTTTCAATTAGACACAAGGTGAAATGTCTCTTTATGGAAATCTTGACTCACTTTTACCTGTCGCTGTGGGTGTATTAAAGTATATGAAGTTATAAAAAGATATGAAATGTGAATATAATCTAGTTTAATTATTTCCATCCTCCAAAGACTATGATTGCAGTTAGATGTCAGTGAAATCTCCAGTGGTTGAACTTAATGCCTGGAAAAATAGTGAGCAGAAAGAAAGGCTAGAGAAAAGGGAGCTGATGAAGAGTACCAAAAAAGAACATCTTTCTCTACCAAAAGAACATGTATCCATGATGGAAAAACTGCAGCTTCGTATAGCATCAGTGAGTCAAAGATGATGACAATATTTGGCAAAGTTAAACCAAGCCAAGTTCAGTCAATTTATAGATCATTTAGCTACTTTTTAAGTGTAAAAGCACTTGAAACATTTTTATTTGATAACTTACTTGTACTTCCTTTCTGTTTTTCCATTAGCCAGGGGCTAAATCTGAGATAAACTGGCTGCTGAGGTACAATTTTTTGAACAGGCTTGAGTCAGCAGCCCTCTCTAACTTGCAGGATGATTAATGGGCATCAGTATAATAATCTCTACCTGAGTTTTAAACATCTGTGTTTGCATTCAACATCTTTATTATGCTGATACATTTTGATCCCTAACTATACAACCATCCATGCCATACAATCAGAAGATAAGATTTCCCCAAACACTAAACAAGTCCATACTGTAAAGCAGTACCTTCTGTGTCTCTCAGACTGCTAGAGAGTTGGGTTTGGATCTAGAAAGGAAAAGAAGGCTTTCTGCTCATTTTCCCTGGCCAAACATTGTCAACCCTGGTCAAATATCATTTCCCCTGACCAAACAATTCTGCCAACCAAATATTTCTTGGGTATCAACTTCAATGTCAAAGGGTCTTTTCTATTTCCTGCTTCCTAAGATATTTCCCTTTTTTTTTTTTTTTTTTTTTGCTGCATACCTGTTCTTTCTTCTCTTTCAGTTGCATCTTCTGCCTTTGAGAATTTTTCCACACATGCACACATGCTTACCACCATCCTCACCCCTCTGTATAAGGCACAGGCCTGGAGAGATTGCTTTACATGTCATCTCATATAAGCCTTCTCTGCTAACACAAGTCTCCACTCAGAGCACTGTCCCATGTCCTGACCAAGGAAGAATTTTGGCATGTAGATCTATGTCCAAAGTGTACAGCTGGGAAAGGGGAGAAGTATACTCTGCTATTATCTGAGCTCCAAACTTTGGAGGAAGCTTCATCTATGAGAATTTATTACCAACTCAAGTAAGCAACTGATTATGGTAAAAAAGTTTATATACAGGTATTAAAATTATGTGAGGCTCATATGCATACCCACAACTGACCTACCACCTCCTCTTTCGTCACCAAGGCAAAATGATAGTACTCTCGTATTTCCCTTCCATGTCCCTCCTTTTACATTATTTACTGATTGACTTCTTTTTCCCTTCAAGGTTTTTCTCCTTGTTTACTTCAGACATTTCATGTGTATAAAAAAATGCTGAAGGGTTGGCAATAAGTAGCATAACTTTCATGGATCATGTACTTTTTTTGGATGATCTTGGCAAATGGAATATCTAAATGGCCTTTCTCAGTATCTTCCTTGGCACCAACATGATATAGTTCCTCTACGTGGGAGCTAGGTGAACGCAAACAGGATTTGAATTCCGTCACCGTGACCTCAGTTCATTATGGGGTGTCAGGAAAGAGAAGACTGAAGATAAAAAAAATGTTTAATGCAAAGTCTCAATTCTCCTGAAAGGCCTCAACATTCCAGATATCCAAGCTGTTTTTCTAAATTCACTTTTTACTGTGAAGAATTTTAGAAACCAAAATGATGGCAGTTTATACTAAGACCCTATTATCTGATCCATTTTTAATAGAAACTCCTTAGGCCTACAATTAACCACAGAATAATAGACTATTTGTTTTCATTAAATATGTAATCCATATTTTAATAAAAAAGAAAGATAAATATAATTTTGATTGCTCTTTTCTGAAATGGGGACAATAGCATTTGCCTCAGAATACTGTTGTGAAGGTTAAATAAAGTAATATATTTAAACTACTTTGCATAGCATTGGGCCAAGCATATAAAACATACTCATTAAATATCATCTATTTTTATCGGATCATAGAACTTAGTAGTATTTGTTGTGTACCCATACTACAAATAATGGATTTCAATGATTCATGCCTAAAACTCAGAGTGGATACATCAATGACGTTTCACTGGATATCAAAATAGGTAGGTGATTGACCTTATTTTTCATTTTCAATGAGTTGACGTGGCATTATATTTATCTAACCCAAGTGGACCATTAATTCCAAAATAACTGAAGGATGAGAATGACAGCAGAAAGTTTAGATTTGAGTCCATTTGGCAGTTAGGCAGTCATAAATATTAAAGAACTGCAACCCAATCATACCATCATTCTCAGCTTGGAAGTGAGTCTGTGGGATTATTAGCTCTGCTCTCAGTGATACAGAGATTGCTTGGAAATTAAAGTGTTTACAAAGTCCCTTATTTTAATAATGTTCAGATCCTCTACATTGTACAACTTATCTCATAGGGTTGCTTTCTAAGGAGAATTAATTCTGTAATATGAGCTCTGTGGAGTAAACACTATTAACATTAATTAATGAAAATGTTAAAGGATGGCATAACACAAATTGTACTCTCAAGGATACCAAAAAAACTTATATGACTTCAGCAAGACATTTATTCTCCCTCCTTCTCTTCCTTCTGTCCTTCCCTCCCTCTCTCTATCACATACAAAGATAAGGCTGGGTCTGGGCAGCAAATTCATGTTGCTTATCAATCTTGATCAATTGGGAGTGTCTTTCTGGAGAGCTACTAAGTTGGGAAGGATTGTGGTATTGAATAAAGGTTCATCAAGAAAGAGTTCTATGACTGATCAGTGATATATGATATGAGAGAGGAAACTGGAGTCACTCTGAAATCTAACTGCTGCCCTGAATTGGATAATCTCTAAGTGTTTTCCAACTAAAAAATCCTATCAACAATTCTTTTGAGATCCACTAAAATTGAGAAATACTTCCTCACACCACGCCTCCAGAAGCACTTTATTTTTTTCTCAGAAGCACTTTAAATATGATGTATATTCAAGTGCCACCAGAAGGATTTCAAGGTAGAACTAATAAAAATTACTCCTGGAGATACCTAAATTAGATGGAGAGCCTACCGAAAATTGGACCTTTTCCCTAAGCTGTAGTGAGAAGAGATGCTGAAAAGTCTCCTTGAAGATTCTTATGAGGATAATTCACCTCTGAGCCATAAAATTTATCTCTACCCTCTCATCTTCAGAAATGGTTAAGATGGATAAAACTGGAACCCCTCTTGGAAACTGGATGGATGGTTTTATTGTCAAGAAAATGTATTTAAGGAGACTTTCAGTGTTTCAAGGGTTGAGAAGGAAAAATTATCCAAGAACTAGAGAAGAGAGCCACATAACAGGTATTTCAAGCCCTATGCAGAAGTGGATAATTAGATTATCTATGACACAGTGTGCCTGGAGTTGTGAGTGCCTTGGAAGGCGATACGTATGGGACTGAAAGAGCTTAAGCTCTAAGAGCAAGGATGATCCAAGATAATCCTGGACATTCTTTTTTTTTTTTTTTAAGAGATATTATTTATTTATTTGACAGGCAGAGATCACAAGTAGCCAGAGAAGCAGGCAGAGAGAGAGAGAGGTGGAAGCAGTCTCCCTGATGAGCAGAGAGCCTGATGCGGGGCTCAACCCTAGTACCCTGGGATCATGACCTGAGGCCAAGGCAGAGGCTTTAACCCACTAAGCCACCCAGGCACTCCAATCCTGGGCATTCTTTACTAAGCTTAGTTATTCTCCCTCCATCTTCCCTCTAGCCTCTCTCCAGGATGACCATCTTCTCTCCAAGGACCATGAAAGCTAGTGCTAAGACTTGGTTGGTAGAGTACTGTGGTCTCTGTAGGGCTTATAAATAACCACACTGTATAGCATCACAGGAACCAAACCCCACATTTACCCTAAATGGATATAGAATTCAAACCTAGGGACGCCTGGGTGGCTCAGTTGGTTGGACGACTGCCTTCGGCTCAGGTCATGATCCTGGAGTCCCGGGATCGAGTCCCGCATCGGACTCCCAGCTCCATGGGGAGTCTGCTTCTCTCTCTGACCTTCTCCTCATTCATGCTCTCTCTCACGGTCTCTCTCTCAAGTAAATAAATAAAATCTTTAAAAAAAAAAAAAAAAGAATTCAAACCTATACCTCAAATGGGCTGTGTAAACTTCCAAAGAGTAGACATGAAAGAGAAATACTGAAGAAAGAAAGAAAAGGGAAAGGAAAGAAAAGAAAAGAAATATGATGATTTTTCCCTAGAGTGTTTGGATTTACTCCTGTGGGTTACGCTAGAACCATAATTTAGATCTTAGAATCATTATTTAGAGAAAGCTCCTAGCATATTTTATAGTATTATTTCAAAAGTTACTATGGAAGTAGTATTCACATCTCCTTCTTACCATCCACACATTATCAGTTAGATCTTACTTTATCAAAGTCCTATTAGCATATGTTAAGGTTCTGTGTTCAAGACTGTTGAATGGAAGTTCAAAGGAAGGTGTAGAGCTCAGGAATGACGAAGTAGTTAGTGTCCATTAAGAAAAGTCTCCTAGGGGACATTAAATCTGAAAAGCAAATGTGAAGGCCAGAAGAAAAAGGGCTTCACATGACACAGCAGATATATAGATGTTCATAAGTGAGAAGTCGAGAAACTGTACAGAAGATGATGATGGGGTTCAGTACATGCCACACCCAAATACGGCACCATGGCAAAATGAATATTTTGAGCTGGGGAATCTGAGAAACAGCAAGTACCTGAAAGGTTTTCTAACCTTCTTATGAAGCTGGTTATAAAATCAGCAGGTGAGAAATGCCCTTCCTATATTCAGGGGAAAGGAGCAGACTTATCTCCAAGGACAGAGGGATGCAAAAAGGAATCTTAATGAATGGGCCCTGAAAGTTTCCTCCAATTTACTATTACCCGCTCACAGCTTTTTTCGTCCTATCACATTTTTCCATGACTCTCCAAGCTTCATGAAGCCCAGCAAAAAAACCACTCAGGTTTAACTGCTTCTTTGGGTTATCATTTCCTTATGGAGACTCACATGACACATAAAAGTTAAATTAAATAAATTTGTATGCTTTTCCCTTGATAATATGTCTTTTGTTTTCCTCCCCTGCAATGGCAACCATGCTCTGTGTAGAGGAGAAAGCACTGACATCTGACAGGTGGTTAAACCCAGTGCAACAAGTTTCGTTTTCATTCAATTCTGGATTCAGAGTTCCCCAGGCCTATTTGCCAGGGTAGTGATATTATCTGAGTAGACAAGAAAAATTGTTAAGCAGCGTTTCAGTTTCAATTCAATTCAACAAATACTTACTAAGTCTCCATGCTTCGTATACATCTTTGAAGGCTTTAGTGGAAAAAAAGTAAAAGATACCAATAAAGAAATTGGATGATTTTAAAATAGAAGTATTGATTTCTACCTGTACTTCTAACCAGTTTACTATGATGAAATCAGCTTCTTTGCTCTCATAATGTCTGCTCTACAAAAATCACTTCTTTTCTGCCCAATGTTTGCATTTAAAGTAAATTAATCTTTTGTCTTACCAGTCTGTCACTAGTTTCTGACTCCCAGACACACTCACTCATCTCCCACACCCCCATCTCCTCTCCTTCACCCCTCCGCCTTTCTCTTTTTTCCTCCTACAGTCCTTGAATTCTTATAGCCTTCACTAATAATAAGAAATGTTTTCCACAAATTCAGTCTTCCTTCCTTCTTCCTTTCCTCCTATTGTTAGCCCCTCCACCTGCCTTTACTCCCACACCCCTCCTCTTAGTATTGTCACTGGCTTCTATCAAAGCCTGTACTTAGGATGAATCTGATCAGTTCTCTCATTAAAAGGTTCACGTTATTCATAAAGCTTAATATGAAGACTTTCCCAAGAGTATTTGCATTTTTACAGGTGGCAAAATCTTAAGTAAAAAGGACTGAAGCTGTAATGGTAAATTTTCAATCACTGGAAATCTAATGGAGGAAGCCATTGAGATGTCAAAAGACTCTTCCCAAGCTCCCTGAAAAACATCTGTATATTCAATTCCATAATATAGAACACTTCTCAGTTTTCTAAGAGATACCTGCTGGAATTTCTTGGCTCTGATTTGGATCCTACTCTGTAATTTCCTGGGGTGGTATTCGCTCATCAGAACTGGAGCTCCTGGTGTCCAGGACTATGAGGTGCAATAATTCTCCTGGAACATTCAAAAACTTTAGAGGCTAGAAGCCTTGGGAATGAAGGAGTTAATGCTCTTAAGTGCCCATCAAGGCAGAGTTAATGGGTCTTAACAGAAACCTGAGCAGGAGACCAACCACCTGCATTCAGAATGACCACTTTTCTATGGAATCCTGGGTGGTCTGACTAAACAGGTTTCCCCGTGCCCTGGGGGGTCAGTGACTTTGAGAAGAATCCAGTTCAATAATGAGCAAAAGAATGATTAATAGTGCTTCCTGCCCTCAGTTAGAGAGGGGGTGGGCAGCAGGGTGCCGGAAGAAAAGCAAACAGCTGGATATTACATTGCAATGTGGACAGAAATCACTTACATTTTAGATTCGATATCATTCTGGTGATTGAGAAATGGAATCAAAGCTTACACTTGACTTAGCATGGCAAAGATTAAACTGCTGTGCCATTTTTATTAATTTTTTATTAATTTGTTCATTTATCATTAAAGACCTTTTTAAAACTCAGAACCACTGTTCTCTCTATTATCTGAAAAGGTATAGTAACTATTTAGCAGCACATTTATACTTTTTTTTTCTAGTTCTTCTATACTTTTAAAGAAAAAGAAAATTTCATGTGTGGGCCTTCTTATTGGATGTATATATTTTCTATATATACACATGTATGGATACATATAATATATAGTCTGTAAAACACTAATGAATTCATACTTGACATAGGGGTTTGGATTGGTGCAAAGTGTAACTACACTGTGGGCTCTGTGGGAGGTACTGAGGAGGTGGGGAGAGATGGAGGCTTGATGAGTGAGACTCAAATCAGTTCTCTAGTTCCTCCTCCGGTGCCCTCACATGAATCAAGGTTGCTTGTGACATTACAGTTGGCAGTTTAAATACTCATTTTAAAAAAAATTAAATGAGAAACAAAGTTGATATCCCAGAGTAAAATTTAAACTGAAAATCAAATTTAAGCATACAGAAAATTCTCAATATATGAAGTGCATATATACAAGTGTATTCAAGCTGGTTATCTCCATATTTGTGTGCACACATACAAACACAGATATTTGTAGGAGCCAGTTTATTATTAAAAGAGACAGAATTCCTAAATTTAGACCTGGTTCCACTGCTAACTGTCCAGTGAAGTAATTAGGCAACTCATGTCAACTCTAAATCTCCATTTAGTCATCAGTAAAATGAGGGAGTTAGATATCCATATGGTCCTTTATAGCTTTAAGATCTCTAAACATTTGTGTACAGAAGGTCATTATTAAGCAATCGCAAGAAACCCTTCTCCTTTGATCTGATCCCTAATGCTACACCTGCATACACAGCTGTGAAGGACTATCTTGGACACTGTGGTTAGTGGAGATCATGTAGCTGTGTAGAGAAGATGATGGAATGCAGTGAGTAGATAGGAGCCACCACAGGAGAGCTGAAGAAGCTCCAGGAACACTATGATAAAGTACAAGCCATGTCCCTCAACTGGGGCACATGGTGGGTGGGGAAGCGGGGTTTGTCTTTTTCCCTAACTCAGCAATGGTGGTTGAAAGCATAGATCGGAGTCTGATGGTTTCATGTTTAAGTCTTAGCAATACCAGTCACTAACTGTGTATCCTTTGTCCAATTACTATACTGTTCTAGTCCTCAGTTATTCCTTCCACAGAAAATAAAGATCATAATGCCCCCCCAACAACCTCCTTTAATGTTTAAGTGAGAATGGGGATGATGTTTTAATATAGTTCTCAGCTCATAAGTATTCAAAAGAAAAAAAAACTGTGTATGTGTATTTCACATGATAAACCCATTGCAAGCTGAAAATACTAAAGTCAAAAATGCAATACATCTAACCTATTGAACATAGCTTAGCCTGGCCCGCCTTAAACATACTCAGAACACTTACACTGGTCTACAGTTGAGCAAATTCATCTAACACAAAGCCTATTCTATAATAAAGTATTGGATAGCTCATGTAATTTGCCAATTACTGTACCAAAAGTGAAAACCGAATGGTTTTATGGGTACAGAATGGTTTTAAGTGTTATCAGTTGCTTATGTTCATGATCATGAGGCCGACTGGGAGCTACAGCACCTGATGCTGTCTAGCATCATAAAAGAAGATCATACCATATCTTGCTAGCCCAGGAAAAAAATCAAAATTCAAAACACAGTTTCTACTGAGTTCATATCACTTTCACCTCATCATGAAGTTAAAAAATCATTAAGTTAGACCATCCTAAGTCAGGGACTATCTATATGCATATATCAATATATGTTTCACATATTATATATTATTAAATCTTTGGTACACTCGATATATGGAGATTTATGGAAGAAGGACCACTGTTATTTGGCAGTAGAAAAATAGAAACCACTCATGAAGGATCGGGTTTTCATTTTCTGTGGAAAAGAGGATTTGGAAATCAGAAAAAAAGAAGTATAAGCAGAAGAAATGAATAGAGAACTGAGCACCCTATATTGTAGATATGGTCAACCATTAAAAGTTCTATATAATTTTTTTATGTCATGTTGATTGCCTATAATATAGATAGATGGCTGCAGCTTCTCCTGGATGATTCCAGTAATAAAGCCTCAAGGATTAAGCATCCGATCTATGTATTCATGTATTTACTAAATCCTTCCATGAGATTCTTCCAGAATGAAAGCTCTAGGAGAGCAGCGGCTGTGCCTATCTTGTCCCATGCTGGATCTTAAAAGCCTACAATTGTGCTTGGCATGATGTGGGTGCTCAAAAAATACCAAGTCTATAGACCATACAATAGATTTCGTATTTGTTCTGCATTTGTTCTGTTGATTATTTATTACCTGTCTCCTCCTGCTAAAATGCAAGCTCCACAAGGCAGTCAACATTGCTTTGTTCACTGATGTGTCCCATGCCTAGAACGGTGCCTGCACATCATGGTTGCTTCATAAATGCTTTCAGAATGATGACTGAAGCAGATAGAGTGATTTAGAAGCAGTAAAGTCTCAATAATCCAGGCTGCTAGACAAGCTTCTTAACCTTTAGTTTCAAATGGAGGTTTCAAGGAAAATGGCTTCCACTGCCCCTTAAATGTAGAGCATTCAGCTAAATAACCAGACCTTTCAGGAGTTTCTGAGAAGATGAAGGCAAGGGAAAAAAGTCAGTTCCATATCCAAGGTTGCGAAGGCTGTTCCACATTCATCCAAACTCACGCTCTCCTACACTGGTTTGTCAAATCCTTTATTTAAATATCTCATTATCTAAGACAATTTTGTACTTACTGTCATGAAGGCTTATGAAACCTGCAAACCTGTCTTGCTGGAGCAGGTACAATTTAAGCCAGTGATTGTTCAAAAGAGAAAGGAAAGGTGAAGAATGGCACCATTGTGAAGATTTAGAGCAGGAAGGTAGACAGCCCTTGGAGCTAACCTCTGTTCTCTGGGGTGTTTGTTTAGGCTCCTTAGACAATGCATAGAGCCTAAAGATAGAGGGGGAAAAATTGTAAGTCTTCATGTATAATTTTTGTTGTTATATCTAAACTGATAGTTGAGGGCTAGGAGCTGAAACAATATTTTATAGAAGTATCATGTTGAAGTTTTTGCAGGTTTCAAAATATTTAAATATGTAAATTTCAATGGAGAGATGTTCAGATTTTTTGATAGTCTAATGATTTTAAGCATCTCATTTCTAGTCACACACTGACAAAAGATGTTCAGATTGCAGTGTGAGATGGTTTCTATGGTTACAGTTGTTTCCTAGCATTTTAGTGACATCTTTTGTGAGCATTGGCTGCTTCACTTATTTGTCACTAATGTATGTGTAGAACTATAGTTAATAGCCTTGGGCGGACAAAATTTTTTTTTCTGAATGGCTGTATTGTTTTTTAGCAGCATTTTTCAATAAGGTGACAATGCATTAGAATACTAATGGTATGTATGGTATTTTAAGATGTCAAGTTTTCAATAAAATGATAATGAAAATTTTGCATTTCATTTAATAGTTAAATATTCATGAATTTTCACAGCATGATGAACTGAGTGAAAAATAAAGAAACTGTATAATGTATAATACTAAACATCATAAATTAAGTTTCTTTTCATAGAAGCTATTCAAGAGTGTTTAATATATGGTTCTTCATGGATTTAGACCAATCTGAGCTAAATTAAAGGCATCTAAAAAGGAAACTTGTTTAAACCAATTTAACATATTTTAACACAGCATGTTTACAATGTAACAATATAAAGGAAAATGACACATTACAAACAATATATACATTGTATAAAACTTATGATGACTTAGTGGGGGATGTAATCATCAGGCAAGAATATTTTGAATAAAGTAATTACGAAGTAGGAGATGGAGGCATGCATGGGGGTAGAGATAGGTGACATAACCATGAGTAATAGAATGAAAGTAGGTAGTAGAAACTGAGAGTTTAAAGTTCTATCCAATGATGATCTGTTTAAAGCATTAGGCTAATTTCTGGAGAACCTAGGAGTAAACATTATATCTTTCCTCTGGACCTGGACTGATACAGTCTTAAAGCAAATGTTTAGAGTAAGGGGGTGGTGAGGAACCTTTACCTCAGCAATAGAAATTAAAAGACTTTTCCTCTAAATTTAAAGATCATCTGTGGTCATGTAGCAGCAGCCACTCCAATGACCTGTTATATAGGATGCATCTATGGTGAGTATTGGGGGATGCTGTGTATGCATTTGAGCTACCAGAGAGGAAGTGACTAACAGAATTCTAATTACTGATTGCTGTGATGTAGAGGACAGAAAAAAGCCATGACTTGACTCTCTATCAAAAAAATATAGTCGGGCGCCTGGGTGGCTCAGTGGGTTAAGCCGCTGCCTTCGGCTCAGGTCATGATCTCAGGGTCCTGGGATCGAGTCCCACATCGGGCTCCCTGCTGAGCAGAGAGCCTGCTCTCCTCCACCTCTGTCGCTGCCCGCGTCGCTACCGACCTGTGATCTCTCTCTGTCAAATAAATAAATAAATAATCTTAAAAAAAAAAAAAATATAGTCAATCACTGAATAACCCACAACCTCCTGGCTGGGAATTATTCAGCTCTGCTCTCCTGACTGGCCAGGTATTCCACTGACCCATTCTATTAGAACTGTTAGATGGGATTGAGAGAACCATAAGAGAGAGACACAGAAGACAGACTTGGTTTCTGTTAAAGAGCAAATCAAGACTAGGACTAGTATAAAGTAAACAGAAAATCCTAGCCTGGTAGGTGCTGCTGATCTATTGGAGAATGTGGACTTAAGATACAGAACATTAAATCCCTGTAGGTTAAATGCATCATCAGAGTATTGGTATACCCAGATTGGTGGTTAACTTGGTACTACCTCTCTCTCATAGGTCTTATTGTCACTAATTTAATGCCTAACACATATGTGTAATAATATTTACAGATATATACAGAGGGGAATTAAAGACAGTTCTTTTTACAAGTATTTTATACATGAGAATGTTATTGCAATGTCTATAATTTAACCAACTTAGCATTATCCTTGATTCTGCTGAAAGGGTGATCATTTTATGTATAAAGGAACTGAAATGCCAATGAAATAAAATAATTGACAAAGTAAAAAAAAAAAAAATTTCACAGCTTTCCTTAATTTTAATTGACTGCCCAAACTCAGTTCATTCTAACGTACTGATTTTGACCAGGTAGTGATATTCAGGGTCCTAGCTCTACCATTTACTACCTGTACAAGCTGGTAAGGGCAACATCATCTTTCATGCCTCAGTTTCTTCACCTTATAAATGGGGATAACTGGGGTATCTAAAATGTTGTGTAGACTGAATGAGATTGATATATACACAACACTTAGTATTAAGCTTGTTGAATAGTAAACACACAATAAATACTAGCTATTCTCATCATGATTACAACTAATATCAACTCATTTAGTGAAAGCTAAATATAGGGCCAGTAGAGAGATGATGGGAGAGAGATGTTAAAGACTTTCTCAGCACAAATATCATGAAAGTGAACAGAGGCACCAAGAATGTTTAATGAAGTATTTTAAACTGGATATAATATTTTTTGGGCTAGAAGCCAAGAGAGCAAATTAACTAACTTTTACTTATCAGCTCTATTTTCCATGAAAGTAGGTTGGCATTATTGATCTCTTCCTCGCCTGAATTATGATGACTATATGACTTTATGAAACCAGATGCTTGTCTACGGCCATACTACCCTGAACGCGCCCGATCTCGTCTGATCTCGGAAGCTAAGCAGGGTCGGGCCTGGTTAGTACTTGGATGGGAAACCAGATGCTTAAAAAAGAAGTTATAACATAAAGGACAAACATTATGTGATTCTACTCACATGAGGTACCAAGACTAGTCAAATTCATAGAGACAGACAGCAGAATAGTGGTTACTGGGGGGGGGGGGAGAGGAAAGGAGAATGGGAAGTTACTATTTAATGGATACAGAGTGTCAGTTTGGGATGACAACATTTTTCTGGAGATGGAAGGTGGTGATGGTTGCATAACAGTGTTAATGTACTTAATACTTAAAAATGGTTAAAATGGTAAATTTTATGTGATGTAAACTTTATCATCATTTAAAAAGACAATTATAAATGGCCAATAAACATTGGGGGAGGGGAAACATGAAAAAGGAAAACGCAGAATCAATCCAATACACTGAGGTTAAAAAAAAAAAATGACCCCTTATCCATAATTTGTGGCACTTAGTCAAATAATATATTTTGATTTTCCTTTCAGTTCCGGTTTTAATATTTGAATTTTACTGTCAGAGTCTCAGGTCCAAGACTCTAAGATTTTGATTTAAATATTACTTTATCATCATTAATCTTAGGCAAACTCTTTTGGCTTCAGACTTGACAATAAAACAATTACTTCATATCACTAACAAAAGTGTCCACTTCAGTGGCTCGGGGAATCTAATGACAGCATTGCGATCGGTACTTCTAGCAAGGCGATCTTCTTTAGAATATATCTGTATCTTGTGCCAGCAAAGACAGCATCATAAAGACAAATTGTGGGTAATGCATTCTCCCTTATACATTTCTGGGCTGATAACTAGTACCATTAAATATCATCCTAAAGGGGTTGGGAATGCTACTGAACAAGGAAAAAAAAAGACATTTTCCTCCTGCATAATTACAGCCAACATAAACATCATCCAACCTGAGTGCTGCTCTGGCATTTTCTTCTTCATTCTGAGGTATTTCTTCTATGTCTCGGGAGATGAGGAACTAATCTCTGTGCAGAGATCCCAAATAAGCAAAAGGTCTTCATTATAAGCTAGCATATTTGATCTCTGGCTTCCAAGCCTTATCCTTTCACTCAAAAGTTACCCTGATTTCAAATAGCCCCATTTCTCTGTTTTATCAAGAAGTAGCAACAATCTACCACCACCACTGTTATTATGGCATTTCAATCAACTCATTTCATTGCGGTTTGAGAAAACACTTTGTTGAAACCCAAAGGAAAATCTGCCACGTTTCCATTCAGGCATATGGCCGGGGGAAAAGAGCTTAATAACCAGTAATCAGAGTCTGCCTTCTTTGGGTGGAATCCACTGTGGACAAAAACAATTTATGCTGCACTGGACGAAAATAGTTCATCGATGTTATTTTCCAAGAGATAGTTAAAATAACTCCTTCTCATCTAATATCCCAAAACTAGGAGGGAGAGAGTTCAGATAATGTTGGGATCGATAAAGTCACAAAAGCAGAGTCATATAGGAAATACATCTTGAAATTACTATCTTGCTCTTTTTGTCACAGAACTAGCCAAAGAATAGTTCAGGCCATTATGAAGGGTAGTATTACAACAAGTTTTAGTTCAGGGAATCATTGAAATTAAAGACAACAAAGATATAATATGTATCTACCTAGACTCGTGATTGCAATGATCAACAATCTGAAGTGTTTTTCCCTTTCAGAAAAATAGACCTCTGATTATTCCCCAAGGCTTAAATAATTCAGAATAGTAAATCATCAAAATTTATCTTTTTAATATATTTTGAACTGACATTTGAATATGAATATATATTTTATAGAAAATTAATATAAGCAAATTAATGAGGCTTCATTTAAGTCCAAACTCAGGTGAAATGGAGAAATATCCCTTTTCTTTATTATGTACCAGAAACTTTAACTCTTTCCCACAACCTTCTATGCTCAGAATATTTTCCTTTTACTCCATGCCTTATTACCCTCTCAGGCAAAAGTGCCTCTCTCTATACAAACTACCCTTTCTGCAAAGGGGGTGTGCTTTGAGAACAAATGGTTTCTCCATCTGAGCAGTGAACAGTGGGAGTTCTATGCCAGTAAAACAAAAAATAGGCAATACTTGTTTTCACTGGCAATACAGTGATTCCTAAACTTTGGTGCATATTAGAATGACCTGGAAAGCTTTTTAAAAATCTGATGCTCAGGTCATACTCCACACCAATGAAATTAGAATGTCTGGGGCTGAGAGCCAAACACAATATTTTTTAAAAATTCCCAAACAATTCCGATGTGCAGCAAGGTTTGGGAAACATTATAGTATATATAATGGGAAATATTATAATATATATATGTATATATATATTTATAATACCATTGGCATGGTATTACTTACATGCAATAAACCACCTCTTCACACCAATAACCAAGAGTTGGCAATGTTTTAATTTCTTAGCATTACTTAATCTCTAATAACCCTAGGAAAGTCAATTTGAAAGGAAGCCGTCAGGATAAGTAGGACAAAGCATCTCTTCTTTTACTTATCATTATTATAAATCAATACCATATTATGGCCTCACTAAACACTTTCTCATTAAACACTTTATTTTACAGTTTTATTTCTACCATTTTCCTAACAGGGCTGACATAGACTCAACTCATGGGGAGAGGTATATTCTTTCCCTACAAGGAATAGATTTTTCCAGCAAGGTTGCACTTTGTAGTTTTCCAGTATGGCTTAGGCTGTGTGATGTAAGAAAGGAAGACTCAAATCATACTAATTGTAATCTCTTACTTTTGTCTTCAGACTCCAAACACCTCACCCCCACCTGGAAATGTTGCACTAAACCCTCATTTTTCACCTTCTATTTGTAGATGATACAAATATCTTTTCATTCAAAACTCTCATTATCTATAATTTCATTAATGATTTATATCACCAAAGCATTTGAAAATATATTTACATCACTCATTAATTTTTCTAAGAAAAGCAATTTCTACATTCTCATAGAAAATTGAAGAAATTACCAGATAATGCACACTTACTTTGACCATCTTCCTTAGAATACTGCTAAACTAGCCTGTTTCCTTTGCCTAAATGCCACCGTGCCTTCAAACATACATGTATTCAGACATCTGGCTCCTTCTTTCAGGCTTTTTGAACTAAGACAAATCTTGGAAACAATCAACTTTATCAAAAATACTTTTGTCTTATAGAGTCTAGATGGCTTTATGACCTGAATCTTTCCTTCTTCTCTCTTCACTTTTCTTGTCCAATAATTGGTACATTCACAAAGAAGAATACAAACAAAAGGAAAATCAAATAGTCCTCTTCAAAAATTCCTTTGGTGTCATGAGAGCTAATAACAACAGATACTATTTTTTAAAATATCAAGCCAACCAAGTTAATTCTTGCTCACGTTGTGATTTCTGAGTGCAAATCTGTATTTCTACATTTCTTCATTTTTTAGAGTCTCTTTAGGAGATTGTGGAAGTCTCCTTGAAGCTCAGAATACTTTAGTTTCCAAATACTTACACAATGCCTTATTCGCAAACAGACCTATCATGACTCTAACTCAAGTTAACAATAAATTACCAAATATTTACTAACGGTATACTATGTACCTGGCATTATACTATCAAGGATGCAAAAGAAAAGGGGTCTGACGGTTGCTCTATAATTTATAACCTGGTCGAGGAGGGAAGATACTATATGTTACAAAACACAGCTGTTTTTTGACCCATAAGAAAGGAAAAACATGCAATCAATTAAGTTTTGACACATCATCATCTGTCAAGATGCCCTGACATTTTATGATGCATTCTGATTTTAGAGATGCTAAAATGAAAAAAAAAGAAAAAACTAGAAGTGCATCTTAGCATCAGTGCAATAGGGTATATACTGTAACAACTAGGAAATAATACGCAACAGTGCTAAATACCGGGGAGGTTATACACACAGTGATGGGCAGAGGGCTAATGTAATAGATACCGCTGCAACCACTGGGAGGTGTGCAGAATGACTAAAGCTAAGTGGAAACAAGAAGTCAAAAGTACTGTAAAATCCCTAGAATTTCATATAATGTTAAGAGGGCAAATTCCTACTTACTCACTTTTATGAGAAAGGTACATTGAATACCACCCTCATATCTGGTCCACTGTCAAGTCCTACTTCCCTACACCCAAAATATCTTTCACATCCATCCCCTCATCCCCTTTTATACTTGCCACACACTGTTCCCTCTCACTATTTTCTTTACCAAATCTCTCTAGGCAGTATTTAAACTAATCTTGCCTGTCCACAACTCTGAGCACAGTGATCCCACAATTGTGGGAATGGCAACAATGGCTCATCAATGATGACTAAACTACATAGCTTGGCATTCAAGGCCCTGAAAGACCTGACCCTAATATATATTATCTCCTATTTTTCCATTGCGACAGCAGTTCTTTCAACACATTTCTGTTTAATTGACTCATCAGATCAATGCTCTCCATTCTCTCTGTAAAACATGGATGATTAAACACTCCAGGCTAGCAAGCTATACAGTACATCTGTGCCCTTCTCCCACCAATTAGCTGTATGCTTGTCCAAACCTATTTATGCCAGTCTTACTTGTTCTTGCAATTATGTGATTTAATTAAATATGAAAACTGATAAAATATGAGTACGGAAAGAAAATTGTTTCTATGAACACTAAGTTATATGCTTGATTTAAAAAACAACCACCAACAAGCCAATAAAAAAATGATGTCAAACCAGAAATGGACAAGACAGCAATAATAAATTGAGAAAAAAAACAATAAAAGTCCAGGATACCACACTCAGATTGTGTTTCCCAGTTTTGTTCCATTTTCAATAAACCAAACTGGATGAGATACCATATCAGGCATAAAATAGTGTTTTATGGGTAAGGACTACAATCAGCAGATTCATATTCCAAGAAAATTATTTTCCTTAAGAGATGGTTCCTCAAGAGATGACTGACAAATAAATACACACTTGTACATTTTATATTAAAATGAAGGCTCTCACTTTTTTTAACTATTTCACCACTTTTATCAAGTTTTTAATCTACAAACTAGCTACAAGCCCCAGCTCAATAAAGTCAGCTCCTACAGGCTCCAACCAAACTTTAACCCCCAAGCCAACACTATTACTTTTTCATGAAATGTGTATTTCCCCTATCACACACTGTTCAAATCTCTGTAATTCTCAATCCATGCAAATGGCTCATCTCTGTGAAGTGTATCTTAAAGCCTTCCTGCCAGAAATTGGAGTTAGAGGTATCTAAGGATTCTAACATCACCTCTACCATCTACTGTGGAAACCAAATCAAGTATATTAACTTCTGAATCTCAATTTCCTCATTTGTAAAATGGGAATAATATCGATCACACAGGATTTAGAGGATTTAATGTCAGAGGATTTAATGCATAGAACACTAAGCATAATGCCTGTAATGCAGGTGGGTTCAAAAACTGAGAGACACCAATCTCCATCCAATGCACCTTTCTTTTGACGCTAAGAGTCCCTTTGTCTTCTTTCATGATGCCTCTTGTTTTCTGTTCTGTATTATAACAGTTTCAGAACATGTCTCTTCCCCTATTAGACATACATTCCTTGACTGTTAAGCTGTGCAGCCAGTATTTGTTTGCTATCACTTGCCTTGCTTTTAAATAAACAACTAAATGAAAGGCCAAGTGATTGATGAACCTCTGCTGTGGTCAGATAGAGGCCTGGCAAAAGAATAAGGAAAAGAGAAATAATTTAGAGTATATTTTTTGCTCTCTACTAGAATAGATAAAATGCTTAATTATAGCAGCTTAAAGATGGGTGCTTCTATATCTCCTTTTTAAATAGCTTCATCTTTTGTTTTTGTGTTGATTCTGTCTTTTTTCCTAAAAATGTTGACGGGGTAGATTACACCTGACAGCAGTCTTGGCAGCCCCTAGAGAATTTCAGTCTTTGCAATGCAACATTCTTTGGAAGAATAGAAAACTTTTGCTGGTCCCCCAACCCCCACCCCAAAAAGGATTGAAATTCTACATTCTTTTTAGTTGACAATTGACTGGAACATTTTGCAAATAAGTGCCAGGCCTCGATGAGGTGCAAAATACTGACTGTATTAGCTAGTTATTTAGAGAGATGTGAAGATGCTCTTGCCAACATACATTCAATTTAGGCTTTGGATGCTTTGCGTGATCTCCCAGGCAGCACTTGTTTGAAAATGTTGGAATTTAATTTAAAAGTTTTTACATTTGCTTTTCTGTTCTTATTTTTAAAAGCAGCAATAACTCTTTAGTTCTTTAAAGCAAACTCTAGAGTTAATCTTTATATGTGTGTGTACACTTACATATACATATGTAAAATATTAAAAAAGTTTACCAGGCTTTTTCTATTCTTTTGCTCTTTTCTAATTGTTGTCATTGAACTTAAACTTTCTCAGTCTCAGAATATTTGAAAATGGAACTGTATTGCTATTATTGTAGAGACAACCTTTTTAGGTCCATAGCCTTCTTGGGTTATCTATGTGGATACATATGTAATTTTATAATCACAGAGTACAAGGTTGTTAAAGGGCACTGAAAGGTTTTTTACCTGCCTACCATGTGAGTTATATCACTTACGCCACATATGACCAAGACTTTCTCCTCAACAAGGGCACAAGACTCAAGTCTCTTTCTGAATTGTCACAAATTAATATTTATAATAATAACAACTTATATTTCTATATATAGGAAATAGTCATTGCTTCTGCTCTCTTAGAAGGAGATTCAGATTTGTCTGGGCATATTTAGTAAACCAGTGGGTTTGGCTTAACCAGGGCTTTGTCATACATTGCACAGGTTATGCACTTCCTAACTTTGGGAAGCCATTCACACAGACTATTTCATTATGACAAGCAGGGAGCCTTGACATAGGGTGAAAAATAGGTTCTAGGTAGGGAGAAACATTAGCACCACGGACAGAGGAACAATAGCATCAGAGTTCCAGCTATTAATACACATAAAAAGTATAAAAAGCAAGCTGTGGTCCAGACTGATTCACAAGCAAACAAGATTTCCCCCGGGGGTTCCCAGAAATGGCTGGAAGAGAGAAAGTTTTTGAAGGGTTGTCATTACTCAAATGTAAGTTCCTCAAAAATATAAGGAACTCTCCTACAGTCACCCAGGTAGACAAACCAAGAATACAAGTCACTAGGAGTTTCATAGACATGTGTGACCATGAAGAGTCCATGAATCCTGACTCTGTGAATGACATGTTTTGCGATCAACAGAATAATCTCAAGCAGACTCCCTGCCAAGATTGGAGCCCCATGCAGGGCTTGATCCCACCAAAAATGAGATCATGGGGGTGCCTGGGTGGCTCAGTGGGTTAAGCCGCTGCCTTCGGCTCAGGTCATGATCTCGGGGTCCTGGGATCGAGTCCCGCATCGGGCTCTCTGCTCAGCAGGGGGCCTGCTTCCCTTCCTCTCTCTCTGCCTGCTTCTCTGCCTACTTGTGATCTCTCGCTGTCAAATAAATAAAATCTTTAAAAAAAAAAAATGAGATCATGAACTGAGCCAAAATCAAGAGCTGGACACTTAACTGACTGAGCCACCCAGGTGCCCCTCAAACATTATCTTAAACCTATCTTTCTAACACTGATATGAGAATTACTTAATAGCCATGGGCTATGAGATATTAATAACAAGGAAAAAATACAAACATTAATGCTGTCCCAATATAACTATTTTACTAAAAGATCCTTTTATTATGACAAAGACTAAATACTGTTATATATAGTCCACTACCTCTCTACCTTAGACAAAGATTGTAGGTCTTGCTCTTCCCATAAGCAGACTAAGGTGATCTCTGAAAATGGTTTGCTACTCATATGACCCAGAAAGTCTTATAAAATCATGCAAATCAAGAAGTTCAAATCTTCATGTTCACTTTCAGAGCATATGTGAAACTGCCCAGGCCATCAAGAGTATGTGTATCTGAAAAGCCACCAAATATCTGAAGAAAGTCACTTTGCAGATGCAATGTGTACCATTCTGTCACTACAGTGGTGGAGTTGGTAGGTGTGCCCAGGCCACAGCTGGATGCAGAGTGGATGGCCCAAAGAGTGCTGAATTTTTTACTGCACATGCTTAAAAATGCAGAGAATCACACTGAACTTAAGGGTTTAGATGTAGACTCTCTGGTCACTGAGCACAGCCAGGTGAACAAAGCCCACAAGATGCGGCGTAGAACTTACAGGGCTCGTGAGCAGATTAACCCAACAGGAGCTCTCCTGCCATACTGAGATGCTCCTTACTGAGAAAGAGCCAACTGTCCCTAAGCCACAAGATGTTGCACAGAAGTTAAAGATATCCCAGAAGAAGCTGAAGAAACAAAACTTCTGGCCTAGAGGTAAATTCTGCATATTATAAATAAATGCAAATAAAAGTTTAAAAAAATGTAGGTCTCCTTAGAGAACATCCTCTAAAGAGAAATTGTGAAACTATTTTTAGTATTCCTCCATGAAACTGGCTGGAATGACTAATAACTGTGCTTAGATCCAAAGTTTGAGAGTTCTAAAATCTAATACTGCTACATACATTTTCTATTGTTTACTTACAATTGCACAGGTTTTGAAACCAACAGACCTGAGTGGGAATCCCAGGTTGACACTAAATGTGTGGTCTTGGACTTGTTAGTGAGCCTTTCTGAGGCCATTTCTTCATCTGTAAAATGAGGATTATAATATCCACCTTGCAGAATTATGCTAGGGCATGGAGATGTCATCTGATATAGCATCTCACAGATGGTACTGGTAACTATGATTGTTTTTATTATCTTGATAACTAAAGTCCCCTTATAGCTCAGTAATCTTTGACATAGAAATCCATTTCTTTACTCTTTAAGAACCAAAAATTAAGTACACTGCAACAGAAATGTATATTACTTACTTACCAGGTATGAAAAACATGAGCTCTTCATAAAGCAGTCAAGAGCACAAGAAGATAAGATCTTCTAAATCTGCTCACCAGATTTATCACCAGCTCTAAAATCAATTTACCATTCTCCCTAAAATTTACAAAATAATTTTATTGGGTCTTTTTTTTAACCAATTTTGCAAATTTGATTTTAAGATTTTAAAACTTTTATTTAATTTTTAAATTTAAAATACAATTGAATTTTACCAACATAGAAATATATAAATAAAACACAGTCTTCCCCTTCCCCACCATTCAATCCACTTCTCCTAAAAAATCAGTATTCTCTGTTTAATTTTTGTCTTTCCCCATATCTTCTTACAATTATACTAATATCTAAACTTGTCAACCATCATTGCAGCAACAAGGTACTTTGGAAATGTCAACTTCTGATGTTCTCTTGTGTGTGAGCACTCTCTCTACCCACACCTCAACTATGATATACCACAACTGGATAAACGGCCTCCTACTAAAAACAAAACAAAACAAACAAACAAAATCTTAAATGTTTACAGGAACCAGCTGGAATCCTGTGAATGACTTTCTATTCACTGAAGAGATAGCCAATGTAGTCCACTGATCAAGTGTTAACTTACTCTCCAAATCCAGACACCCAAAGAACGAAAGGGCACATTTTTAATAGTTATACTGGATTACAGGCCTAAACCAGGACTGCCCTATGCTATTGGGGGTACATTGTCTCTAATTCACACTGACACCTCTGTCTTTTTCTCAATCTTCCTCAAAATATGGTTTTAATGGTGTTATATCCATCTCAAACTCTTCAATGACTCCCCACTTTCTAGAACATTTCTAAAATTCTTTGTCTCAGAATATTAATGCTCCTAGTAGCTTGCTTGCTTGCTTTTTTTTTTTTTTTTTAAACTTAGAAGGACAAATTTGCAGCCTGCAGATACAGATCTGTCTCCCTATTGTCTTCACACCACAATATATACATATGATCACCCCTGGCCTCTAAAGGCATCTGAATTTAGAATCCCTGCTAACTTAATATGCCCAAACTTACTTAATAACAAAATCCCCCTCTCCCACATCCTGACCCTATCCCGGTGTGTACGACTTCCAACTAAGTTATTAGCTTCCAACCATCTTCATATATACTATTTTCAAAATAGATTCTCAGTAACCATATATTCCTGCTTAATATGTTATCTGAAGTCAGCCCAACTATTGCAAATCTGTGGATACTAGTGATATGGAGGTTATAAAAGTTTCTAACTTCTCCATATATTTCTCTTGTCACTGGAATCACTAATGAGGTAAATAATAAAAGTGTAAGAGTGACCCTAATTTGAATAGGACAATTAAGGGCCCTGATCTGGGCAGGAAAGCCTCTTCCTCTATTGCTTTTCCATGAGTATCAGTTAGTTATAAAATGATAAAGAGAAAACCTAAAGGTATGCCATAGAAAATGGGTAAGCCCAGTGGTTGGGAAGCTGTTCAGAAGTATAGAGGGCTCTATGAGATACAGTATTAAGGAGTAAGTAATGGGACCACTTGAAAAACTATCAGAGGTAGTGCTATAGTTGCTTAAGACCAGCTATTTTTAGTTATTAATTTTGCCATTAAAATTTCCATTGTTGTGTTTGGGAACAAAAAAGGTCAGCAATTTCTTCAAATGTTCTAGAAAGTATGATTTGGGAGCACACTAAAATGTCAATCCTACTGCTTGCTGCTGTTGAATAGTTAATGGTAGGATGGGGTCCCTAAAATATAGCTAGGTGTAGCTGGCTTCCCTGAAGACTCATCACTGAATTAGCTAGGCAACCAAGAGGCAAGTTTGGAGAATATAAAGGTAATACATCGGGATAATGGTACAGTAAGAAAGGTGTGGTTATACATTGAGATCTGTTGGTCTTAGAAAAGTTACAATAATCAGAAAAGGAAAATTGATGATAATGATGATGATAATGATGGTCCTGGTGGTGATCATAATAATGTAATAATGATTTGGTAGGGTAAAAGAAGCATACAACCAAAAGTGAGAATGCCCGGTACTAGCTCAGCTCTGCTATGTACCTGCTCCATGGCTTTGAACAAATCATTTAATTACTTTAAGACACTGCTTTCTCATCTCTATGATGGGAAAATTACACTTCTCTATGTGCCTCTTAAGGTTATTACATAGGCAAAGCAAGAAATAGATGGAATCACTCTGTAATCGGCAATGTGCTTAAATAATTAACGTGCAGATTTGCTCGATTGCCTATGCCAACCAAGTTATCCTGAGGAATTGCTAGCCAGGTTGCTAGCTTTCAGATGGGATCATGTGAAGTGAAAAGCCCATATGCAGAGTCTGTTCAACTCTAGGAACTTTGTGTGAAAAATGCAAGCAAATATGTAAAGTTTTAAACAGTGTAAAGTTTGCTGTCCTAATTAAATTAACCCTTTAAAAAAAAAACAAAGTATGGTTGACATATAATATTATATTAGTTCCAGGTGTACAATATAGTGATTTAACTTTCATATACATTAGAAAATGATCACTATTAGTTACTATATGTTATCATACAAAATTTCTACAATATTATTAACTAGATTCCATATGCTGTCTTTTACATCACCATGACATTTTTATTTTATAACTGGAATTCTGTACCACTTAATCCCCTTTACCTATTTTGCCCCATCCTTCATCCTTCTCCCCATGGCAAACACTAAGTTTGTTCTCTGTAAGGAGTCTTTCCATTTTGTTTCATTTGTTCTCTTGTCATTTAGGTTCCACATATAAGTGAAATCACATGGTATCTTTCTCTGACTTATTTCACTTAGCATAATACCATACAGGTCCATCCATGTTGTCACAAATGGCACGATTTCATTCTTTATTTATGACTGAGCAATAGTCCACTGTATACATATACCACATCTTCTTTATCTATTCATCTATTGATGGTCACTTGGGCGGTTTCCATAATTTGGCTATTACAAATAATGCTGTAATAAACAGGGATGCATATATCTTTTCAAATTAGTGTTTTCATATTCTTTGGGCAAATACTCAGTAGTGTGATTACTGGATATAGGGTAATTTTACTTTTAGCTTTTTATTTTTATTTATTTTTAATTTTTTTATTATGTTAGTTAACATACAGTCACCATACATCATTAGTTTTTGATATAGAGTTCCATGATTCATTGTTTGCATATAACACTCAGTGCTCCATATAATACATGCCCTTCTGAGCCACCACTGGGCTAACTTATTCCCTCCACACCCCTGCCCCAAAACCCTCAGTTTGTTTCCCAGAGTCCATAGTCTCTCGTGGTTCATCTCTGCCTCTGATTCCCAACCCCCCTTATTTTTTCCTTACTTCCCCTAATGTCCTCCATGCTGTTCTTGAGATATCATATGGTTTCACTTGTGTTTTTAGTTTTTTGAAGAACCTCTATAGGTCTTCTATAGTAGCTACACCAGTTTGCATTCCCACAAACAGCGCCTGAGGGCTCCTTTTTCTCCATATTCTCATCAACACTTGTTGTTTCTTGGGTTTTTTATTTTAGCCATTCTGACAGGTGTGAGGTGACATCTCATTGCAGATTTTATTTGCATTTCCCTGATGATGAGTGATGTGGAGCATTTTTTCATATGTCTTTTAGCCATCTGTCTGTATGTCTTTTGGAAAATGTCTAGTTAGGTCCTCTGCCCACTTTTTAATTGAATTACTTCTTTGCTATTGAGTTGTATGAGTTCTTTATATATTTTGGATATTAACTCTTGATAGATATAACATTTGCAAACATCTTATACCATTTAGTAGGTTGTCTTTTCGGTTTATTGATGGTTTCTTTTGTCATACAAAAATTTTTTAGTTTGATGTAATCCCAGTTGCTTACTTTTCCTTTTATTCTGCTTGCCCTAGTAGACAGATTCAAAAAAAGAAATATTGCTAAGACCTAATTTTCTTATACAAAATTTTTAAATAACACGTTTTTATGGCATTTATATTTTTAAGTGATTTCTAAAATAGTTGACCCATAATAGAAAAGAAGTATTCTGTTATATACTTTAAGATGAAAGGAGAAATACCATAGGTTAGAAGGAAGTGTTGACTGGCACTTAGAAAAATCTTAATTCTAGTCTATCATCATCCTGGGGCTCTGAGCAAGGACCACAGTTTCCCCATGTGTCAACTGAGGATGTAGAACAAGATCATGTCCAGTCTCCTTCCCAGTTCTAACATTTGACAATTTCTATGAAATTACCTATGCTTCCCCCAGATTATCAGACAAAGTGACACTTAATGGCATTCTCTTTTCAGCCAGCTCTGCTGTTGACTCTCCTAAAATTGGTTCTCCAAATATCGATGGGATGTGACACACAAAGAAGAAATGGAGAAATGTGCTTTGAAAACATTTTTATTTCAAACAGGAAAATTTCTGTTTACACTTTGCATGCAATTTGCAAGATGTAAATGTCAAAGCAAGAGCTTGATAAAGTTAACACACAAGTAGTTGGGTTAAACTGAGAAAGAGACATGAAGTTGGCCATCACACTAGTGAATGGGCAACCACACACAGGCTGGATCTGAGCTTTCCAGCTCACAAATGGTTGAAGACAGTCTATAAGATAGGGATAGTATATGAATTCAGTATCTATCACAGAATATCAACCAAATGTCCATAAAAATCTAGGCTTTCTTAATGCACAATTTCCTGACCTGAATGAGTTCTTGCTTCTAAAGGTTGCAAGGATGGCATGTTAGAATTTACAGTAGATAATTCAAATGCTTTAGGGTTATTAAATAATTTTAGTTCATTATGCCACAATCATTACCTTAACGCTGAATACCCCTTTATAAGATCCTGTAATGTTTGCCTGCCACTAATATTTAGTAGCACTTCACAATTGCACTCTATGCTGCAGCCCTCCCCTTCATTAATCTTTCCTATTCCTTTTAGGTAATTTTGGAAATAAAGAAAAATTTCAAAGTTGAAAGAACTCTTGATCCACTTCCTTGTTTTCTACACCATACCTTTCAGAGAAGGAAATCTCTTAATCTTTCCCCATAACTTCCTCTAAGCTCTAACCAGTTTTGTATGAGGAAATGCCTTATATGTGCTCTGATTCTTTCTTGCCATGGAAGAACTTTACCTTTCAGTTCTCAATATTCTATTATTAATACAGACCTAAAGAAACTACTGAATAAGGGATCTGGTGGTTCTTGCTTGCCATGTCTTCACTTTATCTCCCAGTACTATTTACACCATGTACTCCATGAGTGTCCATTTTATGAATCTAAGCTTTTACATATATTGTTTCCAATTAGAATGCTCACCCATCCATCCACTCACCCATTCTTCTGACTCATCCTTATTCATTCTAAAACATTTAATACAAATAGCCCCTTCTCCTGGAAGCATTCTTTGATCAATACTACCCTACACACACACACACACACACACACACACACACACACACAGTTAGAAACTCTTCATCTCAGCTCCCATAACAACCCTGACTTAATTCCTACTTATTACCACAGCATATCATAATTGGTGGCATATTTCTCCCTCCAAGTGTAGATAATAATGCTCTTGAGGGCATGGATAATCTTACTCCCATCTGTATCTCTGTCACCTACCATGGAACCTAGACTACAGAAAATAGTAAAGAAATATTTAGTAAATGAATAAACTGCATCCATCTCAAGCACTGGTCCCTCCCACTACTTCTCTAAAGCAATCTTTTTTGTTTCTATATTAAAATTATGAAAATTTAACAGCCTCTTGATGACAATTTGGAAGCCTCACTAAGACCTCTCAGACTGCATTTCTCTTGTGTTTGAGAATGTGTCTGCTTTGCATGACAGTCCAGATGTCAGCCTTTCCACATTTCCTCAGAAGTACCTTGAGCTGAATATGTCCCTCCTGTGTAGTTCCAAACCTTCTATCTGGGCAGGCAGCTCTGTTGTTAGCTAACTGTCGGCATTACACTGCTGTATTCATAAAGGATTGTCAGCACGGTGCGGTATTATTATGCAAGATCATTTGCTCATGTAAAGACATATTAAACCTAGCAGTTGCTTTGTCTCTTGTCAAGGGAATTGTGCACTGTTACATTAGAGATGAGAGTTTGTGACATCAACCTGCTATTGCTGTTTTGCTACCCACTTCAGAAGAATCAACAATTCGTGCTCATTTCCTTATTTCCCTTCTTTGGTAACAACTCAGCCACTATCCAAACGGGAATTTTATCAGTGCCAGGAAAATAATATCCCATGGGGCAAGGGTTATTTCATGCAAGTTTCTCTCCTGGGGGCTTCAGCACTGTGCTTTATCCTCAGTTCAGTGACCAGGGCACTGCCACTCCCAACCTTTACACCACCTACCATACCTGCTTACAAACTAGCATTCAGAATTTCCCATTGTCTCATATTGCCAGGGTTTCACCAGGTTTCATAAGAAATGCCCTCCAACACATCCTTCTTACTTGAATTACCGCCTGTTTGTTATTAAAACTTTCAGAAACCTGCTCTGTTGGCCAGGCTAAATTATTACCTACACGTGCAGCAGGATTCCCCTCCAGAACTGCACATACCCAGTGAGCAGTCTAGTTCCAAAGTTCCATTCCTCCTAGTAGACCCCATTCCATAACCATTAACTGAGTCATATCCTAAAACATGATACATTACAGGATTCGATATACAGGATATTTCTATTTAGAAAAAGAAGAGGATAGGATTATTAAAATCAAAACAGAATACAACTTCCTGCTTCTGTTTCTCCAAGATTTTCTTCCATCTCTTCACCACTTATTTGTTTCCAAAATGCCAACCAGAAAACGAAATATCCAAGCCAGACAAAACAACATGAAGAAAAAGTTTAATGGCTCTTAGAGAAAGTTGGAGTCTTTGCAAGTAGGAGAAGGTGTTAGTTAATGTTAGCTTAATCACTGGCCAGGCCTACTCTTTTTTAAGGCTTACTTTGGTAGCCTCTATTATTACTAAGAACCAGCACATTTTCAACACTACATTTTGCCTCAGCAGGTCCCTTACAACAATATATTATGGCTCTGTTATACACTGGCCAAATTGCATTAATCACTTTCTTCGAGATGTGGGTTTTAGTGGATAATACATTTTTAAGTTTGCTTTCCTGCAAGAGCTTTCTGACAAAGGGATAACCTGTAAAAAGCCATCCCTTTCCATTCTGAGCCCAACAACACAGCACATTCCACTTATCTTTCACTGTCTCCTGCTCTCAGTTGCACACCTCCTTATTCCTTTCTGTGTTGCTCTTCATCTCAGATTCCTTAACAATTCAGCCAGTATAATCTGATTGTCTGACTAGCCATCTTTCTGTCTGTCTGCATTTTTAAGGTCTCATGTAAATAGCATTTTTAGTTCTTTTTTGTTAAACTCATGAGAAGCTAGAATTTTACAGAAAATAAGTTTTTGCCTCCACAAGGACATGTCTGACAGAGGTGGCTTTCAAAGAAACAAATATGAAATATAAACGTGTTTTCCATAATGAAGTCAAATAAGTGTTCTCTTTGTCATCCCTCCAATCTTAAGCAAGATGTGTTCAGTTGTAAAAGTTAAAGTGTGATTATACATATCTTGATCTAAACCTGCATCCCAAATTCATCATTTCAAATATCTGTATTCTACTAATCCTGAGGTTTCGAAGAAGTTCATTTATATTTTCTGAAGAATTCTTGAAATTTTTATTTATTATGGACACTGGGGAGGGTATGTGCTATGGTGAGTGCTGTGAAATGTATAAGCCTGATGATTCACAGACCTGTACCCCTGGCAAAAAATATATTATATGTTAATAAAAAAGATTTTTTTTATTTAAATTATTTCAACATCTATTCTCTTAATGTTATTCTTTTAGTTTCCCCCTTAGGCCCTCTGCTATCTTTTTAAAAATATCATGTTATGGGATGCCTGCTTTCTTAGTCAGTTAAGCGTCTGCCTTCAGCTCAGGTCATGATCCCAGGGTCCTGGGATAGAGTCCCACATGGGGCTCCTTGCTCAGCGGGGAGCCTGCTTCTCCCTCTGCCTGCCACTCCCCTTGCTTGTGCTTGCTCTCTCTTGCTCTCTGACAAATAAATTTTAAAAATCTTTTAAAAAATAAATAAAATAAAAATATCATGTTATTTTTAAAAAACTCATTATTTTCTCTTCCCATAACTACTGTCATTTTTATGAGAAAAAGCTACCTTTTTTTTTCAATTTATTTATTTTCAGAAAAACAGTATTCATTATTTTTTCACCACACCCAGTGCTCCATGCAATCCGTGCCCTCTATAATACCCACCACCTGGTACCTCAACCTCCCACACCCCCGCCACTTCAAACCCCTCAGATTGTTTTTCAGAGTCCATAGTCTCTCATGATTCACCTCCCCTTCCATTTTACCCCAACTCCCTTCTCCTCTCTAACACCCCTTGTCCTCCATGATATTTGTTATGCTCCACAAATAAGTGAAACCATATGATAATTGACTCTTTCTGCTTGACCTATTTCACTCAGCATAATCTCTTCCAGTCCCATCCATGTTGCTACAAAAGTTGGGGTATTCATCCTTTCTGATGGAGGCATAATACTCCAGAGTGTATATGGACCACATCTTCCTTATCCATTCGTCCATTGAAGGGCATCTTGGTTCTTTCCATAGTTTGGCGACCATGGCCATTGCTGGAAAAAGCCACCTTTAAGTGGTCTATTCCCATCCTTCTCTTGTCAATTAACCTGCCCAAGTCTTACAACCTTGACTGATTATTGAATTGAATAATTAGAGCTTGCTGGTAGCATGGTACCTGGTTATATTCAGCCCAAAAAGGAACTCCAAAGGCATCAGGGATAGAGAGAAAAGAAGGAGTTTGGATATATATGGTGATAGAGAAAATGAGTAACGTATTACAATGAAAAATAAAACTTAACTGAGAATGTTATGTACTTTCTCTAAAACAGAGATTACAGGCAGAGGAGTCATAATTCAACAGGTAATGGCAAAAATGGCATTTAAATATATACATTTTATTGCTAAAAGGGTGAAATTAATAAAGAAATGCAAATTGAAGAAATACTAAGGTATAATTAGTTTGTTGAACATATTGGGGAAAAAAGATACTACCCAAACATTGGCAAGAGTGTGGAGAAACTATTGCTCTTATTTGCTGCAAATGGAGGTGTTAACTCGTAAAGTTTTTAGAGGTCAATTTGAAAATATACATTTAAGTTCAAATATCGCATATCCTATGACTCAGCAATTTAATCTTTATAAAGGTACCATGCATGTACACCAAGGCATACATACAAAAATATTTGCTAAGTGAGTGTTGAGTTTAACTCTGGAATTAGAGAGACGAGTTGAAATCATAGCTCCATTACTTTCTAGCTATGTGAGCTTGGGCAAGTTACACAGCATGTCTAGATTTCACTGCCTTCGTATAGGATTATTTTGAGAATTACATGAAATGATGTTTATAAAGTGTGTTACAAAATGCCTCATACCTCATAAGTACTTAAGAGGTGTTTATTACTCTTTGAAGTAATGATACTATTATAAATATTATGCATCATCATTTATAATAGCAAAGATCTGAAAACAACTCTCATCTATCAACTGGGGTATTAGTTAAGTATGATTAGGTTCAGTCAATGGAATACAACATAGTCATTTAAAAAAATATCAAACTATATGGAAGTAGAGCCAAGATATACTCTGGAAAAAATCAGGTTTTGATATTAGTATTACTCCACCTATGTGAAAAGACACAATAATATATTTTTACTAGTATGTTTTGAGATAATATGAACCAATATATCAACAGTGATTATCCCTGGAAAGTGGAAAAATGAGGTACTTTAATTTTTTCTCCATCACAAATTTTTGAAATATTTTGTTTTTACAGTGAACATGTGTTACTTCTGTAATTAATAAAAATTATTTTGAAAGTAAAAATGAATTCAAATGTAATATACTTCTTTATACTGAATCTCGAACTAAATAAAAGAAAATAAGGTCTATATTCTTGCCAACTCTTAGTAAAGACAATTGTCTCACGATAAAATGCCCAGGTATAAAAGGAGCTTTATATTTTCTTCCCTCTTCTTTAGTTTAGACCTACTAGCTTGTTGCAGTGTATTCAATATGTAGAGCATGGAAATAAAAAACCAGGGAAGACAGATCTATATAAAATACATAGGAATATTTTTAAATAATTCAATATGAGTAGAGACATCTAATTTTCTAAGCTAGCTCCTACTTTTCATTTATGTGTGTGTGTGTGTGTGTGTATATATATATACACACACGCACACGCATATATATATATATATATATATATATAAATGAATGATTATCCAGATCATTTCTATCCTTGGATTTCCAGAACCTAGTTTATAGAAAGTATTCAACATGTATTTGCTAAATTAATGAGTGAGGGCAGAGTCTTGGCTATCAAACATACTTCTTTTAACTTCTGAGTAGCTGGACTTATGTGTCTCTGTTGCCAAAACTAGACAGGAAAGATATCTGGTGAACAGGGTAAAAAGAAATGAATCCAGAGGATCTTCTGGAAGACCAGGAGAGAATATACAGTCAGAGAACTTTAGAGCTAGAAAATAAAGATGAAACTATTCAATCTAACTCCTATTTCTATGAGGAAACTGAGTCCCAGAAAAGTTAAGTCACCCCAGGTGGTCTAATCACAGGTTAGTTTCAGTCAGAACCTAACTCAGATCTTCCACTTTGATTCAATTTCCCTTCGTACCCAGGTTGTTATGCCCAGAAGACGGTTATTACTTACAGAAATTGGCACAGATTCTTCGTTCCTTATGAAGAAGGTGACAGTGGTAGTAAGAGGGAAAAGTTTACTCCAGTAAAAGTATATACTTTTATCAGTTTATTTTATCTTAACCTAAATTGTTGTTTTTTCCAAGTGAATATTTACAATGCAAATAGTAGACAATTGGAGCATCTCTACTGTTACTGTGTCCTTTTAAAGAGGTTTCTGCTTTTCCACCTTTGTTTTGATACATGACCAAAAATAGGGTTAAACCAAGGCTGTTTGATGTCTTTGTGTTAACATTGCCTGAGGAAAAAATGAAAAAGGCAGGATATTTTCTCAAAATATAAACTGAGACTACCATTATGAATGTGGAAGTAACAACCTCTTCTTTGAATAGATTCTTCAACTATCTTCTTCTGTCCACTCAAACAAATTCCTTCTCAGTTATTATTTAATAGCCCTCCTTCTGCATTAGCTATGGCAGCACTTATCACAGGGGAGGTAAAATGTCAAAGCTGAAGAAAGGTAAATGGCTGGAAATGAAAGATCCAAGCAGAGGGGATACACAGTCAATGCCAACCAAGAAGAAAGTGGACTCTGAGCAGTAGAAGGAATTTTACTTAGCTGAATTTTACTTAATGTGGCAGCAAATATGAGCCTGGTATAATACATGAGATTTTAAGGCCTATTAAAGGGCTGATATTTTTACGAGACCTGGCATTTTCCCTTAGACTCTGGTCCATCTGAATTTAAGCAGGCAGAAGGGTGACTGATTCAACAGTGTATCTTTTACTTACTCCAGCTCCAGTGAAGTTTTTCCCCCTATTACCAAGTTACACAAGGGCAACCCCACACTGGCAGTTGGTTGTTAATTACATTTGATGTGCAGTAACACAAGTGAGCTAATTAACTTGCATCAAAAAAGCTTTATTTACTGTGACAAATTAAACAAACTCATAAAGTGTTCAGCCACAATGGCTCTCAATTATCATGCAGTCCAAGTAATGTGGTGCAAACATATTCCCAGGCCTCTCTTCAGGTATCACTTCAGTCTCGCAGCCCTTCTGCACATGTGCAATTATAAATGGATCTTTATAATGAATAGAACTGAAAGTCAACTGTTCTTTGTTTTGCTTTGTTTTGCATATGTGTGTGCTGAATGTGTATATATCCTATAAGGTATGGCTAGATATGTTGGTCATATTCAATTTCTTATTTCTCAATCCTTGCTTACCTCACAGATCCACAGAATCTTCCTGGCCTTTAATCAGAGAATTGTCATAAAACAAAAAAGGAAAATGCTTATTGTTCCAAAGTCCATGCTCTGTGTTAAGCATGACTGTCTAAAACTGGTCATTTCCAGACTCTTCTTCTAGACAGTGTTGACACTTTTATTTTTAGAGAGAGTGAGGGGGGAGGGACAGAGAAAATCTTAAGCAGGCTCCATGCCCAGCATGTAGTCCCATGCAGAATTTGATCCCATGACCCACTGATCATGACCTAAGCCAAAATCAAGAGTCAAATGCCTAACCAAATGAGTCACCCAGGTGCCCCAGTGTTGATTTTTAAATAGAAACATCACTATTCCCTGATGACTCACATACAGGGGGTATATAACCATGCCTTTCTCTTTTGGTGGAATAAAAGGATAAGATTTGCACCCTCACCTAACAGAAAGCACCCACAGAACAACTGCTTGTCTTTCAAGCAACTTTTCTAGCTTTGAAAAAAAAAAAAAACAACAACTGGTTATAATTTCTACCATTCTTTGAAAACAGGGTCTAAAATTCACTGCCTGAGCTAAGTATGTAGGAAAATACAATACCCTTCTATTGAGTTCATTTGTAAGGAAATGAGGTTGGTAGCACAGTAAAACGGAAGAAACACTGAACTTGAATCCAGATGAAGAATAATAGCAACTTGGATGAACTTGAATCCAGATGAAGAATAATAGCAACTAGCTCATGAACTTAGTAAGTAGCCAAACAAGGACTGCCTAACTCAAAAGCTTGCTCTCAAATACTGTCAACAAAGAAGATTTAGCCAAGTTATTGAACTTGCATTTCCTTATCTCCCAAGTATAGATAACATGAGAATGTTTATAAAGGGGATAGATAACATGAGAATGTTTATAAAGGGGATGTTTGATAAATGAAACTATAAACTGTTAGTATCATTATAAATATTTGTTGATTAGCCTCACCAAAAAAGACTCCAGTGAAAGTCTCCCAACAGTCACCTTTTACTAGTAGAGTTCTATACCTACAGGCCAACAAAGGACCACAAAAAAGAAATTTCTCAGAGGACAAATTTCCTCGTCTACATGACAACTTAGAATACCAGTATGTCTTGAATGTATTGAAGAGATTGTTATTCTGAGCACTCCGAATAGAGAGGAGAAGCACTGAGAAACAGGAACAAGATCTAGGGAAACTGCTTACTCCTTAATAACCCCACAAGTATTTCTGAAAGTGAGATGTCCTTGAGTCCCTCATAAAACACTCCAAGATAAATTTAGGCAAAAGACAGTCTTAGAATTGATTTCTTTTTAAACTGAATCAGAAAAAAAAGAGAGAGAATTAAGAAACCAAATCAGAAAAAAATAAAATAAAACCAAATCAGAATGTGGCCTCCACAAATTTAGCCCAGCAGTCATGTTTGGTCATTTCCCATTAAACTTCAATCCATAGGGAAGTCATGCTTCCCAGAGACGGGTGGTAAGGCATCCATCAAGACAGGATGTACTAGTCTTTACCTTTTGATTCTTGACATTTATGAATAAGCTGCAGTTTATAGCTGACGTCCATAGTCACTCTGTGCCTGAAGGACTTCCATCCTCCTTCTACCTAATCAGTGTTTTTGTCTTCTGGACAGACATCAAGTTCAGACAAAAAAGGCTCACCAATATTGCATTGTATTTGGCAATAGGTCACAGCAGGGTCTGGTAAAGAAATCACAGCAGGAAATGCAGCTGAGTGTGGGCATAACAAAATGTCCTTTATTTACAGGAGCATAACCTGTAATATGCAATTTCAACATTGAGGTACACCATAGTGAGTCTAAAAGACTGCTGATTCTCTAATGAAAACTTTGAGTGACTCCAAAGGTCTAGGGTCTTGTGCACTGGGTGATTATTATGTACTAACAAGGCAATGTGATTATTCTACCTCAGAATATTCACATAAATCAATGGCACACTTCTACCTCTGCCAACATTTCCTGTCCAGGGCACTATAGTTCACAACTGTCACATAGGTCTCCTATTTGAAAGAATGACAAAAGCCTGAACAATTTTATTTTTCACTTACTGGCTTCTTCCAAACTACATCTCACTTAAATGGCTCTCAGAGACCTATATTTCACAAGCAGAATCCATTTGCCTCCTCCTCCCTCAGGACAATTATGAGATAAGATGAAAACAAAGACTTGAAACAGAAATAAACCCTGAAATAAATCATTTGGGCAAATGGAGAAATACGACTAGTAATATTGAAAATCTTACAGCCTAGTCTACAAGGAACAAGCTTACAGTTTTTGATCCCATCAGGAAAGATAGACACATAAGAGGCTGACCAATTTATTATAAACAGGTCTTTTTATGCGAGACTGATTGCAGAGATGTTACTGTAACGGAGAATTCTGAAGAGGACATTAAAATACAGCTACAATGCCAAATGGAATGGTTGATTTTTTAGAGCTTTATTCAGACTGAACTTCTGCGTCTGGAAGTATCCATGGGTGGCCATTAAATCAAACTGAGCATCTTACAAGCCTATTCATATTGACTGGAATATGGTGGCTCATTTAACCAATTCTGCAAGTGCATATTGCAGGGAGCTAGAGGAGATGTAAAGACCCTTCTAACATTGTACAGAGCTCTCCTTGATTACAATGCTCCCTGTGGGACCACAAGAGTTACTCACCACTCCCCAGCCCCCATTTTTCATGTTAAGAAATTCTGAACCAAGTGACACTGCATTCCTTTCTGCTTGGGTCACTTCAGTGAAATATAAAGTTAGTCAAATCAATCCGGTTTGTGGTTTTCCCCTTGCATTTTAAGGGAGAAAACTGCAAGAAGACCCACAAATCTGATTCTGCCTTGTTTCTTGGCATAAAACTTGCTAGATTCCATTGTGAAGAAGTGCCTTGAGCTGCAGTTGGCATTCCAACTTGTCAGGATCCAGGCTTGAAAAAAGAACTATGTGACTTCATGGATTTTTTTGAACTGTAAGAGTCTATAAGGCTTTCCACTATTGATGAAGCAAGAGATGTCCATGTCCCTTTCCTTACAAAATGCCAAATTAGGTGATTCTCCTAGTCTGAAATATCCTTGAGGATCAGAATAAGGCTCTCACCTCTCTCATTTTCTCATCTTAATGGGCTATGATGTATCAGTCAACAATCATAATTATAATTGTATTTCAGGGAGCTCTATGGAGTAGGCAAGGAGATAAACAACATGTTTATTTTAAGGACATTCTAGAACTTAGAAATTTCATGGCATATAGGAATCCAGTGTCCATCAAAGGACCACAGTGAGAGAACACAAACTCATTCCATGCCTGTTGTCAATACTGAATCCATTTTGGGAGAGATCTTTGAATATTTTCATGAGAGCCAATTTTCATACACAGGGGATGAATTTTCTGCAATAATTTTAATTCACTGATAATCATTTATAATGAATTAGGTAATGAATCGATTGTCCTGGAGAATATTATTATTATCTGGGAAAAAAAGAGACATGGGACTATAATATTCTAGTGCTAATTTTCTTATGTGGTTTTAGAAATGATTCTGAAAGCAGTATGAAAACTTGCTTGAGGAAAAAAATGTTACGCACCCACACAAAATGTCTGCTTCTTTGAAACACACTCATTTAAGGTCTTATATACTTATTAAAAATTGGCCAGTACCCAGATAACAGAAGAGTGTACAACATGCGAGATATATTGATTGTGCTCCTACTACATGGCGGCCAGATGTTGTGTTACACCGGGGATCCAAACATGATCAATATGTATCAAGAGGATTACAGTCTAATGAGAATAAAGCTATGGAAACAAACAATATCATAACATGGTTGATATGGGAGAATTATACAAAGTGTAGAGAGTGCTGAATAATAACAGCTAACATTACATAGTGCTTTCTATGTGTCAGGCTCATACTAAATAAATTAATTCATTTAATACTCATAGCAACCATATAAGGTTGCAACATTATGCATATGAAAGAGGCAAGAAGAGTTGTCTGAGGAATAACATTCAAGCTGAGGCATGGTAGGTTGAGTTGGTGGAACACAATTCAGAAATAAAAGTAATATATCATAAGTGAGTAAAGTGCTGGGTAGTGAGTAAATGGGATGAAAGACAGAATGGGGCTGGATATATATTATCTATTTATCTATAATGTGATATATATATATATATAAAGAACCAGGCCATCAAGGGTCTTGAGTAACACCCAAAAGAGGTTAGGATTATCATGTAATTAATGGGAGAAGTTTGAACATTTATTTGAGCCAAGTCCCACCTCAATAGCCAACCAACTAATGGGTGAGACTTACAAAGACAAAGGTAAGAATCAAGTGCTAAAATTGTCCATCAAGGCATCAACAAAATGGAGTAAGCCTGATAGACCTCTGAACACAAGTGTTTGCTTAGAACACAATGAATATCTGGAGGCTTGGCTGTCCTGCGAATCTAAGATAGACCATTTAATTCTTCCAAGAGAGCCAGGCAATGTGCCCTTTGACTCAGCCTCAGCACTCCACTGAAGGCTCTTGGCCCTAACCATGGGAACTAATTCCACTCGGAACCAAGGCTTGTTTGTACAGTTAAATGAATAAATGTTTTTAAACCTAGACTCTGACTTCTTACCAGTTTGTGTTGCTGAAATGCCAAAGAATAATTATAATAGGATTTCTAGTCAACGATTTTTTGGTCTGCTATAACATTTAAATTAGACTAAATTCAGCTGTTTGAGTGCCCTCTGACAATATTTTTTCTCTCAACTCCATGACTGTTTTATCACTCCTTACTCACTTGACCTAATCGGCACCATTCTGCACTCTAAAATGTTTATCCTGTTAAATGAATTTTTAATCTAACTTTTATAGCATTCAATTTCAGTTTCATCAGCCATCCACAGTGTAATATCTAATGTTTTAAAATAATCTAGACAGTTTAGAAAAAAGCAGGGGGAGGAGGAAGAATTGCCGTGTTATGAAGCAAATGATTAATTAAAGCAAATTAGATTCTGGCAGCTCTTGCTATCATTATCATGTGTTCCCCAACTCGACTAATAAATCTTTGTTGAGAATGTGTGCTTCCACGAGGTTCAAAAGTCACCTGGGAAAGGACATTATTGACTAATATTTTGTATCGCTGTTAGTTTTATATTCTATTACCCTATGGAATAACAACTAATATTTTTCAAACATTTAGAGTATAATCAGGAGTCTGACTTTTCTCACTATTTAGAGGGATATTTGAGAACGCAGTTGGGGGGTGGGGGAGCCCAGCAACTTCTCTACCTACTTGAGTAAATTACAATTAACCAATAACAGCTAATATGTCGGCAAATGCTAGAAAATCCAAAATACGCGACCCTGAGAGAGCCTGCCGCATAATACCGTCCTCGCTGTGGTACGGTCCCGGGATTTCAGCAGCTGCAAACATTCCCTAAACCACACAGCACATTGAGAACAGCACAGCTCTCCTCGATTTCAGAGGTTTGCCTTCTTTCCTTTCCTAGTATCTGGCACTTCACATTGAGGAAAGTAACAATGCCGTGGAAAACAGCTCTCTCTAAATCCAACCAAATGCCGCTGCCATGCGAGCTAGACAGTCTGCGTTGTTTCTGAAGGCACAGAAGGGAGATATTGACAGCTATTTCAAGAAAGGGACCACATACTTGCCTTTATTTAGACTGCTCAAAGTGTCACTTAAATCAACCTTTAATAATTTTTTTCTATAATCAACTGTTGCTTTTTTCAAACTTCTACTCATTATTGCCTAATTCTAGATGTTTTAAAGTATATTTTCTATAACTTTCCCATTTGCTTTACCTCAAGCTTGGCCAGCTGTGTCCCTTTTGCCAAAGTCAGGCAAATGCCAGCGTAAACTGTAAGCTCAGTTCTTTGTGGTCTCTAGTCATCTCATGTCACGTTGTCTTAAAACTTATCAGGAGAAGGTGCAAATGTACTTGAAGTCTATGATATCGTGACAGGAGAAAAAAACAGTTTTGAAACAACACTATAAATACTAGGAACAAATTTATCTTGAGGTTTGTTAAATAAGGGGGAGGAATGGCACCATCCCCAAAAGTGAGATCTTGGATTAAAATAATCACATGCAATTAAATATTTGTCCTGGTTTGGAAACAGGGCAACCCATAAAACTCTGAGATACGGTCCAAGGAAACTGATGTTGCTCCAGACAATCCCATTATGCTTAATCTCCACCCCCTGACATAGCTTTGTAATAATTTACATGCCTAAGTGAGTTGGGTATGCCTATAAAACAACAAAAAAAAAAACAAAAAGGTATACATTTAAATATGTACACATAGGTATTCCTTTTTTGTTCCTTTAAACTGCAGATTATGAAGTGAGCTATGATTACCCATCAAAGTAATTTCCTCTACCCACTCCCTCTATCATCCTCCCACTCTCCACATTTGAACACGATTCTCTTTTCCTTGGGGCTCTTTTCTCTTTCCTCCGCAGAACAGCTTCCTGGTGCCTCCACAGACTGGAAAACAGCCTACAGTGCTGCTCAGGATGGCAGCACATCCCCATGGCCTGGGTGTTTTCTCAGACAGTTTTAAAATGATCCAGTATTGCATGAGTTAAAAAAAATTCCCCCTGGAAAAGCTAATTATTGCATGCAGATACTTCTTTGTGTGATCAAGGAGGGGACAATTTAATAGGCTCTGTAATACAACCAAGAACAAAATTGCTTTAAAGGAAGTCTCTTGTTGAGTGACAACTCTGTTGCCTGAGCCAATTAGGTCCCAATAAAGAGTGTTGAATTGGCTCCTGCTTTCTCATTAATTATGTTCTGTCACAGACATGGGGCTTGATTTAGCAATTTTGTATTACATTAAGATACTGAAAGGCCGGGAACAAATGGCTCACTCTGATAATAGGCATTCTCTACACGGTGTGACATTTACTATCCAGCTGTCCGTAAGGCAGCCTAGCACTTCAGTTCAGGGGTTTATTTGTCATTGCTTCAAAGGGACACTCAGCTTTTCACAAAAAAAGAAACAGAGAGGCTAATAGATAGGACAAAATGTACTGCTGATATGCTTTATTAGAGATAGGATGCTAGGGTTTTGCTAACAAGCTCATCCGTTGGGACTCAGCCGAGTTTGCTGCCAATCATCCTACACACAAAGGCACACTAGTTAACAAGGAGAAATGAATTACAGACACTTATTCTGCCGGTGGGATCACAAATACACCAATCTGTGAAAGAGGCACAAACTCCAGAGACAAACTACATATTTGTCAATAACCTCCTAGAAAGAACCCTAGTAATTCTTTGAAGACCTTTGATTTAGCTTCCCTCTAAAATACATGTATAGGAAATGTTTTCATTACCATGACATTCTTTCTTTGTTATTTGTATAAATTTTCATCACATTAAAAACAGAAAACTGAGGAGGTCTGCAAATGTTTTAGTAGGTATCTATACACTACTTTTCATATCCCACCACAGGAAGCTATTATTTGGTTATTTCATTAAGAATCAGAGAAAATTAAATTTTTAATCTTTTGGTTTGAGTTGTGATCTACCAGTGCACTAGAATATAATCTATATGTGTATACAAAAAAGTATACCAACCTCGTATGTGTGTATATACATATGTATATACATATATGTAATATATATGTAATACAAGTAATATATACATATATGTATCATTTAAAAAAACAAATTAGAGATCAAATGAACAGCAGGTCCTTCTGATTAAGTAATTATATGACTTTCTATCATAAATGTGTATATATGTACCACTATATATACACACATATATCTATAAAATCTTCATATAATATACATTTATACATAGAGATATGATTTCATAATGCTTAAGCATGAATCTAAATCAATTTCAGTATATCAAATATAGTAAAAGATCATACACATTTTATTTATGAAACTAAAAAAAATCTCTGATCTCAACACTGATCAATATTTTGTCACTTCTATTATTTAAACATTCTCCTGCAAATGTATCGTAAAGGCCTATTGTTGATTATAAAAAAAAAAAACAGTAACCTTCAACTCAAGTTTATCTACTGACCACATGAGATTAATCAAATCTGAATATGTCCTTTGCAGGTTAATTACAAAACAGCTTTCCAAAATAGTTCCTACAGACAGTACACTGTTCACCTGATTGCAGGCTGCATCAATTCATTTAATTTATTCTGACCACCATCTTGGACTGTAGCAACTCAGGACTCAACTATGGAATGTACAAAAGGATAGAAAGAATAAACAAAGATTTATCAGACTCTCTTTCCTCAGACAGAATCTCAAAGGATGTGAAAATCTCTTGTGCTCAGTTTCAACCTCAGAGAGAATCCATCTGTCCATCTTTGCTGCTTTTACTCTTTCATAAAGCTCAAAGTATCCTCTATCAATTGGTATAGGCATCAAGGGAGCAGCATGGTATCCCTACAAGGAAGCTTCTTTTGTCTTTTCCCCTCACAATTCCCCAAATGGATCCTTGGCCTCCTCTATTTACTTCTTAATTCCTCTGAATTTGAGATCCTAAATAATTCTTTATCTTTATTGACCTACAAATAATTTCAGGGAAAGGAGACCATGAAGCAGAGATGTAGGGCAGCTGTAAGCCCCAGATGTACGTGTGACAGACCCTTTTCCACCTTTAACCCTCATCAGCAAAAAGGGATGGGTTAAAATAATTTGTTTAAAGAAGCAGATCTTATCTAATGTAATCCCTAAACATTTTTCCAATTTCTAAGTATTACAAAATATTTTTGATAAGACATTCTCTAAATCAACTCTTTCATTTTAAAATACTGCCTTAAAAATAGAAGAGGAGGGATGCAAATCATGTGAAAATACAGTGCCAATATTCTTTCCATTTCGCCACTCCCCCCAAAAAATCATATGCAAGAAAGCACTTGCACATTATTTCTCAACACCAATAATACCTGTGAATTATATATATATATTTTAAAGTGTGTATTGAACACAGACCTAGTTGAAAAAGCTTAGGGAATTTAAGGGAACCATGAAATACTTTTTTTTCCTCCCTGAAATTTGCCATGTTTCTATTTTAGAAAAGCCTTTGCAATAAATAATATACATAATAGAGGCAAGGATCATTTTATCCTCACTTAGCAGGAGTTTTGTCTTCACTATTCAGGTACTCCATAAGGCTGAAACCTTTCAAAAAGCCTGAGCCCTCCTCAGGCTGAACCAAACGTATTTATATAGACATTAAGTATTTATGCTGCAATTTATATTTCCAAAGCCCTATGTTACCATTTATTAGTTCATCCATATAACTTCCTTCTGAAGCACATGAATGCTTCATTTTCTAGGCAGAGAGTTAGGCTCTGGGAGGTGACTGACACATGGCATGAAGGACTTAGGCCATATGTAAAGAATGACTATAGCTCAGAATGAATTTCCTAAGGGTTTTGTAGAAACTTCTTCATGTCTTTAAAACTAGCTTGGACCCCTACTGAAATGTTTTAGTTGTGACTTTGTTGTGGTTCACTTGCAGAGCGAGGAACTTAGTAAATTATTCCAGCTCTTATAGCCCTATCTTTATATATTCTTGGGACATTTATGCCCCCAGGACAGTTTAGGAGCAGGCTGCAAATCAGAGGATAAAACTAATACCTGTACCTTAAGAGATTATGTATTGCTAACATGAAATATTATAAAAGGATATTTGGGGAAACTGTGTCTTTAAAAAGGTTTTCTTGGAGGGAGGTGCCTGGGTGGCACAGTTAGTTAAGCATCTGACTCTTGGTTTTGGCTCAGGTTGTAATCTCAAGGTTGCAAGATTAATTCCCATGTAGAGCTCCACATTCAGTGCACAGTCTGCATATGGCTCTCTCTCTCCCTCTACCCCTCCCAGCATGCTCACTCCCTCTCTCTTTCAAATAAATAAATAAATAAATCTTTTTTTTTTTTTTAAGGTTTTCTTGGAAATGTACTTCCCTGGTTATGCCAAAGACTATGTTTATCTTCAAAGATCCTACTCTGTCACACTCATTAGTTTCCTACTAATATGCTGATTCTATATTTACTCTCTCACTTAACAGTATCATAGCTTGAGTCCAAAGATGGGTCCCACACTTCCATTCTTCCTTCTATGCTGATGTGATCTCTAGCATCTGGATTGCCATCTAGTGCCTTTAACCACTAGATATAGAATAAGTGATGCTATGCCAGCTTCTGACCTAGCCTTCAGAAGGACTAGCAGCTTCCTCCTTCTCTCTTAGAATGTTCACTCTTGGGGCTCTCCTTCATGGAGCACTCAGCCTCCATGTGAGAAGTCTATGCTCCTCTGCAAGAGAAAAAGAGATCATGTGGGAAAGCACTGAGGCACAGGACAAGTGAGTAAACACAAAAGATATTTTGGACATTAACTATGTCAAGCCTTTAGATGACTTCATCCCTAGCCACCACCTGATGGCAATCATCCAAGAGATCCCCAAGTTAGAACCTAGCTGAGCTGAATCAATCCCCACAACTATGAGATCATAATAAATTATTATTATAAGCCACTGTTTTGGAGTGGGTGGATTTAGCTAACAAGAATAACCACTATCAATGTGGTCTTCTCCATTCCCCTGGGTCTTCACGGTATAAGAGAAAAATAGAAGCTGGGCTGAACTACACTAGGGCTATTAAGAACCGGCAGCATAGTATAAAGGACTAGAATAGTCTTGAGAAATCTTGAGCAAGTTATTTAACCTCCCCAAGTATCAATTTCCTCATCTATAAAATGGGATTAATAATATGACCTCAAAGGACTATGAAGATTTAATGAACTGTAGGACATTAAGCACCTAACACAGGGCTAAGATAGGCAGATTCTGTATAACATGTACTATTATCATTGCTATCCTTATTAGTACTGCCTAACCATGCTAGACTCTCTTCTGAATATCTGTTCAAGCCAGAAGTCATCACCCTTCCCCCAAATGCCCTCAGACTCATTAAAGTGGACATCAAGAAGACATAATCCTACTCCTAGACCACAGCTAATTGGAATAGAGGAGAAAAGAGAAACGAATTCATTTCTGTGTGTAACTATAATGAAACTGGCTTAAGAAAAGACCTAAAAGATGTCCAAATTTCACCCTGTGGACTGAAAACAGAGAAAATCACACCAGAGAGATCGAATATAAATATAAATATGATTTTCCTAAAACCCTAATTGTTTTCCAAGTTATGTTTCATGGCTCTTTCAGACTCAACTGTAATCTTTCTTTGGGGTCTTGCAGGATGCATCTATATCCTTATAATGTTCCCCTTTTTCTCTTGAGTCAACTTAAGTTGGTTTCTGTCATGCATCCAAAGAATCAAAGCAAAAGAAGAGGGAATAAAGGAGAAACTTGAAACAAGACACTGTCCCTGGCCTCCCAATGCCAGAAAGCAATCAGGATCCAGACTGGATGTACTGAAGTACTGCTTAAACTTTACACATCTCCTTTCCATGAAGAAGGCTCTGCTTATCATTGCAGAATGGTTCAGTATTGTCTTCTTTTCTGTTGTTGTTGTAACAGCTTTATTGAGATACAGTTTGCATAACACACAATCCATCCATTAAAAGCATATAACTGAATAGTTTTTAGTATATTCACAGAGTTGTGCAGCCATCACCACACTTAATTTTATAACATTTCATCACCTCTAAAACAAATATCATATCCATTAGTAGTCACTTTCCATTTTTCCTCCCACCACTGACTCCACTCAGTCTAGGGCAATCACTAATCCATCTTTCTATAGATGTGATCACTCTGGACATTTCATATAAATGGAATTATACAGTATATGGACTTCAGTAACTTGTTTCTTTCTCTTAGCATAATGTTTCACAGCTCACCCATGTTGTAACATGTATCAGTACTTCATTCCTTTTTATTGAGCCATAATCCTCCATGGTATGGATATGCCACATTTTAGTTGTCCACTCACCAGATGATGGACATTTGGATTGTTTTCACTTTCCGGCTACTATGATGCTATGAACATTCACCTAGTTTTTGTGTGGATATATGGTTTCATTTCTCTTCAGTATATATCTAGGAATAGATTTGCTGGGTCATATGGTAACACTATGTTTAAAGAGCCAGACTATTTTGCAAAGTGGAGGAACCATGTTGTATTCTCTCCAAAAATGTAGAAAGTTCCCATTTCTCCACAACATTTGTTATCTTCTCTTTGTTTTTAAATATAACCTTCCTAGTGTGTGTGAAGTGGTATCTCACTGGGTTTTATTTGCATTTCCCTGACGACTAATGATGTTGAGAATATTCTTAAGTGTTTATTGGCCATTTGTTTATCTTTTTTAAAGAAGTGTTTATTCAGATACTTTGCCTATTTTTTAATTTGGATGTTTGCCTTTTTGTTGTCTAACTGTAAGAATTTCTTACATATTTCTAGCTACAAATCCTTTATCTGATAAATGATTTGTAAATATTTTCTCCCAATGACTGAGTTCTCTTTTCACTTTCTTGATGGTATCCTCTGAAGTAAAAAAGGTTTTAATTTTAGTGAAGTCAATTTATCTATTTCTTTTTGGTTGCTTGTGCTCTTGGCGTCTTCTTTAAGAAAGATTTGCCAAAAATGAGATCAAAAAGATTTCCCTCCATTTTCTTCTAAATGTTTACTGTTTTAGCTTCATACTGGGCGTTTTATCCATTTTGAGTTCATTTTTTTTATATGGAGGTAGGGATCCAACTTCATTCTTTTGCCTGGAGATATTCAGTTTTCCCAACAGCACTTGTTGAGGAGACTATACTTGGACTGCTTTGTAACCTTGTCAAAATTCAATTGACCATAAATATGTGTTTGTTTCTGGATTTCTAATTCTATTCCACTGATATACAGGTCTATCTTTTTTTTTTTTTTAAGATTTTATTTATTTATTTGACAGAGAGAGATCACAAGTAGGCAGAGAGGCAGGCAGAGAGAGAGGAGGAAGCAGGCTCCCTGCTGAGCAGAGAGCCCGATGCAGGACTCGATCCCAGGACCCTGAGATCATGACCTGAGCCGAAGGCAGCGGCTTAACCCACTGAGCCACCCAGGCGCCCCATACAGGTCTATCTTTATGCCAGTATCACACAACCTTGATTATTAAAACTTTGTAGTAAGTTTTGAAATTAAGAAGTATGAAACCTATAACTTTGATATTCTTTTCCAATAGTGTTTGACTCCTCCAGATTCCTTGAATTTGCAAAAGGAATTTTAGGATCACTTTCTCAATTTCTGTTAAGAACTGAAGTGGGATTTTGATAATAATTCTATTGAAGCTGTAAATCAACTTAGAGAATAACAATAACAATATTAAATCTTCCAATCTATGAACATGAGATATCTTTCCATATATTTAAGTCTTCCTTAATTTCCTTCCAAAATTTCTCTCAACAGTGACTGTGGTTTTCAGAATTTAGTTTCATTTTTATTTTGTTAAATTTATTCCTATTTACTTATTTTATTTACTTTACTATGCTTACTTTTTGTGCCATTGTAAATGGAATTGCTTTCTCAAACTTATTTTCAGATTATTTATTGCAAGTGTACAGAAGTACAATTGATTTTTGTATATTGATCTTATATCCTATAATCTAACTGAGGTTGTTTACTAGTTCTAATAATTTTCTGTAAATTCCTTAGGATTTTCCATATACAAGATCATATACCACCTGCAACTAGAGATAGTTTTACTTTTTCTTTCCAATTTGAATGTTTTTTATTTCATTTTCTTGCCTAATTTCACTGACTAGAAGTTCCAGCACAATGTTGAAGAGGATAACAAGAGCAGACATCTATGTCTTGTTCCTAACCTTGGGGAAAAGCCTTCAGTCTTTTACAATTAACTACGACATTAATTGTTGGTTTCCAATGTCAGGCCAAATATTCTAGTCACAACACATATTTTTAAGATCTTAATATATCAAGCCTTCATGTTTACAAATATAACTAAACATTGTTCATTTTTATAGAGTCTTAAAAAAAATTCTTAGCATTCCAAATTCTACAATATTCATACAGATATATAACAGCAACAGTTTATTGGGTTGTGAGGAAAAGAATACTGGAGTGTCTTAGAACACAGTCCTGGCTATCCCTCTCATTCTTGGGTCTACTCTGAACCTCACTTTTCTGCAATTTGAAGATACCAGTCTGGTTTCTTCCACTTCTCTATGAGACTCATGTGAGTAAATATGAAAAGTGCTTTAGAAAATGCAAAGGTTTAGGCAAAGAGATTATTGTTTATTTCTCCTAAAATATATCAAGTTTTTTCATGTATATCTGCCAAATATTGTTGATGAAATCAGCTCCTTTCCTCTGTTATAGTATAATCAGTTATTTCATGATTAATACAGAAAAGGGTTTTGTTTTAATTTCCAAGATAGATAAATGAAAACTTTCTTCAAAACTAAGTGTACTTATTTTTAATGAAAAGCTAGAACTCAACCTCTACGCATCTTTAAATGCTAAAGATTTTTTTTTACCTAAATTCAATTTTTTAAAAAATTAGGCACAATTGACATATAACATTATATTATTTTCAGGTGTACAGCATAATGATCTGATATTTGTATATATTGCAAAATTATCATTATAATCAGTAAAATTACCATGAGTCATCACATATAATTACAAAAATATTTTTTCTTGTGATGTGGACTTTAAAGGTCTACTCTCAGGAACATTTAAATATCCAGTAACATATTATTAACTATAGTCACTACGGTGTACATTACAACCCCATGTCTGATATATTTTATAACTGGAAGTTTATCCCTTTTGACCCTTTCACCCATATTGCCCACTCCCCTCCCTCTACCTTTAGCAACCACAAATGTGTTCTCTGTATCTATGAGCTTGAAATTTTTTTTAAGGTTCTACATATAAGTGAGATCATACAGTATTTGTCTTTCTCTGACTTATTTCATTTAGTGTAATTTCTTCAAGGTCCATCCATGTTGTCACAAATGGCAAGATTTAGCTCTTTTTAATGGCTGAGTACTATCCCATTGTGTATATATTGTACATTTTCTTTATCCATTAACCTATCAGTGGACATTTAAGTTGTTACTATGTCTTTACTATTATGAATAATGCCTTAATAAACAAGGGGGCACATATATCTTTTCAAATTAGTGTTTTCATTTTCTTCAGATAAATACCCAAAAGTGGAATTCCTAGATCAGATGGTAGTTCTATTTTTAATTTTTTGAGAAACTTCCATACCATTTTCCATAGAGGCTGCACCAATTTACATTCACACCACCAGTGCATGACAGTTCCCTTTGCTCTACTTCCTCACCAACACTTAAATATTTCTTATCTTTTTGATACTAGCTATTCTAATAGGGTGAGGTAATATCTCATTGTGATCTGATTTTTACATTTTCCTGATGATTAGTGATGTTTTCATGTTTTCATGATTAGTGATGATCTTTTCATGTACCTGTTGGCTATCTGTATGTCATTTATGAAAAAATATTTATTCAGATCTTCTGCCCATGATTTTTTGATACTGAGTTATCTGAGTTATTTATATATTTTGGACATAAACCTCTTGTTGAATATGCAATTTGCAAATATCTTCTCCGATTCAATAGGCTACCTTTTCATTATGTTGATGAATTACTTTGCTGTGCAGGAAATAAATTTTTGAATGACTCATCAATTTTTTTCCTGAAATATATTTAGACTTCTATTATTGTAAGAAACATGTCTGTTAAAATCTTTACCCCTCTGTTTCATTATTTGTAAATTGAGAGGATTAAAGAACACAACTATAAAATCTCTTCCAATGATAAAATTCATAGCTTTCGGGTTATGAAACAAGATCTTATGAACATGACTACATAGGGTTTTAAAGCTGATATGAAAATTTTCTAAGGGTTAATTCAAGCAACTGTCTGCTTTATGATATTGCCTTTCTATTTCAAATATTTTTTGAATTCTCCAATAAATGTGTTACTTAATTATTTCAGAACTCAGCACAATTTTTTCCTTTAAAGTTAAACAAATTACTTGCTTTCCAACACTTAATTATCTCTATCATTAAAAAAAAAACAACAACAAATCTCTTCACTTAATGGAATTATTTAAACAATGTGATATTGGAGAGTAGCTAAGATGGCAGCAGAGTAGGAGGATCCTAGGTTTGTCTTGTTTCTCAAACACAAGTAGATAACTATCAAATCATTTTAAACACCCCAGAAATCAACCTCAAGATTGACAAACTGCAAAACTAAAGGAAGCGAAGAAGACACATCAAGGAAAGTAGAAGTACTGAGATGTGGTTTGGGGAAGAAATAGATTGTGGTTCTATGGAGAAGAAGCCATGGTTATGGAGAAAGGAGAGAGAGAGAGGAGTGCACGAAGGAATGCACATGGAGAATATTCCCATTGACTGGAAAAATGAGAGAAGCTGATTTTCATGAGTTCTTACAACCAGAGGGGCTTAAAGACTAGAATACTAAAGGTCAGCAGGCTTGACTGAGATAGAGCTGAGAGGGCACTGCCCTACTCCTGGAAAGAAGGCAGGCAAGCAACCCAAAAGGCAAATGGGGTAGAAACACTTATATGAAGAATGCCTGGGGCACACAGGGAGAGGAGTATTTGCTCTTCTCAGAGTGTCTCTCTGAGAGGCAATGTTCAGGGAGATGCCTCTCTGGAGAACAAAGGAGCTGGCTCTCATCATTTCCTTCCCCTGCCCCTCAGAACAAACACAGAGCCACCTTCAGTAAGTAATACAGCACCAACACTGGCTGCCTAACCTGCTTACATCAAGTCCCACACCCCTGCACTTTGGCAGGACTGCTGCTCTCAATCAAGCTTGCCTCAGTCCTAGTGTGGTGGGCCCCTTCTCCAGAAGACCAGCACAAAGCCTCACCCACACCACATCTCCTGACTAGAGAGCTCTGCAGGGTCTCAGTTCTAGTGGAAAGAGTATCAGGTCTCTTTTAACAAGCAAACCAGAGCACACATAGTTAAAACTCACCACATTCTGGCCAAGGACAAAATTCTCCTCACTGTAGGCAAGGAGAGTCTCTGCAGATGAATGGCCTAAAGGACAAAGCTGCCAAAACACAACAGCAGAATGCATAGAGCACATATAAGAGATGTTCCCTATAGCACTAGGACCTGGACACTGTATGATCTCTTCTTCATAAAACCATTACTCTTGGGAGCAGAATATATAACAGGCTTTTCTAACATACAGAAGAAGGCAGGGGCACCTGGGTGGTTCAGTGGGTTAAAACCTCTGCTTTCGGCTCAGGTCATCATCCTGGGGTCCTAGGATCGAGCCCTGCATCAAGCTCTCTGCTCTGCAGGCAGCCTGCTTCCTCCTCTCTCTCTGCCTGATTCTCTGCCTACTTGTTATCTCTGTCTGTCAAATAAATAAATAAAATCTTAAAAAGAAGAAGAAGAAGAAGAAGAAGGCAGAGACTAAGACAAAATATCATGATGAAGGAATTCATCCCAAATGAAAGAACAAGATAAGGTCATGGTCAGAAAGCTAAGCAAAACAGACATAAGCAACATGCCTGATGGATAATTTAAAGCAAAAATCATAGGATACTCACTGGACTTGAGGAAAGAATAGATGACATTGGGGAGATCCTTATCACAGAGATAAAAGAATAAGAAATGAAAAATGCAATAACTAAGATTGGAAACAAGTTTGATTCAATGAACACAGGCTGGAAGAAGCAGAGGAACAAGTAAGTGATATAGAACACAAAACAATGGAAAATAATGAGGCTGAACAAAAGAGAAAAAGAATTATGTATCACAAGAATACACTTAGGGAACTCAGTGACTGCATCAAACATAAAAACATTTGTATTATAGGAGTCCCAGAAGAGGGAAAGAGAGAAAGCGGGGCAGAAAATTTAATTGATGATATAATCACTGAAAATATTCCTAATATGGGGAAGGAAACAGACATCCAGATCCAGGAGAGAACAGAAAACTCGCACCAACAAAAGCAACCCAACACAAAGATACATTGTAATTAAATTTGCAAAATACAGATAAAGAAAAATTCTTAAAAGCAGTAAGACAAAAGAAGTCCTTAACTTACAAGGTAAGACCCATCAGGTTAGCTGCAGATTTCACAACAGAAACTTGACACACCAGAAGAGAGTGACAGTTATATTCAAAGTGCTGAATGGGAAAATGCTGAAGCCAAGAATACTCTATTCAGCAAGGTTACCATTCAGAAGAGAAGGAGTGATGAAGAGTTTTTCAGACAAAGACACATTAAAGGAGTTCATGACCACTAAATAAGCCCTGTAAGAAATATTAAAGGGGAGTCTTTGAGTGGAAAGGAAAGACAAAAAGTGAAAAAGACAAGAAAGGAATGGAGAAAATCTCCAAAAACCATGACAGAATGTTTAATAAAATGTCACTAAATACATACCTATCAGTAATTACTCTGAATGTAAATATACTAAACACATCAATCTAAATGGATTTAAAAAGCAAGATCCATCTATATATTGTCTGTAAGAAACTCATTTTAGATCTAAAGACAACTGCAGATTTAAAGTGAGAGGACAGAGAAATATTTATCATGCAAATGGGTGTCAAAAGAAAGCTGGAGGAGTACCACTTATATCAGACCACCAAGACTTTAAACCAGTATAACAAGAGATGAAGAAAAGTACTATATCATAATAAAGGGGACAACCCAACAAGAAAATCTAATAAATCTAAATATTTATCACTCAACATGGGCTCCCTGAAATATATAAAACAATTAGTAATAAGCACAAAGGAACTTACTGATAATAACACAATAGTAGTAGGAGACTTCAACACCCCACTTACATCAATGGACAGATCATCAAACAGAAAATCAAATCATCTGTTAAGTCCGTCTAGTCCAGGGTGTCATTCATCAAAAGCCACTGTTTCTTTTGATGAATGACACCCTGGACTAGACAGACTTAACAGATATATTCAGAACACCTCAACCTAAAACAACAGAATATGCATTCTTTTCACCTGCAATGGAACATTCTCCAGAATAGATTACATACTAGGGCACTAATCAGGCCTCAACAAATATAAAAAGACTGAAATCAAAATAATAATTTCTGACCATCACACTATGAAACTTGAAAGCAACCACAAGAAAAAATTTGGAAGGACCACAAATACATGGAGGTGAAACAATATGCTACTTAACAATGAATGGGTCAACCAGGAAATCAAAGAAGAGATAAGAATACATGAAAACAAATGAAAATGAAAACACAGAAATCCAAAACTTTTGGGACTATAAGTAGCCCTAAGAGAGAATTATATAGCAATACGAGCCTACTCCAACAATAAAGAAAAATCTCAAATAAATAACTTAACGTTACACCTAAAGAAAAAAGAGCAAGAAACCTAAAGAGCAAGAAAAAGAACAACAAATGAAGTTTAAGCCAGCCAAAGGAGGGAAATAAGATTAGAGCAGAAATAAGTGATACAGAAACTAAAAGAACAACAGAACAAATTGATGAAACCAGGAATTGCTTCTTTGAAAAAATTATTAAACTTGACAAATCCCTAGTCAAACTTCTCAAAAAGAAAAGAGAAAGGGCTCAAATAAATAAAATCACAAATGAGAGGATAAATAACAACTAACACCACCAAAATGCAAACAATTATAAGTGAATATTGTGGAAAACTGTAGGCCAAATAATTGGACAAGCTGGAAGAAATATACACATTTTTAGAAAGATATAAACTACTAAAACTGAAATATGAAGAAATAGAAAACTTGAACAGATCAAGAACCAGCAATGAAATTCAATCAGTAATCAAAAATCTCCCAACAAACAAAAGTCTGGGGCCAGACAGCCTCACAGGGGAATTCTACCAAACATTTAAAGAAGAGTTAATACCTATCCTTCTCAAAATATTCCAAAAAATAGAAAAGGAAGGGAAATCTCCAAATTCATTCTATGAGGCCAGCATTACCCTGATACGAAAACCAGATAAAGACTCCACTAAAAAGTAAAACTATAGGCCTATATCCCTGATGAACATGGATGCAAAAATCCTCAGTAAAATACTAGCAAAATGAATCCAATAGTACATTAAAAGAATCATTCACCACAATCAAGTAGGATTTATTCCTGGGCTGCAAGGGTGGCTCAACAGTCACAAATCAATCAATGTGGTACACCATATTAATTTAAAAAAAAAAAAAAAGATAAGAATCATATGATCTTTTCAACAGATGCAGAAAAAGCATCTGACAAAGTACAACATTCATTCATGATAAAAAAAAAAAAAACCCTCAACAAAGTAGGATTAGAGGGAACATATCTCAACATAATAAAGGCCATATATGAAAAACAAAAAGAAATAACATGCATCCAAATTGGTGAGGGAGAAGTATTTTCAGATGACATGATACTCTATATAGAAAACCCAAAAGACTCCACCAAAAACTTGCTAGAACTGATACACAAATTCAGTAAAGTCACAGGATACAAATTCAGTGTATAGACATCTGCTGCATTTCTATACACCAATATGAAGCAGCAAAAAGAGAAATCAAGGAATCAGTCCCATTTACAAATGCACCAAAACCCAAAAGATACCTAGGAATAAGCCTAACCAAGAGGTAAAATATATGTACTCTGAAAACTATGAAACACTAATGAAAGAAATTGAAGATGACACAAAGAAATGCAACAACATTCCATGCTTATGGTTGGAAGAACAAATATTGTGAAAATACCTACATTACCCAAAGAAATTTGCACATTTAATGCACTCCCTATCAAAATACCAATAGCATTTTTCACAGAGCTAGAAAAAACAAATCCTAAAATTTGTACAGAATCACAAAAGACCCTGAATAGCCAAAGCAACCCTGAAAAGGAAAGCAAAGCAAAGCTGGAAGTGTCACAATTCCAGACCTCAAGTTACATTACAAAGCTAGAGTTATCAAAACAGTATGATACTGGCACAAAAATAGACACACAGATTAACACAACTGAATAGAAAACTCAGAAATGAATCCACAACTATATAGTCAATTAATCTTCAACAAAGCCAAGAAAGAACATCCAATGTTAAAAAAAGACAGCCTCTTCAACAAATGGCATTGGGAAAACTAGACAGCAACATGTAAAAGAATGAAACTGAACTACTTTCTTGCACCATACATAAAAATAAATTCAAAATGGATGAAAGACCTGAAAGTGAGACATGAAACTATTAAAAATCCTAGAGAAGAACATAGGCAGTAACCTCTCTGACATTGACCCTAGCAAATTCTTGCTAGATCTATCTCCTGAAGCAAGGGGAAAAAGGCTAAAATAAACTACTGGGACTACATCAACATAAAAAAGCTTCTGCACGGGAAAGGAAACAATCAACAAAACTAAAAGGTAGCCTCCTGTATGGGGGAAGATATCTACAAATGGCATATCTAATAAGGGGTTAGTATCCAAAATATATAAAGAACTTACAAAACTTAACTCCTAAAAAATAAATAATTGAATTAAAAATGGGCAGAAGACATAACAGACATTTTTCCAAAGGAGACATATAGATCACCAGCAGACACGTGAAAAGATGTGCAACATCACTGATCATCAGGGAAATACAAATCAAAACTGCAATGAGATACCACCTCACACTTGCCATGATGGCTAAAATCAGTAATACAAGAAACAAAAGGTGTTGGCAAAGATGTGAAAAAAGGAGAACATTTTCTTACACTGTTGATAAAAATGCAAACTGGTACAGCCATTTGGGAAAACAGTGTAAAGTTTCCTCAAAAAGTTAAAAATAGAAATACCCTATGAACAAGCAATTGCACTACTACATATTTAGCCAAAGAATACAAAAATCTAATTTGAAGGGATACATGCACCCCAATGTTTGTAGCAGTATTATCTATAATAGCCAGTTTATGGAAACAGTCCAAATGTCCATCAAATGATGAAAGGATAAAGAGGTGATTACACACACACACACACACACACACAAATAATGGATATATATGTATATTTATATATATTTATATATCTTTTATATCTGTAATGGAATATTACTCAGCCATAAAAAAGAATGAAATCTTGCCATTTGCAATTGCATAGATGGAGCTAGAGGGTATTATGTTAAGCAAAATAAGTCAGTCAGACAAAGACAAATACCATATGATTTCACTCATATTAGATTTAAGAAACAAAAGAAATGATCATGAGGGGGAAAAAAGAGAAGCAAACCAAGAAACAGACTCTTAACTATAGAGAACAAATTAATGGTTGCCAAAGAGGAGGTGGGTAGGGGGAATGGCTTAGACAGGTGATGGGGACTGAGAAGTATACTTATTGTGGTGAGCACTGAGTATTGTATGTAAGTACTGAATCACTAAATTGTACACCTGAAACTAATATAACACTGTATGTTAACTAACTGGAATTTAAGTAAAAACTTAAAAAAATAAACAATGTTATCTTAATGGAAAACATTCTTGTCAAGATTAATTCCTAGATTAATTTGATGTGTACTTAGCTGCAATTATCTTAGTGCACACTACTGTCTTAAAGCACTACAATTTACAAAGCAATGATCAAACATGGGTTTATGTTGAGCATTTGACTAAAATAAGAAATGTCAATGTCAACTTTCTCTGAGAAGCCTTCCCTGATTCATCAACCTAGATCCGATTTCTGTAACATATATTTGTAGAGTTGCATACTTTTTCTTCACAATATTAAGTATCCAATGTCATATTTCTTTGGTTAATATCTACCCACCAGAGACCCATTGCTTCCCCATGCTTGGTATGAATGGATTACTGAAGTAATACATCATTACCAGAGTATATCTCTACTACATTCTACTTACTCTTTTTTTGTTACTCTTTTTTGTCATCCAGGGAATCCTGAGCCACTGCCATGAAGGATTCACCTGGCCTCAAGCTTCAGCAACAGTTCTTCTACCTCCTTCCTAATTCCTACTTTCCTACTTCTTTGCTTTACTTGCCTGTCTTGATTCCTAGGATGCAGCCCGCTTGTTTTGGTATTTTATGGTGACATCTTTCTCTGGATTCTGGTTCCTCTCATCTCTCTACTTTTGGCTCCCCTAGATTACTGACTAGCCAAGTTTCCACATGAAGGAGTTTTTCCCAAGCCTCCTGGGTTCTAACTCTCTTCTGCCCCTACCAGTAGCAATCACTTGTGTTCACCTCCAGAGAAATCCACCTGCTCAAACTAGGCCATTCTGATTTGGCTCAAGATAGCGTCTTCAGGGTGCCTGGGTGGCTCAGTGGGTTAAGCCGCTGCCTTCGGCTCAGGTCATGATCTCAGGGTCCTGGGATCGAGTCCCGCATCGGGCTCTCTGCTCAGCAGGGAGCCTGCTTCCTTCTCTCTCTCTCTCTGCCTGCCTCTCAGTGTACTTGTGATTTCTCTCTGTCAAATAAACAAATAAAATCTTAAAAAAAATAAATTTAAGATAGCATCTTCAATATTTCCAATTTGTCTGCATCTATAAAAATCATATTTAACTAAAATATCCCATGTTATTTTTAAAGCTAGTTTAAGCAGAGTAATAAGGATTTTAGAAAGACGTCCACTGTACCCACTGAATAGTCTGGATTTACAAGGAAAGCAATGAAGAAACGTGTTTCCAACTGAGACTATTCTTCCAACCAAGTAATGGCATGCAGGTGCTCAACAGTTAAGACAATTTATGTACCTTGATGGATCTGCTTGTCATCCTAACTAGAGTCACGCACACTTTGATTTTGAGCGCATTTTATCTAGAAAAATAGTTGTTAAAATAACAGAATCCATACTATCGAAACACAAATTACACATCTTTAACATTATGGTTTAAAGTAAATCAAGGAACCACCACAAAATTAGTAGTTAATTTGGAAAGAAATGATTGGGAAGAAGGCTATCATTTCTTTATTTTGTACCCTTCTGGTCACTAGGAAATGTCTAAACATGTACATCTACAATTTTTATTATTCTTAAACATCAGCAGTAGCTAGATTGAGAGCATATTTTCAATACCTTTTTATATTTTTGCATTTAAGAAACTAATATTCCTCTTAATAAATAAATAAGGCACAGACTTTTTCAAATTAAGGAAATATTTAAAGGAATATGAAGCAATAAAACTATGTAGGTATAGATCAGGCATGTCCCAACCAATTTAAAATGTGTTTATTCACTACCTAGTGATCAAACATTGAAAACCTAACTCGCATAATCTCCCACTGAAATCTTGCAAAGCAGTATGAGGCCTCAATCAGTACAGAGGTCTTGCTGAGATGTAGGGTGGCATTTAGATGAAGTTAAAGAATAATAAGGATCCCAACTGCTTCAAGAAAGCAGTTGCTTATTCAACAGTAAGCATTAGGCCAGATGCTGGTTTCACACTATCTATATAAATATGACAGTGGTAGTTCCTATACCTAGATCATCTACAGTTTAGTGGAGGAGACAGATGCAGTAAAACAAATAACTAAAATACTCTATTACAATTCCAGATAATTTAAAATATTCTATGTACAATATGGGTGTACAAAAAAATGCACAGAAGAAGAGTTATCTTCAGGGGAGAGGACAGAAGAGAGTACATTGAAAGATGCTGCCCAACATCATATGATGATGCTGGAAATCAAACTAGTCGGAAACAGTTCAAAATGTGCTAACATAAGAGCATGACACTCAAAATTTTTCCCCACCACCCTCAAGCTCTGTTTCCAACCTCACCTCCTACTCCACGTGCTAATAACTACTATGTTCCCACCACATGAAAATGAAAGAGCCACCGAACATGCCACGCATTTTCATGGAATTCTTTTGTTAGTACTCATTCCTGGTGTGTTGAATGTCCTTTTTTTCTATCAGAATTCCTTATCATTCTTTAACTTCTTTAACTAATTGCCACCGGACCTGATGCTGCCAATTAAAGTTTCTCCCTTCTTCTTACTTCTTCCTTACTACATTTACTAAGTGCCAGGCATTGTTCTAAATCCTTTACAAGTACCTAAAATAACCATTTTAGATAAGTACCCAGATTGCTCCCATTTCATCGCTTAAGTAACTGACACATAGCAAGGTTAAACAACGTGTTCAAGGTAACAGAACAATAATGACTTCCACTTGTTGAGAGCCAATTGGTTTACACAGCTGACTTATTTACTTTACCAAGCACCACAACTTTTTGAAGGAATTACTCCTTTATCCCTTTTTAAAGTGAGGCAAGAAGAGTTAAGAGAAGTTGATAAGACCCCACTGTAGTAAGTGGGTAGAGCCAGGATTCAAATCCAGGCAGCTTCACAACCTCAGCCTCACCATCCTCTCACTTGAGCTACTGACATGACATTCCCTCTTTTTAACCCATTTCCTAATCAAGATCAATGACTTCTTTGACCAATGACTCCCTCACTATGTAGATGTGAAAACTGAGGTTCAGAGTCTTGTTCAGGTTTTATTCTCAGGCCATGTTTCTCACCATCATAATGCCTTGTCTCCTTCAAAACCTAGGAGGGAGTTGATAATCAGTCACTCTAAGTGCTGACCTCCATGATTACCTCCACGTTCTGGGTGACTGCACTCTGACTATTCCTCAAGGCAAGGTAGAGCCTCCTAGAAAAGAAGATAGCAGATTCTATGGCAGATGGCCAAGAATCCGAGACCTGCAATTTAAACATGCTCACATACATGTGCCAAATTAATCTGTGGGCCATCAGGATCATTAATTTTAATGCATGAATAAAATAACATACAGATTTATGATAAAAGTGAGCAAATAAACATGTTGTTGAGCCAATATAAAATCAAGAATATGGGAGCACCTGGGTGGCTCAGTGAGTTAAAGCCTCTGCCTTCGGCTCAGGTCATGATCCCAGGGTCCTGGGATCGAGCCCCGTGTCGGGCTATTTGCTCAGCAGGGAGCCTGCTTCCTCCCCTCTCTCTGCCTGCCTCTCTGCCTACTTGTGATTACTCTGTCAAATAAATAAATAAATTCTTTAAAAAAAAATCAAGAATATGTGCAACACAGTGAAAGAAATACAAACAGATCATCTGCACAAGCTTCAGTTTCAAGTGAGTTGAGCTGCAAATCTGTCAACCTGCACAAATAATTTGTCAACCTACACAAATGACTTTTTTACTTCTCCTTCCTCTAACATAATGCCTTATTTTTTAAAAAATGGACACTCTTTTATGATTTCCAGAGTTAAATAAAATACTACTGCTAAACCCTCAGAAATTCTTTAAATCTCTTTCATCAGCCCTTAAATGGATTTATTGCACCTTATGGAGTGGTATTTTGCTATTTGGAAGGGGTTGCTTGACACCCTAATATGTCCATGAACTTGTTTTAAATGAACATATGATAGAGTGAGAATGGTTAAATCTTAGCTTCTCAAATACTATCTAACATTCCACTTAGGTTACACAATAATGTGAATTGGCAAAAGCCTAGGTGGCTCAATCAGTTAAGTGGCCAACTCTTGATTTTGGCATAGGTCAGAATCTCAGGATCATGAAACTGAGCCCCATGTGAGGCCCGACGTTCAGGGCAGAGTGTGCTTGAAATTCTTTCTCTCCCTCTCCCTCTACCCCTGCCCTCACTTGTACACTCACTCTAAATAAATAAGTAGATAATCTAAGAAATATGAATATGTGGTTAGAATAAATGTAAAACTTTAATAGCATCTTAATTTTATAGGATTTCACAATTTATAAAATACTTTCATAAATATTGTTTCAATTTTACTATTACAAAAACCTTATAAAGTAGGATTCATTTTCTTTTATTATGTGTGTGTGTATAATGACTGTCCTGATTTACACAGCTAATGAAGTGGCAAGCCAATGAAAATTACTTTAAGTCAAGTTTGTTTCCACACGCTATTTATCTTTCTAATGGCCATGAGGGATTTTAGAATTCACTTAATCCAATTCCCACATGTCAGATATGAAGAAACTGAGCCTCACAGAGGTGACTAACCCAAGGTTATTGACCAGTCAGTGGTAAAGTCCCAGAAAACAAAGCTCTCTGGTCTTTGGATCATTTTTACTAAACTATATTAATTCAACTTGAGGGCATCTCATTATGAGAGAAAGTAGAGAATGTTATTGATTTGGTTATCCATTGCCTTAGAATTCCACCCCAGGGACAAGTCTTTGGGTGTGACCACATTTTACAATAGTCCTACACTGTCTTGTTGGGCTTCTCCTCATGATGCTAAAGATGCAAGTGTATTTAGGAAAGAAATAATCCTGCATCCACCATCCACCCACCACCCCCATGTCATCACCTCCATGAAATTCTAGGCCCTAGCAGCATCTCCAGATGCATAAGGAGCTCACTTGAAGAGGTATGCAAGAAGAAAAGATATGACAAGGCTGGGAGAAAGTTTAAAAAAAAAAAAAAAAAGGCAATTGTCTTCATTGTGCTTACAGAGGTCTCATGTCTCCACACAGACCTGACCGCCTACAATGAGCCCTGCTTTTCAGAAGTGTGCCTGAGCTCACCACCCCCACCACAACTCCTCTCCTCCCCAGTTAAAATTACATTCCTGTCCAGCATTGTGGGAATGAGACCACAGCCTGTCCTGTCTGACCAGATGGGTTGGGAGTCTCTGTCAACACCAATACTATTTTGTACCATGAACTAAAATACTTACGTTATTCTTAGTAATTTTTTTATTATACAAGTAAAACTCTGAAAACTTAATAAACTGTTTCTTTAAAGTTATTGGCCTTTTTAAAAGAGTCTTATTCACTATTCTGCATACAGTCAAGAGAATGGGCTTTGGAGTTTGACAATTCTGGATTTAAATCCTAAGTATTGCATTCATTTACTATGAGATCTTAGACAAGTTACTGGACTTTCCTAAATCTCATCATTTGGAAAATAACATCTGCCTTTCAGGGTTATTGTGAAGATTAAATAAGACTATATATCTAGGGGCGCCTGGGTGGCTCAGTGGGTTAAGCCTCTGTCTTCGGCTCAGGTCCTGATCTCAGGGTCCTGGGATCGAGGCCTGCATCGGGTTCTCTACTCAGCAGAGAGCCTGCTTCCCCCTCCCTCTCTGCCTGCCTCTCTGCCTACTTGTGATCTCTCTGTCAAATAAATAAATAAAATCTTAAAAAAAAAAAAGACTATATATCTAAAGCTATTAGAATAGTGTCTGGAATTGGATGAACACCAAATAAATAATAACTATTGTGTTTATTTTTCTATAAAGTGTCAGGGATCACAAAGATATGAGAATGTTTGGTTTTACAAATGACTGAAGCTAAATATGTCCACTGAATAGTTAATTGACATTAATTCATTCTCTCATTTGGCAAACGCCAAGAACCAGCCATGTCCTAAACTTCATGTTGGCTGCAATGATGCCTAACACCCCCTCCATTATCGAGGGGTTCAGAGACTAATGGATATTCAATTCAATTATATACATTGAAAACATTATGCATGTGCATCACTTCCATGCTTTATAAATGTTTGTCTCCCCCACTACTGCAAAGTTGCTGATAGTAGACCCTACCTTACTTGCTCAGCATCACAGTATCTAATTAATATGCTCTCTTACACTTAGGTGGAACTCAATAAATATTGCTAGATTGACTTAAATGAAATAGAATCATTGTTCCTAGGAAGCATTAGTATTTATGATTAAAATATTTAGGTAATTTTTTGGATCAATATAACTTTTTTTTTAAAGTATCCCTCTTCTTATATTATTTCATTTCAAACAAATATCTGTTTAGGAAAGAGAGGAATTGACATTATTATTATATATATATAATTTCTATATTTCTATGTAAAATAAACTAATAAAATTAAATTAGTAAAGAAACTGACACATTTAATTTGATAACAAAGAATAACATGAAACTCCACTGTAAGATATTAGAGTATTCATATATTAAAATAACATACTGATCATCAACCAAATGGCATTCTGAACCAGGTGTGACATTTGTCATTTACTGATAATCTACTTTGATTCTACTGACCTAGCTGGCCAAGGGGAGTCCTTTACCCAGAATTAGTTGGATATTACACTGAAACCAATAGACTCCACTGTGAAGGACGACTGCCCCAGTCAGGTGGATTATTCAACAAACATCTATTCCTGGCCATAAATTTACCCCTTGATTCTATCTCCTACAGGTCTTGATCTTTAAAGATCTCCCCCATCTCCTGCCAATACAGAAATTAGTACAATTTCAAACAAAAATTTCAAAAAAAAAATTCTGTGGCTGAGACTATAAGCTAACATTCTATTTTAAAGCTGTATGTTAGTAACACAACTTCTAGGCACTCTGTAATTAATGTTGCCTAGTTCACTATAGCCACAGTATACATACATACTCTACTATGCAAAGGAATTTTTTAAAGTTAGAAATTAAAATCCACTGACAAAAGAACATAATTCTACTAGGTACCCAAAGCCTCTAGCAATTGATTTCAAGTAGATGCTGCCTGATTGCTTCTCACTTTATTTATATGCCAAAACCTCAACTTCGACTCATGTTAGCGGCAATCTTATTTGCATGACTGTGCATCCTACATTAGTGACTGTCTTCTTGGCTCACTGTGCCTCTAAAGCTAACTTCATGACCCACAAAGTGGAACATAGGACTGAGGAAATGGTCTCACTAATTCTGGCAACATCCCCAAATTTGCCACTTTCACTGTAGATGGGGTAACAAATATACATACATGTATATATTCTGGTTACCTAGGAAAGCAATTCCAGGAAGAAAATTAATTTTCATAATAAGAGAAATGCAGGGAAGACATAGGGAGAGAGGATGAAGATCTGATTGGGGCAAAGACTACAAAATGAAGGCTTATCCTTTGGGAGATTAGGAGTTCTCTTCTAAAGAAACATGTTTTTGTTTCTCTGCCATTTTCTCTTTGTCCCAGACTGAGGGCTTAAACTGAACCTAACTGAACCTAACTGGAACCTAGAATAGTAATGGATTTCTAGGCATTCATCACATGAATGAAGACACCCGAAGTAGAAAAATGAATTTAAAACAAGTGCACATACTTGTTGCACTTGTTGCACTGGATCCTTTTAAAAGGATCCTTTTAAAAATGAACATTTCAGAGACTAGAACTATGAACAAAAGTGTGGGTAAGCATTATGAAGCAAAGGAATGCAATGACTTGAAGGAAAGAACAAGTGAAATGTTTAATCTACCTTAGAGCTCTTCCTGGAAGGGTTTCCAGGATGCTTTATTTGAAGTACAAGTGAAGGGGTAGAGTTTCAAAAGGTTTAGCAAATCCCCCTTGATATTTTACACATAATTCTGAACTGCTAAATAACTCTGGCATGGAATTAAAAATCAAAACATTCACTGAAGTCTAATGTAAAGTAATGGTAAAGGATTTTCTTAAAATATGGCAACAAGGAGCCTCTAGGTGACTCAGTTGGTTAAGCATCTGCCTTCAGCTCAGGTCATGTTCCCAGGGTCCTGGGACTGAGCCCGTGGGTGGGGTCCCTGCTCAGTGGGGAATCTGCTTCTCCCTCTCCCCCATGCTCTTCCCCTACTCATGCTCTCTCTCTATCTCAAATAAAAATAAATGAAATCTTAAAAAAAAAAGCAACTATAGTCTACCACAAATTATTTAGAATTTTTTTTTAAAGTGCATTAAATATTTTAGTATATCTGACTTGACTTCTGGGCTTAGAAATGAGTTTTTATTGTTTTCAATAATGTTAGTTAATTCCAGTAAACATTAATTAAATATTGGACATCTCTTCTAGATGCTTCAAGAGATAATACTATGGCCTCCTTGAGAGCAAGAATAGGGCCTTATTTATTTAGTTGAGGAATAAAAATAGTAGAGAAACTAAATTACCATGCATGGTATATATAGTGGGAGAAATGTAGAAAACAAATTACTATGCTGTTCAAAGCAGGGGAAAATCACCACTATTTGTGAAGACCAAAATAGGCATCATTGAAGGCAGCACTTATATGGGCCCTGATGGATAGTGAGGATTTTGATGGGCACCGAGGCATGGTTAGGAATTTGACAAAAAGAGAAGCAAAAGAACATAGTGATAAAGAGCATGGGCTCTGCCTAGATTCCAATTCAGGTCTACTATCAAGCAGCTATGTGATTTAGGGCAAGTCATTTAAAAAAAAACTTTCTCCCTTTGATTTCCTTATTATAAAACGGAGCTAGTAATAATACATACCTCTTGAGGTAATTGTCATAAATTATTATAAACAAAGTGCTTACTTAGATTATTGCCTGAGACACATTAAGTCCCACAAAAAAGTCAGTTATTATCATTCTGTGCAAAGCAAAGCCATGGTTAAAAGAAAATGTGCATAGAATGATGAGTAATTGGCTGAAGGGGATGGCATAAATAGGAGAATAATAAAAGAAAAAACTAGAAAATAAACTGATAGTCTATTGTGGAGACCATCAAATGCCAGGGAAGAGTTTACTCTAAATTATGTAGGAAGTAGGAAGCCAGTAAAGTTTTGCTTTTGTTTTCATTTTTGCCTTTAACTTGGAAGCCAGGTTAAATTAGAGTTCATGTTAGAAGGATTAAACTGGCCTTAGTGCAAACGCTGCAGTAGTGGTGGGGAAGACAAGATGTGAGGAAAAGCTATTACAGAACGCTGACCAGAAGTCATGAGAAACTTAGCTAGGGAGATGACAGAAGGGATCGAAAAGAGAAAACAGATTCTCTCATCTCTTCATGATAAAAAAAAATTTTTTAAAGGAAGAATTTTTAAAGTTTACCGATGAATCTTTTATTTTTCTTTTTAAGACTTATTTATTTATTTGGGGGAGATGCAGAGAATCTCAAGAAGACTCCATGCAGAATGCAGAGCTCAAACAAGAACCCAATGCAGGGCTCAATCTCACAACCTTGTGATCATGACCTGACCTGAAACCAAGAGTCAGGCACCCAGCTGACTGAGACACCCAGGTGCCCTGGTGACTCTGTTTTAAATCTAGGAGACACTGATGTCATTAAATAAAATATAGGAAAGGCAGGATAAAAGACACTTTCAGCAAGCTGTTGGATATACAGAGTTTAAGGTGTCCAGAAGACAACCCCATTGGCACATAAAACAGTGTGTATGGAGATAATGATGTGAAATTATTTGCCTAGAGATAATAATTGAAGAAACAAGAAAAGATGAGACCTCTGGGAAAGAGTAAGAGAGTCATAGCATTTCATTTCCCAAGAATGAAACCTTGGGAAATCCCATTGTGTAAGGAGCACTAAGAACTCAAAAGTAGGCAGGCACCAAGGACATGGGCAGAGGACATGACAGGTATCAGTCCTTTTTATCCACCATCCTATTTCCTATGGAAATAAACCTACCAACCTGAAATTTCATAAATTTAAGAAAAAGAGAAATATTCCTCCCCAAGTCTATTACACTTTTCATGGCTTTTTTTTCCCACTAAGTAGAAGTCATAAATATCTTCCCTGAATGGAAAACTCTTAACCTGTGAAAACTAAATTATAGAAGCATTTCTTACACTTATGCTTAAGGACATAGAGATCACTGTCTATGCTCTGGCTTAAGTTTATTACCAAATGATGATGAGGAGGATAGAAATTTCTAGAGAGGCTAACTATCTATGCCTTACATGTATCTGTTTATATAGTTATTAAATATAACCTCTCAAGAAGAAAGTATTTCCTATACTTTAACCTTCTGCCTTCTTGGTATGAGAAATATTCCCAAAGCAGAGTCTATAGAACTAAAGGAACATGAAGTTGAGAAAAATCCTTTTCTTCAAGGAACATAAATTGGATGTGGCAACTCCAAATTGGCATTGATAACCCCTGCATTCTCTCCATCTTCCTCTCTTCACATATTCAACCTTTTTTCTGACATTAAAATTGATCCCATAACATGGGCTTCCTATTATTATCCCCTCTCCAAATCCCACCAATGTCTACCTGTCATCCCAGACCACTTGTTTTCATTAACTCCTTACCTCTAGCATCTTTGAAGTACTCAGCCAACAGAATTTATTCTGAAATAACCATAACTCTTGTATTTTTCCATTCTCCTTTTCCCTTTATACTATCAGAAAAAGACTTCTCATTTTAACACATCCACTGGATTATTTTATAAACTAAATCCTTGTTCATGTCCTATTACCCTTGATCAGTTCCTATTTGAGTGCTTTTTTAAAATTTGCTTTTCTATGTTTACTCTTTAATTTTTATTCAACCTAGATTTTATATAACATCTACTGTAATAGGCATTTATTGCTTTTACATCTATTTCTTCTCTTTGGGGCCCCCTAAATTGGCTTTGAGAGAGCAGCTTAATTCCTACTCTTAAAATAATCAGTTTGGATAGGGTCCCAGGGGTAGAATATGTGACCCAGGCATATGGCAATCATAGCATGTCATAACCTGGAACCACAATCATTGGTAGAGGGATGAGCTAATGAACCTATGCAGGCCAGTAAGAGCACATCCAAGAGCTTCTGTGGGAGAAAACCCAGTCTTGGTTCTCCAGGGCTGAATGCAGTGATGATAGGAGTCTGAAATTTCTTGGAGTTAACCCTGAAATTTTCAGGTAAATCAATCAATAGATTCCCTTAAAAAAAATCTGATTTGAATTGATTTTCTGTCACTTACCCCATTCCTACTAATGTGTCTACTATGGGTCAAGCACCATCTTAGGCATTAGAGAAACAGAAATGAAACAGATGTATTTCTGCTCACAAAGAACTCAAAATGTAGTAAATAAAAGAGACAAATGTAAAGATCATAAATCACCAGAAAGCAAGGACTTGTACTCCAAGGCTTAAGGACTGGATGACTTTGTTTCACAGGTGAAGATGCTGGGTTTTACTCGCATGCAAAAGAGCTTTCCCAATTGGTATCATTCCATCAAAAATGTAAAATTAAGTAAATAAGCCCCAAACTGGACAGGAGAATGCATAAAATGTAATGGAGTCATAAACTGGACTACAATTTGGTAAAGAATTAAAGAATTCACAACGATGTGAATAACACTAAATGAAAGAAGATCACAGAATACAGATAGTATATGCCACTTATAAGTAAGTTCAAAAATAAGCAAACTCTAAAAGTAAGTAAGTTATAAATAAATACATGTGTATTAAAATTCTTTTTTCAAGCACATTCAAGACAGTGGTTACCTGGATGAAGGGTGGAGAGCAATCAGAGGTTTGCAGTGAACGAGTAACCCACATGGAGCCTCAATAAGGCTGGTAATATTCCACTGTTCAAGTGTAATGGTTGCCTCCTGGGCATTCAGTTTGTACTGATGCTTTGTAACTTACACATAATATATACTTTTATGTAACAAATACTTTTTAAAAATATGCTCTTAAAAACTATCTCCCAAATAGCTGACTCCCTTCTATTTACTTCCTACATTTATAATTTAAAAACCTATTACTAGATATGTTGACCCATGTAGGCCAAGGTTTTAATAAGTCCTACTATGATTAGTGATCTGAATCCCTCTTCTAAATTTATGCAGCTATAGTGGAGGATGACTATAAGTTCAAATTAACATTTTTTTCTTCTTGGTTCTATAGTTCTACAATATGATTTCTATTTCCAGGGTGATTTGATTTTGAATAGTGAAAACGGAGACTAAGAAAATGACATTTACATCATTAATTCAAATAAACATAAAAAAATCCCCAAAACACTATGCCATGAATTCCAGAATCCCTTGAATAAAAACAACAGAGAAATGATTTGATGACAGCCACAGCTGCAGCTATGTTGAACTCCTGGGTTTGTTTCATTTGAGTTTAATTATTACTAATGAAACTTCTCCCTTTGTTTGGCCCTAACTAAGGTGTAGGATCACTTGAGCTGCCCCGGCAGGTCTCAACTTGTAAGCACAAGTGGCCTCTTTAGCCCACAGGCCTGCTGCCTTACACCTGGTACAGACAGAGATCAGGGCCTGTGGGTGTAACTCAATTGTGTCTGTCAACATCAGTCAATAGCAAGCTGTGGGGACAATTGTCAAAAATGTAGGATCAGGTCCTGCTCTGAATTAGCTTTTCATCATTCAATCATGTTACCAAGTACCTACCACATACAAGGCACTCAACCAGGTGTTTGGAGTAATTAAAGGGATGAGACCCAGTTTCCACTTTGAAGAGTTATTCCTGAGGTATATGTTAGAGCAGTGGTTCTCAAACTCTAGCTTGCATCAGAATCATCTGGAGTATTTGTTAACTACCTGGGCCCCATCATCAGAGTCTCTGATTCAACAGATCTGAGATGGGGCTCATTTCTCACATGTTTCCCAGTGATGCTGACATTGAAGGTTCAGGGACTACATCTTGAGAACCACTCAGCTAGACTGTTTCAGAGTCCAAGTCTCTCAAGTTGTTGGCATACTCAATTAAATGGTCACTGAAGAATTGACTTGAAGGAATTTTTCTTCCACATATATAGCTAATATATTTTTAAAACACTGGCACTATTAATTGTAACAATAATGACTATTGCTGACACTTAGTGAGTCTTTAATACATGTGCCAGAAGTTGCTAGTTGCTTTACATGCATTTCATCAATGGATCTTCACAGAAACTCACTTGGGCTGATATTAACATTTCCATTTTACAGATAAGGAAACCAAGGATTAGAGATACGGAGGAACTTGCCCTAGACCATAGTTCCTCAATCTAAACACTGGACACTTGGGCCTGGATAATTCTTCATTGGGGTTGGAGGGTTGGCGGTAGGGGGAGGGCTGTCCTGTGCATTGTAGACTATTTAGGCATCCCTGGCCTCTACTCATTAGATGCCAGTAGCACTGCCCCCTCGGTATAACAACCAAAAATGTCCCCAAACACTGTCAACTGTCCCACCTCTAGATAAAAACTACTACCCTAGACACACAGTTTAGGAAACACCTAGCCATTTCATATCTTCCCTACCAGGAGTTGCATGTATTTTTACTTCAGGACCACAGACTGCTAAGCTGGAAAGAAAGTTAGAAATTAGCTGGGCAAATTCACTCACTTTCAGATAAAGAACTCACAGGCCTCAGAGGTGTTTCAGTGCTCTGCCAGGAGCAAGGAGGAATTCAGATCAATACTGACTTATTTTACAATGCACAAACTTTTCCTCATATTGCTGCTCCATTTATTCTCAAGAAATATTCCCAGCCCATGTGCACTCATGACAAGTGTGTTTAACTCTCTGCCAGCAAACACTCAAAAAGCAAATGGCCTGGCTCCTTCTCAATGCATGCCACAGAATGGATGAGAAAAACGTATTGGAATCCCTAGGGAAGTTTTGTAAAAGGGCAGGTCCAAACAGAACAAACTGAGGAGAGCCGAAGACACTTATGTAAACCTTCCTAGGTCTGCCTTTCAAAAACACAGCTCTGTCAGTGAAAATAGAGAGTTTGCCCAATATGAAGAAATCTGGTAATCATATACAATTACAAAACCTGTAAATGTTAGCAAGTTGAATCACTCATCCAAGCAGTTTTCCTTGTCCAGAGTGCAAATTGTAATAATTGGATGAAGACATCTGTACTATTTTAACATGTCATGTTAAATATCTATATTTTGTAACTCATCTTGATAGCTAATTTTCATGGAAGTATGTGTTAATTGAGCAAAAAAAGACATCTTTAAGATAGTTATCATAAGATAATCATGCCCTAGGGCATTGTAAGGCAAGAGGTACTGCTCTGAATCTGTGATTCTCCAAGGATATGATTATCACATGAGATCTGCCACACCTCCTGAAGCTACCTCTCTGAGCTGCCTCCGTCTGACTCAGGCGGCTGGTATCCAGTCCCTTCGCTTCTCACAACATCACATTCATCTCTTCCCAGGAGGTTGTGTAGTTTCTCAGAAATAATACCTTAGGGCAAGATACAGCGGAAAAAAAAAAAAAAAAAAAGATACCCTGCAGAATAAGATGATCATGGGAAAAGTTAAACCTGGTTTTTGTTAGAAAACACAGACACACAGAATCTGATGCCATGTCAATAACCATCTTTACCAAACCCCAAATGGTCACTCGTGCTTTTATTGGGTCCTAGCTACCCAATCACCTTAACTTTTACTAGGTCCTGGCTACCCAATCACCCTCTGTTTATAAAACTTATCAATGAAAAACCATTTGTTTCCCATGCAACTAGTCAAGTATCAGGATTTCATTTTCCCCCAAAGATTCTTGCTTAATATGTTTTTTCCTGTTCTAAAACCATGATGCAAAAGACAACTTAATGGATTAAATCAAATGTATCAATTTGTAATGGTGAAAATGACCATCATTCATTTATGACAGTTCACTCCTATAACCAATTTGTATAGAAAGGATTTGTAGGTGTTAGCAGGTTACCGGGTTATATACTCTGATAAGTAGCAACAGAAGATCTGTTTGACTGATATAAACACTAGACTTAGGAGTTTTAAAATCAACATATAAGACATGGCAATATTTCTTAAGGTGGTGCTATAGAAGTCAGTATGAAATGAAAACAGCATTTTCTTTATTTAAGCCTTTCATTTTTTTCAAATGAAAAGTTGCTATTATTGTAATGTTTACTTTTGAATACATAAACTGTGAAATAATGGCAAAAACACTTGAAAGATAGCCAGAAGATAAGAGGAAAAACTCCCTATCTACTGTATCCTAGATTTAAAAAAAAAAAAAAAAAAATGAAGTGTTTTAAGGCTGTTCTTGAAAACTCCAGTTAGAAAAAGGAAGGAGACTGTCAATCTACAGTAATGTATAAAGATTTGAGGTGCTGATGCATTTTCCTGCTTTGAGTGCATGAAGTCGCCTTTGTTTCAGGTTTCCTTGGCAACCCTTCTCAGAGTATTTACAGGAAGAGCAAGTCCTAAATGGAGTCTGGTCTGAAGAGGGCCTTAAAAAAAAAAAAGAGTTGAAGTTCCCTATTTTTATTCCTTCAGAAGTGCATGTGTGTAATGAAGGGTGTACAAGAAAAGAGAAACATCGTTTTCCATAGTCGTGGCTACCTATATATGTGAGAGTGAGATAACGATGATTTTTTTAAAGGCTGTGTTGTTTTCCTGGCTATGAGACATCTAAGGAGATGTGGACTTCCTAGAAAGTTCCTTTTAAAGACCATCTTCATTTCAGAGTTGCCTCAGGAGTAAAAGATGAGTGAGAGCTATTTGCTTTTGATGAAACTCTAACTCCAAGTACTTCATAGGAAATTCTCATGATGTCATCCTCAAGGACAAAAGCTTACTGAAATTGTTAATAACTGGCTTTCTCATTCACAAAAGCAATAATCATTGTCTGCATCTGTGGCCTCCACTTTCTAACCTCTGGTTCATACCTCTACTAGATTACTGCTCTATAACCATAGCTTGCCTAGCTCCAGACCCAATGATCTCTACTCAGAGTTTACCCTATGCTTCTTCTGTTGATGCCTTTCTTAAAACTTTCTTCTTACTTGGCGTTATAACCCTACTGTTTTCTCTTCTTCCATTTCCTGATTTTTGCTGGCAGGATGAGGACTAGGGTAAGGGAAATGAGGCACTTATTTTGGGCACAAAATTTAAGAGACCGTCAAAAAACTTGGTAGTCAAAATAATAGTATTTTAATGCAATATTTCTTTAAATCAAAATTAAATGCTAAAAAACAATGATGAACAAAATATCACAATTATGAACAAAACAGGATCCATGTTAATTAGCTCAAATCACTATAGATTAGAACACTTTTCCTGACCTCTTTCACCATCTATGTCACACTAAAATCCTAAAGTTGGCATCATTAAGTCATATTATTTATATATTATAAATATGTATTATATACTTATATATTTTAAATATAATATATATATTATTTACTTATATATATTATAAATATATAATATACATATATTATTTATATTTCAAAAATCCTATGCAGCACTTATATTACATTTCCCTATCATGCTAATATAGCATGCACAGACACTTGCACACTTATACATATATTCATCATTTTTTTCATTCAATTTTTTTAGGAACTATAGATTGTGTATCCTACTCTTCCTCTATCTTACTAGATCCCATAGTTTTCTTTGCCAGCTTCTGATTCATTCTCAGATCTTACATCCAGAGTTTGGGTGCCCTAAACAGAAACATTCTGCTTCCACAGGTCATCCCCAAAAGTCAATTTGTAATTTTGCTACCTGGGCATTGGAAGGAAGATCCTCATTTCCCTTCTCTCTCTGGCAGTCAAAGTTAGGGTTTCCATAACCTTGAGAGTAGTGAGCCTACTTCCTCAGCTTCACCTCAGCTCCTGGGAGCTAGTATCGTCACTTTCTAGGGGACAAGAGCCTGTTCCTCCTTGGGAAGCAGGTGAGGATGACCCAAGGACATCCACAAACAGAACCTTCTTCAGGATGCAATACATTCTGGTCCTTATCCTTTGGTGTTCTACGTAATTCACAGGTTCTCCTCAGGCCCAGAGAGCAAAAGGTTTTATACTTGCCCCTCCTAAACCCACCCCATCTAACCCCAGAGGAGGCCTTGCTCACATGTTCCACATCTTGCATGCAGCCAAGTAATTCCTCAATGTGGCAGAGGTGACTGGAACTGAGAATGGAGTCGGACAAGGCTAGTACCTATTTGTTCCAACTCCATCTTTCCAGAACTACCTAGGTGTTCAATTTTTCAACTCTTAAAATGCTTCTTTTCTCTTTTCCTTATTTCATTTATTATCATCAGGATCCCCTATCATGCTGATATGAAACAAGAGTCATTTTTGATAGCGTTCTTACCTATCATCCTCTTTCAACTGGCTTTTTTAATTTTTTTTTTTAATTTTGTATTTTTTATAAACATATATTTTTATCCCCAGGGGTACAGGTCTGTGAATCACCAGGTTTACACACTTCACAGCACTCACCAAATCACATACCCTCCCCAATGTCCATAATCCCACCCCCTTCTCCCAAACCCCCTCCCCCCGGCAACCCTCAGTTTGTTTTGTGAGATTAAGAGTCACTTATGGTTTGTCTCCCTCCCAATCCCATCTTGTTTCATTTATTCTTCTACCCACTTAAGCCTCCATGTTGCATCACCACTTCCTCATATCAGGGAGATCATATGATAGTTGTCTTTCTCTGCTTGACTTATTTCGCTAAGCATGATACGCTCTAGTTCCATCCATGTTGTTGCAAATGGCAAGATTTCATTTCTTTTGATGGCTGCATAGTATTCCATTGTGTATATATACCACATTTTTTTAATTGCATCCCTGTATTATCTCTTGAATCCATTTCCTCTTTTACACTTCCAACTGCCTTATCATTTTGCAAGCCCTTATTGCCCCAGCCTAATTTTCTGTATTAACTTCATAACTGTTTTATCTCACTCTAATTTATTCTATACACACTTGGCAGGTACTATACTAAAGCACAATTATGACTGACTCCTTCCCATTATCTACTGAAACCAAATCATCCTAGGTTTTCTACCATATACCTTCTTGAATTTATCACACATGTGCAGATACACACATACACACACACAAACACCCACATCTTTTCCTCCTCCTAAAACTTTTTTTTAAAAGATTTTATTTATTTATTTAAGAGAGAGAGAAAGTGAGTGGGAGGGAGAGGGAGAGAGAATCTGAAGCAGACTCTGCACTGAGCACAGAGCCCAATGAGGGGCTCAATCCCACAACCACAAGAACATGACCTGAGCTGAAATTAAGAGTCTGACACTCAACAGACTGGGCCACCAAGGCACTCCCCCCAAGACACTTTTTAAATTATGGCTTAGCACTTTCCTAAATCCTGGCTAGTTTTATCTTGTTCCTTTCTCCTCTTTCCCACTCCATCTCCTCTCCAACTTTGATTTATCCTCCAAGGTTCAGCTCAGGTGTCTTTCCCTGTCCTTTATCTTATTTAATGCCTACCACTTTCATTTCCTGTAGCATTTTCTTCAAACCATTACTATAATTTGCATTTCACTCACTTGAACTTGTAAACTCTTTGACACAGTGCATGGCTTACTTTTACTTTTTCCCCACTACCTGGAACTTGGCAGGGATTTCTTTAATAGTGAATTGAATAGAATTGTTTAGATCAACATTTATTTGGCTTCTCCAACATGCCAGGCAGTGAGTAAGTTTTTGAGATAAAAGATGAAATAAACAGATCCTGTCTCTGGGGTTCAAGTGCCAAGTTCTATATTGCAGAATTAAATGATCTGATATATATCCATGTATGTATGTATGTGTGTCTATCAGGTCATATATAGATATCTCCATATAAATGGAGAAATCTTGGGGCACCCAGGTGGCTCCGTTGGTTAAGCCTCTGACTCTTAGTTTCAACTCAGGTGGTTATCGCAGGGTGATGAGGTTGAGCCCCACTTCAGGCTCCCCACTCAGGCGAAGTCTACTTAAGATTCCCCCTCTCTCTCAAATAAATACATGAAATCTTCAAACAAATAAATTTTTAAAAATGGAGAAATCTTCTGGAAAGTGCTGCCTAACTGTTTTGCCTTGTTACCTAATTTGCCTTTGGAGAACAGTTGTTACACAAGGTTCAGAGATCACATCAAGGCAGAAGAAGGAGATCCACAAAGAAAATGAATATTCAAGACAATGTTGAAATTCCAAATCAGGTAAGCAACACATTTCAAGTCAATGTAAATAATTAGGCTTTAGGAAGAAAGGGCTGGGAGAAGCAAGTAAGAAGAAAAACAATCTAAGGCATCTTCTTTGATACACCTATAGCTCACTTAATTTGGTTCTCACCTACCTGTATATAATTCTATTTGAAACTTCCCTAGAAAATGGTGGGGGGTAGAGACAGACAGTAGGTATATGGTGAACATGGGGATTAGCTAAAGGCCTTTTCCAAACAGCAAATTGCTAAACTAAACTGCTCTATCAGCTCCAAACCATCCCCCTGCCATTTCCTAAAAAAAAAAAAAAAAACCTATGGACAAGGATAGTTTATCTTTGGCCAATTTTCCCCTTACCACTACCCTTTCAGAATCACCCTCAGACACAGTCTCAGGATCCTTAAGGTTCAGACACTTCTTCAACTACCTCCATTTAGCACCCACACACATGAACACCACCCAAAGCCTTCTTCCCTCCACTCCACTGAAACATTTATCTGCTTGTCCCTTGGGATCTTGTCCCTCTCCACTTGGCAACATGTAAAGATGATGGTAAATTTTAATTCTCTTAACTTGAGTGAGCGAAATATTTAAATCCAGACAATATATAAGATTCTAACAAATTTTCTTATTAGATATTATAATGCCTTAAGCTAGTTAAAATGTACAAAAGGAGCTTTAGGAAGGATTATTAGCATTGGAAATCTCACATCTCGGGATTGGCTAGCAGTTGGGAGGATTATTTGTTTGTTTTAGCCTCCCAAATCCCACCACAGAGTATCCCAACACTAGCCTCGACTGAGCCTGGCAGCCCAGCCCATGTTTTCAAGTGGTGACCAATGTTTCCTTCAGTCTCTTGAGACCAGGAAATTGAAAATGTCTTGGGTTCCATGCCAATATCCCCTCAGTTCCTACTACCCTGATTCACACAATCTTTCATTCCAGATAAATCCATAGGATGTACTTCTCTGTGGATCATCATTGCTCTGAGTTGCTAGACTCACTGAGGGTCTGTATTGGTTCCTGATTCTGGCCTCACACTGCAAGCCTGAAAAAACTATGCAGATACTGAGATGGAAAGGCAAACATGTAGTTTCTGAGAGCTCAGATGAAAATCAGGACTCTGAAGGAGTAGGGACAAAATATCTTCTTACTGATATTGTTGGAGACAAACTATAGGCCTAGATAATACTTAGATCTGATCCAGTATAGAACTGTTATATTCAGGCTTATCTAAAAAGTAGTATCATAGAGGTCATAAATTCCTGCTTGAGAGGAATTAATGATACGCTGAGGTCTACATTACATTACATGGTATGAGTTAAAAATCACTTCCTCCTGAGCCATCTGACTTGAGGCAAAATATTTACTCTCTGTGGCTTTAGTTTCCCAGTTGGGTAAAATAGAAGACTAGAACCTCTGACCTTTTACCTATCACTCTAAGTGATAGGCAGTGGTTCTGTAATATATTCCAGAATTAGCAAATGCTAGTTAAACATGAATCTGCTGAGGAAATAGAAGTGAAAGACAAAGGGAAGTCAAAATTCCATTTCAGAGATTTGGGAGGAACTGAACTATGAGCTTGTTAACTGCTGACTACACATTCATAAGAGACAGAATTCTGGATTCTCTTATTTACCATTCATTGCCTAATGCACCAGGCTGTTTTGTTGAACACACATGGGTTGTTCCTTTAACTTCACTCAGGCAGACATGATAGCAGATAATACCAAAAGTACCATGATTGCATTTGTCAAGATAGAAATGGGTTAATGTCAAGATGCCACTGACTCTTTTGAATTCCAGTATCTAAATGGCTATTGTTCCTCTCAGCACAGAATTTTCTAGAAGACAAAACACACACTAAAGCTCTAAAAAAGAAAATATCCATTAAAGATACAAAGAGGCTGGGGCTCCACTAATGTAATACGAAAATTCAACTTGCAAGTAAGATGCCAGAGTTGGATTGATTGCTGTGTACAACAGTGACATGAATATAAAGACTCCCTAAGGTTAAATTGGGCTCCTGCATTGAAATTCTAATTAGAAATATGAGTGCCCCAACTCAGTGAAAGTACATGTGTGTTTAATTATTCTCCTTTTTCACCTTATCTCTTCCATTATTTTATACCCTTTTCCCTCCTCCTTCCTCGCTGTTCTCAAGCAACCCGTGCTCCTCACTTAACCTAAGTGTAGGGCCTTTCTTTAAGTTGGCATTAATTGACAAGCAGTGTTTAATTATTATTTTTCATGTCTGAAGAGGGCTAATATTAACTCTCCATGGGCCTGAAGGCGACCTCAGCCCCCTTGTTTCTGGTGGCACCACTCTGCCATCATCACTGGTGTTTCTTTAATCAGACAGACATGCCACATATTCTTCTTCATCTTAATGGTATGTACTTATATTTGTGCTAATTAAGGCTGCTGGGGGACTTACTTGTCTTCTACCATTGTATTTGTAAAATTGGCACTTTGAACAACTGAAGATTAAGTCATCTTTAGATGACCCAAGAAGTATAAAGGAAAAAAAAAAAAAAAGTAGCCTTGAGGACTACTATCTGGAGTCTTCTTAACACCAGGAATGTGCCTTGTAAGACTGGCATCCTTGGCTGGCAACTAGAAACTGATACTGCAACATTTTTGACCATCCAATAACTAATATCTCAAAGGACTTGCAAACCATTTGCTTCAACACTGGAGCCCTGGATTGAGTGGGGACCTTACATACTGCCATAATTGTGATAATCTGGCTTTTCCCTAAATTCATTAGTCACACTAGAAATCTAGCTCATCTACCACCATAATGGTTAACTTTATATAATAATGGTTACCTTTCTGAATCAAAGCTGGAGAAGTATCTGTTGATACTCAGTAAGAAAATATTTTCCTTTCAAAAACAGACATTTTTATTGTCTTCTTTACCACTCTATATTGAGTTTTAACCTCAAAAGTAGACTTATTCAGAGGACTTCCTGACTCCAAAATTAAAAGGCAAAGAAGTCCATGGCCTGAAATCTGAGTCTTCTCTTAAACATTTCTTGGTTACAACAGGACCTGAATTACCAGATGGAAAGGGCAAATAAAAGTTACCCCAGTAAGTTAGAGATCAAATCCAACAAAGATGGCCAAAGTAGAAAATTGACAAAGAGAAAGTATAAGGAATAAGTAGGAGCTCTAGTCTAAGATCAGTAGGGGCTAGCCCAAAAAATTCAGATAGGAAGGGTCAAAAACCAGACAGGTTCAATGGCTGAGGGTCCCAGCACACTCATATGTTCCCAAAGTCTCAAGGTCCTAGGTGACACTTAAATATATCGTGCAAGTGGAAAGAGCATGGGGTCTAGTGTCAAAGAATCTGGATTCCAAGCCAGACTCTATTATATATTGACTGCATGACCTTATACAGGACATATCTTTAAAGATATTATATTATATTATAATAACAAAGATTATTATAATGAAGATCTTTCTCATAGGATTTTGTGAGGATTAAATGAGATATGCATATGAAAGCACTCTGAACATCTTGCTTTATGAATTTTAATTATTATTAACTTGAAGTATATATTTTCTTAGAAGTAGTAGAAAAGAAGAGTTCAACTAGTATTGTGGTTCAGACACATATGGATTTAATAGGCTTTTTTTTTTCTTTTGCTAGTTAGTTCTGCCATCTGTGGAACATTCAACAAGAAACAACAAACTTTGGAAAACAAGCCATTCATAAACCAGGAACTGCATTTGTGATTGAAAGCCTTCGACCTATTAATACTCATAAGGGGCAGAAACTTGGAAAGTATTCCATGTTGAACATTCTTCATTCAAACTAGACCTATTAACTTGCCTTATTAGTCATCAAGTAAATAAATCACAGACTCAATTTATCTCTGCCAGGCTCCACAAATACCAACTAGTGTGCTAACAGCAGCAAATAAAGCAGTAACTCTAATTCAAAAAATTTCCTCATTGATTCTCAAAATGTGTTCCAAGACCTGCAACAGCAACATCACCTGGAAACTTGTTAGCAAGCGAATTACTGAACCCCATCCAGAACTACTGAATAAGAAACGCTGTGGATGGGGCCAGCAATCTGTGTTTTAATAAGCCCTCCAGTGATTCAGATGCACTTTGGGGTTTGAGAGACATTACATTAGGCTGAAAACAGAACTAGCATCCTAAGCACAGTGTTTTGATTTGTAGATTTTTAAGGGGAACTAACCAATTTTAACGTATTTTAATATGGCTGAAAGTTTCAATACAACATGTGCAGTAAAAAATCACAACTAATAAATGCATGAGCAAGACCACATAGATCTTTAGTTTGTAGCAACAGACTTTTTAAGAAAGTTTAAGGAAGTTCATTTTTCTACCCTTAGCCTGAATAGATGAATGTCTTGGTCAAGTCTAATTTCCTGTAATACTTGAGAAATTCAAACACTCTAAAAATATGAGCATATTTTTATTTACTAAGAACTCTAATCAAGGTGGAAGATCTCACAATTAGTCTTGGTAATAGAAATGTAAATTGAACTCAGTTCATTAATTTTAGCAATACTCTTCCTTGTTTGGCTTATAATAGTATTTAAGTCTAGCTATTATGCTAATATCTTGCCTTGTAAAGTTTACAATATAATTCAATAATATAGATAACAAAATCACAATTTAATATGGTAAGGCAAGAATAAAGCAGATATTCAGGAAAAAATATAATAACTAAAAAGGAAATCTTATTTAACTGGAGATAAAAGGTCAATGTTTCTCTTCTTAATCATTTTAATAAAGTCAACTACACAAGTATCAATGAGTATAAAAATCTAGGTACTGAATAATCCTTCTTTCATAAATAACATAATTTTAAATGTTATGTAAAAATTAAGTTTCATTGTACATACTACAGCAATATTTATTTTGCATTGTGTTTAGGTGTGAGAGTAAGGATACACAGCTCCCTGCTCTGGAATCCTAGCAGTCTCCTTTATATTTCTGGGTCACTGGAAACGATGTCCAGATAGTTCTTCAGGAAGTGTTGTATAAATATTTATAGAATGAGTTACATTTTCCTGAAAGTTCCTCATCAACAATTACCAATATTAAAAGCGAACCATAGTTTGTGAAGTTAAAAATAAAAGCACACCAGAGCATGCACTGGGGTTAATTAACTGAATCTCACCTACCGTCCTTCTTATATATGGAACCAACATGAGGGCTTCCTTCTATTTTCCTATTCCTCGGGGCCCAATGGCAGCCTCTTAGAAGAGCCCAGCCACACCCTCCAGCCTGACCATCATTTTGTCTCCATTGAAACTGCAGCAGAATTTCTAGCCCTTCACTATTCCACCTAATCAAAACGTTGCTCCACATAGCTTGATAGGACACTTCTTGCTTATAGAAAGTTCGGTTTCTTCCCAAATGAAAATTAGAAATGACAGAATAATATTTCTAGCCTTAGGGAGCTTACGATGAGAGGAATGGAGATCTAGGATTTAACATGTAAATCTTAGAATTATGGTATTGAGAAAAGGGGAGTGAGCTGCTAAATTTTTGAGAATACCATATATCATGAATAATGTAGGCATAAAACTTAACATATCTAAATATTTTTAAATAACACTTTATAATAGCATTTTATAATTACAGTGGGTCCCTCTGGTGTGTGAATTATGGTGTACTGATGTTTGGTTGTATTGACTATACTCAGCTTTTAGCCATGTGCCTAGCAACACACTGGGTATGAATTAATGTGCAATAATTCATGGCCTGTTGTGTCTTATTAAATATAGCATTGATTCAATTTTAGAACTGCAACATAATGACTCAAATATTTCTCAGAATGCTAAGTGCCCCATACAATTTTCACTTGAGAGCATGTTTTCACATTTCAACCCTCACAATAGTAATATTTTCCTACTGCAGAGAAAAAAAAAAAAAGCAACTGCCCACCAAAAAGTAAAATCAAGCACCATGAGGAATTACCTCCTGAGTGGCCCCCAATAAATATGAGTCTCCAAAATCTGCCACAAATGGGAAAAAAAAAAAAAAACATATTTTTTTTGTTTTTCAGGCCATTTGAAAAACTACTTTAAAAGACTCTCAATTTATTTTTTCCCCATTATTCTGTGACTCAAACCAAAAAACATTTGGAGGGGACAGGGCCCAACAGCAATTTAGGAGAGCTGTGGTTCAGTTCTTATCTACTAATTTACTCTCTAATTGCCAGTCAGTCACATAATCACTCAGTGATCTAGTTTCCTCACCTGTAAAATATCTTCCTATTTCAGGGGGTATTGTGAGAAATTTTAAAAATCTATAAATCCTTCAAGATCTTATATAAATATAAATTAGTATAGGCACTATGCCTAGCCTCACACTAAGCATACTTCTAGCTAGTTAAAGAGCTTTCATATCTCCTCCCTCACTGATAACTCCCAGTAACGCTGTGGGTAGATAAACTATTATTCCCACTTCACAGCTGAGCTTCAGCCCCAGAATATTCTTCCTCTCAGTGACAGATACACATGAAGCAGTGAAACATCCAAATTGAATAAACTGTGATTTCCAATTTCATATAGTGTCCTCACATCCACTGGATAGAGCAAGAAACAGAGTCAAACAGGCAAACATAACTTAGTGGCAAAGTTAAAACCCAAATCCCAGTCTACTGTCTTTCAGGGAGACTAGAGACTACATTTATGTTGAAAGGCTAAACAATTACCTCACTTCATAATTCTGGCTTGAGCAAGTGCGAAGCCTCTCACCACAACCTTATACAGCATTGAAGACAACTGAATCATTGTTTCAAAAAAAATAACAGGCCAAATATACCTCAAGCCTCATTTTTGTTCCCATCTTGTCATGGTCATCATCACTGAATTTTATTAAATATGTAATTGTTCTTAGCAGTTTCTTAAGTTATCATTATACATAATTCCCACAGCACTCAGCATATACCTACATTACAGTTCACAGTCTACCTTATGCTAAATTTACTTATACTTTTTTATACTTGTTTCCTCCCCTAGACAGTAAGCATAAGAGAGCAGGAAGTACAACTGACTCCTTCTCCATCAAGTTGAAGAACTAGGATGGTGCTGTGCATCAATCTAACTGGAGTCAGTTAATTGTATTAAAGATAACTATTCTAACAAGGTATCTGATGCAAAATTTGGTGTTGGGACACCACAGAAAAAGGCATCCACGAGTCACTTTCTCACTATACCAAAGCAGATGCTTTTGGGTAATGCAATTATTGCTTTCTGTTATGACCAATACCAGAGGTGCAAGTGAAGACCTTCTATGAATACAAGAAACATGGGGAAAGGAGACAGCTAGCCCAGTTCAACCCTCAGTGAGCAGTGAATGCTATTTCAGGTTAGGCTTTTTAGAATTCCAAAAGATTCTTCTGAACCCTGGAAAACAAAGGGTTAGGCTCTCCACAATGCCGAAAACACCAGTGACTTTTTCACTCTTCAATGCAAAATAAAAGCCCATTTGGACTTTCTTTTGCAATTATCACCTATTTGAATTCTGGTAACACTTATTTACTTAGTAATCTAGCTCTTTTCCCTGTTTTTAAAAAAAATAAGTAGCTGAGTGGGGTTTTTTTCTTTAATACATTGAGATGAGGCAGCCATGATTTTGACCCTCTTTAATATGAAAACAGAGACCTCTTTAGCTGCAGCAAGTCTTTTGAGGCCTAATCTCCTCTCTCCACTGAGTGCACAGAGAACAGAAGGCAGGTAGATCTCTTGGCATCAGGCACAAGCAAGCAGGCCCTGCTTCTGAAGCTCAGGAAGGTGAACTCCATCCTCCCTGCCCAGTTACAGTGAGGGAGAACAATGGAGTGGGGCAAATGCAGAAGGGGTGAGGCCAATCCCTGAACAAATGGGTGTCCCTAGTTTCTCCTTTACAGGGAACTCCCTGTTATTCTTACCACCCTCTTTCTTGTCAACCTTATCAGCTTGCTGGTTTGATAACTATATCAAAATATAATGACACAGACTCTTTTGTGGACCATGCATAGAGAGTTTCAGAAGAAAGCAACATGGACCAAGCAGTCAGGATTATCCCTGCCTCAAAGAAACTCTAACACATATAACATGGAAATTCAGCTGTCATCACCCTGCCTCCTTAAAGAAGCCTGTACCTATTCTTCAAAGCACTGGAGCACGTATTAAGCAGAGCAGCTAGTAGCATTGCTAAAACACTCTGACAAGTGTGGATAGACTTTACTACTTTCTCCAACACACACACACACACACACACACACACACACACTCTGACAAGTATGAATAGACTTTACTACTTTCCCCAACACACACACACACACACACACACACACACACACACACAACCACTCACCTCTTCAGACATCTCTATTCATTGAAAAGAATTTCCAGCATTCTCTGTCATCATATCTCAGAGATCTTGCTTCCACCTCCATTTCTGGTGCCACCATTCTCCTGACCTTCAACTGAATCCCCAAGCTAATATCACTTCATGCTTCTTCTGGAAGTTATCCCATAGGGTTATCAGAAGTAATGAAACATAATGGCTATGAATGTAGACTCTGGAGCCTGACAGCTAAATCTAAATTCTGGCTTAATCACTTACAGGCTATTTGTTTTGAGACAAATTTCTTAATTGTCAGTGCTATAGTTTCCTCACTGGGATAAGAGTAACAGTGCTATATCAGGTTAACTATAAATATTAAATAAATTAATATGTGCTGAGTACTTAGAAAATGCCTGGCACACTGTAAGTGCTCAATACATGTTCTCTCCTAATAGTATTGTAACCTCTATCATCTCCATATTCCACTTGACAGAACTCTGTTTTGGGTATTTTATGAATCTTAATTTAAAAATCTGAACTCCGATTTCTTTCCTTTGTGTTATATATTTCTAGAAGGACCTTCTCTTTTATTCCTTTCAGTTCAACATGCTTAATTTGCATGGAGTTCTTATGATGGAATATGAGACAGAGAAAAACATAAAACTGTAACTGCCCTGAAAGCTTTATTTTCAGACCAAACTCACAGATTTATAATACTAAGGGTTAAACAGGGCTTGTTACAATACAGACTCTCAATTAATGCTAAAACAAACGTATTTGTTCCCTCTTTCTAAAGAGCACAGAGTGGCTAATCCCAGAAGAGAAAAAAAAAATGTTCTTCTATGCTTTCCCCAATTTCTCCACCACAACTCTCAAGGAATGCTGCAGTCAAATACAATCGATTTATCTCCCCAAATAGGCACATGGACACAGTATCATATCTTAGAACTCTTTGGGTTATTTGAGTGCTTCATATATTCTGGGGTCCAATTCATTCATTCAGCTGCAAACAGAGATGATCTCTCCCTACTTCCTGGGACATTTTCTTGCCAGGGCCCCTAGCCACCAAACACTTCTGCTATTCCGCCTACCTCTAACCACTCCTTTTCAGTCTCTTTTTTAGACATTCCTCCTCTATTTAAACCCAAGGTCAGATCTTCTCCCTTAGCACCTTCCTTTTCATAATCCTGTATACTTCCTATGTGATCACCCCCCATCCCATGACTTCTTGCATGAGATCTAGACTACAATACTCAATCTCCCTCTCACCCTGTCCATTCAAATATCAATCATACATGTCAAGCTCAACACATCCAAAACAAGTCTTGATCTCCTGCTTAAACCTGCTTCTCCCTCAAGAGAAGTTACTTGGACCCAAAATTTAGGCCCCATTGCTGATTTCTCTACCACACATATTCAACATTCACATCACTTCAAAAAAGTTTTCTCCACCTTCAGTATATGTTTCAATTCTAAACTCCTCACTGCTTCCTCGTCTACCAGCCTAGTCCAAGCCACCATCATATCTTACCTAAATTGATACAAAGGCCCTAATTGCTCTCTGATCCCACCCTTCCCATCCAGTCCACTTAAGGTAGCAGCCAAAGTGGTGTTTTTAAAACCAAAGTCAGATCAGGTCACATCCCTTATTAAAACATCTCAACTTTCAGATTTTCCCACTTGAATGAAAGCTCCAAGAAGACAGAAATTTTATTTCTTGTTCACTGCTTCTCTCTGGCAACCAGAGCAGTACTTAGTATAGGACAGGTACTTAATAAATATTTGTTGAATCCAAAAGGACTTAATTAAATACTCAGTGAGTATCTACTTGGTGTTTGGCCTTGTGCTGAGCTTGGGGTTCATGTCAAAAACATAACAAACAAACATGGCCCAAGTTCTCATGCCTAGTGAGGGCTGTAAACATTCACATGCATAACTAGTGACAGATAATATATTGTTATTTGGGTGTGATGGCTAATTCTATGCATCAATTTGTCTGTGCTATAATACACAGATATTTGTTCAAACTTTATTTTTTATTTTTTTTTTAAGATTTTATTTATTGATTTGACAGACAGAGATCACAGGGAGGCAGAGAGGCAGGCAGAGAGAGGAGGAAGCAGGCTCCCTGCTGAGGAGAGAGCCTGATATGGGGCTTGATCCCAGGACTCTGGGATCATGACCTGAGCTGAAGGCAGAGGCTTTAACCCACTGAGCCACCCAGGTTACCCAGTTCAAACTTTATTTAAGATGCTCCTGTGGCAGTATGTTTTGGATAAGACTAACATTTTAACTGATGAACTCTGAGCAAAGTAGATTATCCTCTATAACTTGGATGGGCCTCATCCAATCTGTTAAACAAACAGAACAAACCCTTTCAAGCAAGACAGAATTCTGCCAACAGCCAGCCTTTGGACTTGAACCACACCAATGGCTCTTCCCTGGGTCTCCAGCATAACAGTCTACCTCATCAGATTTTGGACTCCTCAAGCTTCAATAATCCTGTGAGCCAATTTCCTTATCTCTCCCCACGACACGTGTATCCCTCTTATTAGTCCTATTTCTCTGGAGAGACCTGACTAATACAATATATCAGGGGATCCTCCTAAGTTAGTTTGGAAAGTCAGTGAAGGTGTCCTTGGGACATGGCATTTAAGCCAAGATTTTCACTGTAGGTAGATGTCAGACTAGACCAGTTTTACACTGGTTTCAGGAGAGCCAGAACTATTCCAGGCAAAGAAAATCACATTTTCAGCAGCCCTACAGTAAAAGAAGTGCTTTCTAGGCTATAAGAAGTTCGGCATTGGTTGGTGGATTGCCCTTATATGAGAGGTGAGACCTAGATGCTTTATTTGGCAGGCCTCATGCTAAGAGAGTCAAGCATAGTCACACAATCCCTCTCAGCAGAGGTCGCAGTCAGTCTGATCCAAAGAAAAACACCATACATATTCATCCCTCCCGTTGGCAAAGTTCATGCCCTCCCTCTCTACACAGGGATATAATCAGCGAAGTCTGACATAACTCCAGGCTGCACACACCCAAGAAAATAGCAAAGTCCTTACAAGGAGAGACCTAATTTAGCCTCGGAGTAGTCCAGTCAGCAGTCACTCCGTTCTGAAACCTGTCAGACTGTGATGCTGCTCAAGGCTGTTGTTTTGACATTAGCTTGACACATTCACATGTCACCCTCATTGTGTGAACTCCTACTCAGTGTTTTGTAATAACAGCAAAGGCATCAATATTTAAAAACAATCAAATGTATGTTTGGTTTAAATAGGCAGTTGAGCCACAATCACTTATGAAAAGTCCTCTATGTGTATTTGTCTGTTTTATATATATGTTTTAAATTAATCATTCATATGGGAAGTCTCTTATCTGTTTTAATTAACTACAAAGGGTCAATAATTGAGTGGGTCCTCTTAAAAATATTGTAATCTAAATTACTTCCCAATTTACATTCTGCTTTCATTATCCCTTTAAAGACAATACAAGATTTTGTAGATGAATGTTCTGAAAGCTACTCGTAAGGTACAAAGAGATTAACAGACATTTCCTTCACAGAGGCAAACTGCTGAACTCGTTCATTTTGTTTTCACTCTTCTCTCTGGCCAGTGGAGATGAGGACTTAAAACATGTGCTTATGGATGTGGCTGAAGTGCCACCCAAGTCCCAGTATCTACTTCCTCAGGCCCCTGAGGTAAATAAAAGGTATATTTCAAAAGACTAATGAAAAAAGACTTGCTTGGAAATTGCCACATAGGCTGAATTTGCCTACCCAGATCACTAATGTTGGGTAAAACTATTTTAATCCAATATTCTCTCTGTCGTGTAAATAAAATGGAATAGTAAGAAAGAGAGTCAGCTCAACAACCAGTCTTATTGACTGCTTGAAAATATCCTTGAGATCTTTAGGCAGAGTTTTGAACTACCCAAGGAATAGGTATACCCTATCATTCATCCCAAGATGTTGGCTAAATCTCAAAAGTCCCTCTGGAAAAGCTTCCAAAGGCATGATGTGGCTCTTCATATATTCCCAACCTCAGCAGACCCAAGAAAGTTTTCCAACCTGCATTCCTCAATTTGGCATTCCTCCAAGATTAAGTAAAAACAGAAACAGGCATTGTGAATTATATTTAGTATCTTGAAATCCTAATGGCAAACATACATATAACTAACATAAACACAAATTCACACACCAGGTTTTCTTTCACTTTGTTTTAATTTTTACAGCATTATAGCATTAATAACACTGGTTACCTGATTATCATGTCAATCAAAAACTCTGATTTGCAGTTATGCATAGCTTTTCTTAATAAACAAGAAAAACAAAGCCATTATTATATGATAAATACTGATTGGTAAATAAAACTGTTGAAGTATGAGGTCCCTGAGTGAAGAAAGCCATATATTAAAAATACCTTGGGGCGCCTGGGTGGCTCAGTGGGTTAAAGCCTCTGCTTTCGGCTCAGGTCATGATCCCAGGGTCCTGGGATCGAGCCCCACATCGGGCTCTCTGCTCAGCGGGGAGCCTGCTTCCACTTCTCTCTCTGCCTGCCTCTCTGCCTACTTGTGATCTCTGTCTGTCAAATAAATAAATAAAATATTAAAAAAAAAAATAAAAAAATAAAAAAATAAAAAATAAAAATACCTTGATGATGACAAGGGAAGGAATCCTTGCCCTGACTGAGGAATCTCCTGCCTCTCTGGATTCACTTCATTGGAAATGATCCAGTTAGGTTGAGTGACTGAGTGAGGCAATCATGAGGCTTAAACACACAGTCCCTATGTGCCTTGAAGGCCTACCATGCCCTACAAAGACAAAGTCTAGAGCAGAGGTGGTGACCTGGACATCAGAAAAACAGATTTCAGGGACGCCTGGGTGGCTCAGTTGGTTGGACGACTGCCTTCGGCTCAGGTCATGATCCTGGAGTCCCGGGATCAAGTCCCGCATCGGACTCCCAGCTCCATGGGGAGTCTGCTTCTCTCTCTGACCTTCTCCTCGTTCATGCTCTCTCTCACGGTCTCTCTCTCAAGTAAATAAATAAAATCTTTAAAAAAAAAAAAAAGAAAAGAAAAACAGATTTCAGAGAATGACGATAGTATTCCCTTAAGAGTCAAAATTATAGGAATCCTTTCCAGCTCTTTTCTGACACATAATTTCAGACAAAACCTATGCACAAAAGGTAGCAATGAATGACTTCTGAGAGGTAACTTCTCATAATCAGCAAATGAGTGGTAATCAGTCTCTATGGGTGGACATCCTCAATTTTTCAAAGGTCTTGATTCAGACTCAACATTAGAAATGCCAAATACTGGGGCGCCTGGGTGGCTCAGTGGGTTAAGCCGCTGCCTTCAGCTCAGGTCATGATCTCAGGGTCCTGGGATTGAGTCCCACATCGGGCTCTCTGCTCAGCAGGGAGTCTGCTTCCTCCTCTCTCTCTGCCTGCCTCTGTGATCTCTCTCTGTCAAATAAATAAATAAAATATTTAAAAAAAAAAAAGAAAAAAAAAAGAAATGCAAATACTGAAGCAGAACATGCACAGTGGCAGATTCACGTGAAAATATTTGAACTTCATTTTCTTTTCATTATTTGGTCTACTTTAGCTACAGTTACCCACCTCATTCCTGGCTTTTCTTAAATTTTGCTAATAGTGAGACTGAGCCAGGCCACTTTAGAGTACAACTAACTGCAAAACTGTCAAAATTGGTTTCAGTACCCTCAACATTTTGCCCTGACAACCTTATCTTTTCCATCTCAGATGACTCATATTTTCCAGATCCTCTCTTAGCCAAGCATGCTCCTAGAAAAATATCTTAAAAACTCATCCATATTAAAGTATAAAGCATCCATGGGGTACTCTTCATCCTAGGGGTACTCTTCTCTGGACTGGAGCCAGGATCCAGATGCTCTTGGTAAATGGAGCTGGATGATCTTTTCTACTTTGCCAGTGTTTATTTACATAGATAATATAGATAATATTCATGAGGACTTTGTAGCATGAATATTATGGGAGAAGTCAGATAAAGTCAAGACAGTGAAAGTGAAAGGCACAATCTCTATCCTCCCCTAACTTCCTGCTACCTACACACACACACACACACACACAAAAAAAAAAAAAAAAAAAAAAAACCCGAGACTGATGGTCTGATTTTTGAGGCCCTATAAGAAAGAGGTTAATTTAAGAAACATGGATATCTATGTTGATGGAAGACTGTGAGAGAGAGCTACTTGGCCAGCTCTACCACAGACCATAGCTTACATGCTCTAGACAGCCTGCAAAGGAAGGGAAGGTGTGCTGGCAGGGCAGCATTCTCACAGAGGCCACCAGGAAGGAAGTAATGTCAAGGTCCTTCAACAAGGAGACTAAGACATCTGAGGTGGTTCATTCTAGGGCACACATGAGACACCACCTGGTCTAAGAGCTCCCGAAATAACTAAAAAGGACTTTAGGGATGAGAGTAGGGTGAAATTAAAGTCTACTGAAGCTTCATTAAAAATTACAACCCATGAAATTTTCCCCATAATTTTGTAAGTTAGGAAAAGTATTTGGGGGCCACATTGGCTAGTTTTATGCCTTAAGTTCACCCCTTGGGGCCAATAACTTTTCAGGAAATTGCCCTTCACTAAATGTACCTTCCAAATAAAATGTGTTATTAGCAGCAGCAGCATTATTATTATTAGTTAATATTTATGGTTTCATACTATTTTCCATATTTTCTATTTTTCAGCTACAAGATTATATGGCAGTAAGAACCTTTGGAAATCAGCATATCACTTTCCTTCTGCAGCAAATCAGTTGCCTGGTACCAAATCCTGAATTTAAATAAAATAACTGACTGTACATTGGCCCTGCCCATTAATGCCAAATGAATGCACTGCTATATCAGTAAATAGCAAATTCATTATGGAGTGTTACTCAAGCTCTTACAAATGAGCCACTTGAGTCAGATCATTCCTCAATTTCTGTGCTGTCTTTGCATGTCATCTACCTAGGAAGGTGATGCTTCAAAATCGTGTTAAGAATTTTAATCACAAATAGTCTCAGCACACTGTATAGAGAGGGAAGAAAGGAGGCTCCTGCTTTCCCAGACTTCTGTTCAACCCCTGCCGTTTTCCTCACCTTAGATGATATATTCAAGACTTTGATTCATTTTTCCATATTATAACCATATCTTTCACAGCTGGGGCGAAGGGAAGGAGAGAGAGTGTTAGATAGCTACAGGGAAAGTCATAATTTAAGGGTCAGAAGGCTTTTAAAACTGGTGCTAAGGTTTGGGGTTCTTCTCTTCCACTGTATTTAAGAGGGTTATGCTGCTGCCACCGTCCCCTTCTGTCCATCACGCCAAGCAAAATCCGGCCACGTGCTAGCGTCCCTTAGCTAAAATTGAGCTGCCCACTCTGGCCTTATGACTACCATTACTTGTTCAAAAATTATTTCATTTAATTATTTCATTTAATCCTTTTGAAGCACTAAGAAGCCAGGTGCTATTACCAGCCCCCACTTTACACAGGAGAAAACAGGAGCCTGGAGAACATAAATAACCTCATTTGTGGTCACACCAGCGATAAGGAGGAAACCTTCAAACCCAAGTCTGTGTGCCTCTAAGACCAAGTTCTAAATACTGTGCTGGTCAGCTACCCAGCAACTCTAATAAGGAGAATGAAATCCAGGACACACCTAATCACCAGAGCATCACACTATGCAGCAGATACGAATCTCTGACCCAGACAGGGGCCCTGGTTTGGATGCCTTCACTTCACATTTTTAAAGTAGCAGCCCCAGGCTGGGTACTTCACACATGGATTGGCTCCCAAAACTTGAACCCTCATCTGGTGTTCCTGAGACCTGCCATTTCTCAGTCTCTCAAGAGAGGTTGATTTAAACCGTTCCTTCTCTCTCCTTCCTATGTATTCTTTAAAAAAAAACCTCTGTGTTGTTATGGTTTTACAAAGGTAGGGATTTACTAGTGATAAAATGACTTTCCAAGGGTTAAGCCTGTACGAAATATAAAAATTATGACAATGGTTGTCAAATATATGTGCTACTCCACTTAGCCTCATAATACCCCTATATAAAGTGGGGACCATTAATGTCTGTACCAACGATCCTAAAAAGTCTGGTATACATATAGGTGTCAGTCCACAAATTGTTACTGGTCTGCAGTATAAAATAATATACTATAGAAATTGAGAGTAAATATTTAGAAATTTTAAAAACAATTTGACAGAATTATTTTATGTCTGTTGAATTTAAGAATAAAGAGTTCAAGTATTTCTAGGAATTCCTTTTTACTGTGTTATACTATAAATACATACATAGTCTCTACAAGAACTGGTAACTTTAAAAAAAACTGATTCTTCAGCATGGTTTAAGAAATACAGGGATTTACAGCTAAAGGAACCAAGGTTTAATTAGGGAGGTTAGTAATTCATGAAACCACACACAGCATATGGAAAGTGGAGTCACAGTCACCTTCCCCTTAAACCCTTGGGACTGAAATTGTAGAGCTCTGCTGTGTATTTCTCTCTTCAAGTGTATTGTTAGGGGGCTATGATAAATCTCTAGATTTTAACTTGACTACTTTGACTAGCACACAGTCGGGAGGTCAGAAACCAGCAGACTTGCTCATTATTTATATTCAACAGCTCCTCCACACTTCCCTCCCTCTGTCCATCAGATCCTATGCACTCAGGCCAGTTTGGAACATCAGTCCCACAATTTTCATTGACCTTGGAGTTTAGGGTCATGATGTTATGCTGTACTAGTTATACTCACTGAGTTTTACTCCTTGAGTGGGATGGTTTCTGGAAATTGGATTCTAAAACCCAGATGTCAGTTAAAGGACACCAGAGGGTCCTGCACGAACCACATCAACATTCTTCCCTATTCCCCGTCCCACCATTAGCAATTTATTAAGGGCAAAACCACCTTTCCTTAACTGGATGGGATACGTTACAGAGAGTCTGTGCCCTTTATAAGAGCATTCATGACCCCACCCTGTGCTTGTTTTGACATTGTGCTTTGACAAAAGAAAGTACTAATACAGCCAATGTTTTCAAACATCAGGAGAGCTACTTCTTAAGACTGTGGTACCTGTCTTCTTGATTTGAAAGTCATTAGAGAAAATCTGCCAAATCAACCAGGAGAAATTAAACCACCAATAGAGATCAAACCTGCAGAAAGATTTGTCTGTATTCAGAACCCTTGCTCCCAAACACTGGGCAAAGCAAAAAGAACTGAGCGTCAGGGTATAAACATGCCTGTCTCCTGCCTACTCAATTTGACAGGATTAGGGCTCTATGCACAAAAAGACTGCTCTATTTATTATTTATTTTTTAACAAAGGTAATACATGAAACCAAAGGAATATCTAGAGTAACAAATCCCAAATTATGTTTCTGGTAGTCTTGGGGTTTCTGGGAAGGTGTCATATGATCATGGGAGATGGAGGAGGAAAGGACAGAGAAGTTAGCCAGGTGAAGGGTAGGTCTCTCTGGTCCTTCTTTGATCATAGTAGCCTTGCTTTTACCCATTTCCAATTTTGGACTCTGTAAAATTCAATGTGAGGAAAAGATTCCACTCTTTTTAAAAAATTTTTTTGAAAACTACTTATTTAACTACAATTTTGTTCCTAAACATTTTGGTTTGATTTAAATCAGCAAGTTTTAAGCCTATTTTAGAATTGAATTGGATTTTGATTTTTTTTTTTTATTTTTGTAACTCCAAACTTTTATTTCAGAAATATTTGGCTGTAGAAATGAGTCAGACATCTCATTTTAACTGAGACATTTTTGCCAAACAAAATGAAAGAAAATATGAATATTCTGTCCTCTTGAAAGAGAAATGTTGGTACAGGATCTGATTTTCTTTTGTTATAAGAATTTCTTGAAGACTTGTTGGGGGAAGTTTAATGCTGGATTGGGAACAGAATAATGCCCTGTCTCTATTAAAGTTTTCATTTTCATTTTTAAAAATTCATTGAAATATTTCATAACTGAAACTCTTCTCTAATATCTTGGTCTGCAGATGAGAAAAAAATTCTAGCCACAGACGTGGTGCTCCACTGGGCTCTGTAGTTAACCTAAAGCCCTATGTTGGTAATGCTAGGAGTCCTGTGAAATACATTCAGAAATATAAGTAGAACAAACTAACCTGTGGCTTTCTAGGTCTACAACCTAGAAATCAATAAATCCAGGTGTGATGGAGCCATGCCCAGAGATATTTGCCATCTTGGGTATTTCCCAAGTTGCAATTTGGAATTTGATCAGTTTTAAAATACAAGTATGAGTACCATATTAAATTTATAATCATCTTTGTAGAACAGTCTGGACCCCATTAAAAAGCTATTATCTTAATAGCTTTTCCACAATAATCATAATTAATGCTCTTAATTCTTTACATTATCCTTAATATTCAGGGTAATCTGGCAAGAGAAGTATTATTATACCCACTTTGCAAAAAAAGAAGCCAAGACCCTAAAAGTTAAATGATTTGTCTAGAACTATTATAGCCAAATAAATGGTTGCTCCAAGTCCTTCTAATATATCACAGGTCATTCCATGAGATTAGAAGCTATACACACACATACACACACACACACACACACACACACACACACACCTTGAGGGTATGAAGGAGGATATGAGTTGGCATCGATTTTATTAAATGCTTAAACCAGATACTGGGCAAAGTATTTTACATATACTACCTTCTTTACTCCTCACAATGCCCACTATCCTATAGTAGATACTCTATCTCAGTTTCACAGATGAGGAAATTAACTGAGGTTTAACATAGTTAAGCAATCCAGGTCACACATCTTGAAACATATGAAGTCAGATCTAAAGCCCAGATCCACGCGATTCCAAAATACAAATAAAACCAAATTTATACTTATTTTTTTTAAGATTTATTTATTTATTTGGGAGAGGGGCAGAGGACGAGGGACAGAGAAAAGCAGACTCTGAGCAGGGAGCCTGATGTGGGGTTGGATCCCAGGACCTCGAGATCATGACCTGAGCCGAAATCAAGAGTTGAACACTAAACCAACTGAACCATGCAGGCATCCGGCAAATTTATAATTCTAAATGAAGAATTCTTCTCAAGAGATTACATACCTAGTCCCCTGTTGCTTCCATTGTTTATGCTTTTTTTTTAACTCATCTTTTAAAATCGCCTTCTTGAGGGTGCCTGGGTGGCTCAGTCAGTTAAGCATCTGCCTTCGGCTCAAGTCATGATCACAGGGTCCTAGGATGAAGCTTCACATCGGGGTCTACTTAGTAGGAAGTCTGCTTCTCCCTCTGCCTGTCACTCCCCCTGCTTGTACGTACTCTGCCTCTTTCTCTCTCTCTCTCTCTCACACACACACATAAATAAATAAAATATTTTAAAAATTTAAAATTAAGATAAATAAAAAAAAAACTGCCATCTTAGAATCAGTTTATGAACCAGTTGGGGAAAAGTGGCCCCTTAAACTTCATAGCAATACTACATTCCAGATGACTACTGGATTTGTCCGTTTTTCTCTGAAAAAAAAAAAAAAAAATTGGACATCCCTGAAAATTTTTTTAAAAAATGCCACTGACTTCAAAGTAACTCCAAGAATGCTTTGAATAATTATAGCACTATTAGATTTATAAGTTTATCATTTCCGTGTATGCATATTGTAAAGGAGCAATACTCATTTATGGACATAATTTATATATGTTCTTTTATTTATTTATTTATTTTTAATTTTTAATTTTTTATAAACATATATTTTTATCCCCAGTGGTACAGATCTGTGAATCACGAATCACCAGGTTTACACACTTCAAAGCACTCACCAAAGCACATACCCTCCCCAATGTCCATAATCCCACCCCCTTCTCCCAACCTCCCTCCCCCCAGCAACCCTCAGTTTGTTTTGTGAGATTAAGAGTCACTTATGGTTTGTCTCCCTCCCAATTCCATCTTGTTTCATTGATTCTTCTTCTACCCACTTAAGCCCCCATGTTGCATCACCACTTCCTCATATCAGAGAGATCATATGATAGTTATCTTTCTCTGCTTGACTTATTTTGCTAAGCATGATACGCTCTAGTTCCATCCATGTTGTCGCAAATGGCAAGATTTCATTTCTTTTGATGGCTGCATAGTATTCCATTGTGTATATATACCACATCTTCTTGATCCATTCATCTGTTGATGGACATCTAGGTTCTTTCCATAGTTTGGCTATTGTGGACATTGTTGCTATAAACATTCGGGTGCACGTGCCCCTTTGGATCACTACGTTTGTATCTTTAGAGTAAATACCCAGTAGTGCAATTGCTGGGTCATAGGGCAGTTCTATTTTCAACATTTTGAGGAACCTCCATGCTGTTTTCCAGAGTGGCTGCACCAGCTTGCATTCCCACCAACAGTGTAGGAGGGTTCCCCTTTTTCCGCATCCTCGCCAGCATCTGTCATTTCCTGACTTGTTTATTTTAGCCATTCTGACTGGTGTGAGGTGATATCTCATTGTGGTTTTGATTTGTGTTTCCCTGATGCCGAGTGATATGGAGCACTTTTTCATGTGTCTGTTGGCCATCTGGATGTCTTCTTTGCAGAAATGTCTGTTCATGTCCTCTGCCCATTTCTTGATTGGATTATTTGTCCTTTGGGTGTTGAGTTTGCTAAGTTCTTTATAGATTCTGGACACTAGTCCTTTATCTGATATGTCGTTTGCAAATATCTTCTCCCATTCTGTCAGTTGTCTTTTGATTTTGTTAACTGTTTCCTTTGCTGTGCAAAAGTTTTTGATTTTGATGAAATCCCAATAGTTCATTTTTGCCCTTGCTTCCCTTGCCTTTGGCGTTGTTCCTAGGAAGATGTTGCTGCAGCTGAGGTCGAAGAGGTTGCTGCCTATGTTCTCCTCAAGGACTTTGATGGATTCCTTTCACACATTGAGGTCCTTCATCCATTTTGAGTCTTATATAAGTTCTTTTAAAAAAAAAAAATCAGTATCTCACAGCTCATGAGTATCTTCTCAGTCCCATTGTTCGGCCAGCTTTCATCCCTATTCCTACATGGTGTCTATCCCCAGACATATGTTCTATGCCTGCCCTCACATAATGATTCATCAAAGAAAGTCAGGCATCTCTGAACAGAAGGAATACCAACTAACAGCAAGGAATCATGGGCAGTGATTCTTTGGGAGAACTGCTAATCATCCAGAATTTTCTCCATGACAGTTCAGAAACTTTCCCTTCCTCATCCTAGAGATAAAATGTCTAACCTGGCAAAAGAGTCCCACATTCTCCTGGAAATGACAGATGACTATCAATATTGGCCTGCATTTTGTGGAAATCTTAAAGGGACAAATAAAGGTTATATATCTGTAGCCATTGAGCATCTTGATTAAAATCAGTATAACTCTGAAACTCCAAATCGCTCATAGGATATCACTTTTGAGCTAAAATCCTACTAAGTTGGGGAGAGATTGGCATTTAAACAGATGTCAGCAGTGTTTTGGGAAATGTAAATTGAGGTACAGATGGTGACTGCTAGGGAGTTAAGAGCATCTGTGTTCTATGAAAAAACTATATTTGTGAAAAAAAAATTTTAAATAATAACTGAAATTCCCAACTTGATTTTGAAAAAAAAGACAAGAAAATATTCTCGTTGGATGGCACTGTTTGATAAGTTTCTTATCATACCAAAGATGATTTGAATTTCTGGGTCCTGGATATCAATTATATTCAAGATGAGGAATTATACCCTATGTCGTTAGCAAGCCAAAATCAGAACTTTTACTTCAAAAGAAAACTCATGGGAAAGATTGCTGATTCTTCTATTTCAGCCAGTTTTATACCTCAGTGTAAGTTCTAGGGAAAATATCAGTTATCTGCCATTTACTGGTAAAGAACAGGAGTCAAAAAGCCTGTGTTCAAATTCTGAAATTGCTTCTTTATAGCTATGTGACCTTAGGACACACTACTTAACTTCTCTAAGCCTTAGTTTCTTCATTTGTAAAATAAAGATAAAAATAACAGTACCTTTCTTGATAGGATGGTTGTAAGGATTAGAATTACAGGTAAAATGGTTAGAGCTTATGGTAAACATCAATAAATATTAACTATAGTTATTATAGGCTTTCTTCCTAATCCTGGCAGATCTATAGAAGTCTGGGTATCACTGACCAATATTATTTCCCCAGGTATCACATCCCTATCTCCATCTAGACCCAGCATGAATAATGACCTAATAATCTGGATCTCATGAAATGGCAGATCCACATTTTATGCAAATCATTAATAATCTAACAAAGGACCTTTGTTCTCCTTTCTAACAGGACTCTAGACATTTTCCAACAAAAAATCAGCCACTCCAAATAAGAACACTTGCATTTTTTAGATTATGCTTTTTTGTGACATGCAGAATCCTTTTCAGGTTACCACAATAATTCACAAAGTTACATTCCCTTTAACATGATTAGCATTCTAGGAACCTGAGTGTGTTGAAACAATTTTCCATGAAAAACATGGAAGAGGTTGAATCAAATATCTCTCTGTGTATTGATCTGTTTGTTTGTTTGTTTGCCTGTAAGGATTCTTAAGCTCAGCTTCTTGTATTAATCCAGTTTTGCAATGAGTTTTCTCCCTTAGGGCAAATCAAGAAGCGAAAAAGTTAATTGATTAAGTCATATTAGGAAACACTGTAGAAACCATATAGAAATCCAGACTCCCAGGTTAGAGTTTAATGTGCTATACACTCTGCCTGATTGGAATGAGTTTATGAATTAGATCCCATACACAAATGGATGCATTTATCTTCGTTCACAGCATATCTGCAAACTCATTTACCAGATCCATAAGCACTTGTAAACATTGCTAATGGAGTTTGCTAAATGAATATTATAAACGTAATCCAAATGAGCTCTCCACGGAAATTGCAAATCATATGAAAAATATAGTGCATTTGGTTATAGCACATTTCAGGAACGGTATATTTTAGTTAATTGTTTTAGTACATTATACAAGGCTAAATGTCAGTACTAGCACCTAGAAAAAAATTAGCTCTTTCTGCTTGTTTTATAGCATTGAACCTAGGATACTGAATATTATTTTAACCCATCAATCAAAGTTATCGCTACAGCAGATCTTCCTGTTTCACACTGTATCCTTCAGAGGAAACTAGGGCACTTGAGAAGCTGTGCAAACTCCTTCAGTCAGTTAGAATATGAATAAGATCCCTGAAACAGTTTCCAAAATGGTGCCTTGGTGGCAACTTTCAAGTTAGCTCTATATACAAAGGGATTTGACTCAAAGTTATGCTCTTTAATTAATAAAACAAAAGCACAGAGGTAGTTGTAAACATATGATAGTCTTTTCTCTTATTCAAATACAGTGATATTTTCATCTACATATTTTATAATTTTAGAGTTAGTTTATTAGTTTATTAGAGTTAATTGTGTACTCAAGTCAATTCTTACCCAAAGCACAAGCAAGGCAAAATCTGAGACTTCCAAAGTTTTTCTTACTTAGTGATGATCTATTTCAAGCATTAGAAAAGTAAAAATCTATACAAAACTCAAAGTGTGATGTTTTTAAGACTTCAATTCTTTGAAAATGTAAACTTTATTTTTTGTTTTATGCAGTGAGAGACTGAATGTACAAATGGACAATGGCCAGCCATGTATAAAAACAGAACTTTTACCTACAACCTGAAACAACTTGCCAAGGAAACCAACTCATTATCTACAATAGCCCACCTCTTACAAGTCAGACTGCTATCTCTAATAACAAATGAGGACGCTAAATGATGAACCCGATAACAGTCAGCCCCAAACATACAGATCTTAACTGACAGCTTCTCTAATTTTTGTCCCTGCTACCAATTTAGGACCAACTAAGAAAAAACAAATATGTGCCCTTAACCAACCACATAGAATGCCCAACTTCCAGTTATCTTACCTACATTTTCTCCATGCTAACAGCCTCCAGTTAGAACACATCTGAAGCCTTCCCTTTTTGCCACCAGAAAGCTTTTCCAATCCCCTACCTGCCTTTAAGTCCCTACCAAAGCACCAATTGCATAAATGGCTGATCCCCTTGTTATAGTAATGTCTGAATAAATGGACTTTGCTAGTTCTCATTTGGTTGGTCTTCATTATTTGTACAAGAGCAACACAGATAATGTTTAAGAGAAAAAAATAAATGTTGAAATACATTTCATCTACTTTATAGAAAGGACCATTGAGGTCTGGAAGAGATTATCCTTTGAAGCAATAAAGGGTCTCTTTGTCACTTTGGAAGAGGTTACTTATTATATAAATGTTTATAAACCTTTATATAAATGTTTTCTATGTTTTCCTAGGAAAGGAAAGTATGAGCAAAGCTAGTGTAGACATTATGAAACTGATTTCTCAGTGGCCAATGTTTCTTGAGTCAATACTCAGTCAAACTTTATTACTACTCTTGCTACCATGTACTAGATTCAGCTCTTTTTAAGTTCATCTTGAACATTTTTGTCAGTCATCCTTCAAAGTAAATTCTAACAGTCAGGGCTATGTGTATATATACAAAAATAATAATGGAGATAGAAATCCTCACTCCCCCACCTACACTCCCTGACCACAAGTCCCCAGCCAATAAGAGATGGTCTCATTTGTTGTTTTATCTTTATCTCAGTTTTATTCTTTATTAAATTGGATGGGACTTGGAGGTTAAACAGAGACTAGAAAACAATGATAATAACTTATCTTCAGTAGCCAAGGACGGAATGTGACAAGGAAGTGAACATTTTGGTTAATAAGTTAGTAGACCAAAAATCAATGCCCAAGTTTTAGGAAAATAGGTCAAATTTTATTTTTTCAGCTATATTGAATAAAACCTGTTTGTATTTTTTGTTTGTTTAGGGTGTTTTTTCTGATTTTAGAAGTGTTTTAAGATTATGTAGTGACTTGGAATTATCATGTGAATACCAATTATCACTACAAAAGTGAAGTGTAGGCAAACATCAGATCTGGTCCAGATAAGAGGCGTTTTCCAAGATTTTTTTTCCTCAAAAAATGCCACCAACTTATACTACTTTCAGTGGACATAAGACACTATTTAAGGATAAAAATGTCTTGATTACCTAAGTCTAAAAACTACAGTGCAAAATGTGAGTCCTTACTTTCTCTTTAATAGGTATACCTCAGATGCTGAGAGTCAAAAATGCCCTTCATATCATTATAGAATTTTCGCAACAGGAGATCTTTAAATGCGACATAAAAATATACCCTTCATAATGAAGCTTATTCTAGATTTCTAATCAGTTTAGCTGGCCTTCAGCACATTTTTCTGTTTCTTCCATTCCATTTTTATGATGAGGTGACAAAAACTCAACATAATATTCTAGACAAGGATATGCTGTCAATTTATATAATGACACCTTAATATTTTCCACATTATTCTCACTCCTCTTCCAGTGACTTATTTTTAGCACTGTTGCACATTGAGCAAAGCTCATGATCTTTTTCTTGGAAGGTTATGGCTAATTCAATATCCATCACTGTGTATGATTAGCTTAAATTGTTCTTTCAGATGTGCATCACCTCACACTTGCCTGTTTCAAATTTCATCTTCATCATATTGTCCAATTACCTAGTTTTGTTAAATCTTGCTGGAGTCCCTTATGGTACCTATTGGACTGAAAATTTAGGGTCACTGAATAATATTACTCCTTATTCACCTTGTCTTATAAATGGTTAACAAATATATTCAACAACCAAAATCTTTTCTGGTACATATCTCCAGGGCCTTTTGCTATTAATCTCATTCTGCATCCACAACTCGACTTGTCCCCCATTTCCTCAAGGCTCTTTTCTCATCTTTTAATCCCTGGTCTGGCTTTTACCTCTAAGGCTACAATAACAAAGTTTTCTTATCAGGTGCTTGGAAGGTAACTCATCAAAATTGCTGTGCAGGTCAAAAAAATCTCCTATGTACTCCTGACAGCATTCTTGTGATCAAAACTTAAGTAGCAGCCATTGTACACAATATCGCAGCCAAAGTTATATGGATGAGTCATTTTGTATTCTGCTCTGTTTATTCCTCATTTTTTTCTGTTATATGAATAAAATGTTTACTTTCATTAGTTATTTATAAGCCCTCTAGACTCCTTGTATTAAAGGATTTGTAGTCTTTGGACCTACCCTCTGCCCATCCTATCACTTTATCTGTTTAAAACAGTAACTGGATTTGACTTGAAATTCACATGGTTTTGAATTTATAATTCATACAGAGTGCATTATTTACCTTCTTCTACGGACACTCCACATCTTAAAGAAAAGCATAAAGTTCCACTGATATCCTAACAAATAAAAAGTTTTATACTGTTAAATGTTTCAATATGAGAAGTCATTCCAAAATGCATTCTAATACCCACTGAACAAGTAAAGGAATAAAAAGTCTCAGATAATTGGTTATTCAAATCCAAGGCCTGGTTTGACTTCTCTATAACTTTCGAACAGGATGCCTTTAACCACAGAGAACCAGGGGCATCTCTTGGTATGTCTTTGACTCTCTAGAAATGAGAACTCTTAATTCAGATTCACAGGCATTATAGCCTTGTCATTATGCTTGTGCAGAATTTTTCACAGTAGCTATATCTAACATAACCCCCATTAGAGTCCTCCCCAATAAATTCTAAAATGCTACCTCAGAGCTCTAAGGTAAGTAATATATCATGTAATCATACAACTCACAGTTTGATATCACATAAATAAAGTGTGACAGGTTTCATGGATCTTCGAGATTCTAACAGCAGTTAAAAGAACTGAAAGGAAGAAACAGTTATCTGGGCAGGGCATCCATTTCAAAACATGTATTACACTTTCAAAGATCCCAAAGTGACTAACAATAAGCGATTTAAGGGTACAAACTCTCTCCTTACCAAAGAACATTCCCTTTGACTCTCTCCTGTGAAACAAAATACACTGAAGCAGCAGCAGACTGCACTTTTAAATTAGGAAAATAATGCACGGCAAGAGCAGATGAAGAAACAATGCTTTCATGCTTGGGAAAATGCACATCCCTTGTTTCTCAAATCCCCTTCCAAACCTAAAATTGAGAGTTCAGTTTTGTACTCAGAAAATGCAAAGATTCAGACTATTGAAAAGCTGTGATGTGCTATGAAATCTTCATGAATATCTTAAGAAATACATTAGTATTTATGAGTAACTATTACTTTATCTTAATAAATTACACTTAAAGAAATGCTCCTTCAGCTCTAGCATTGCTACTACTAGCATAAATCAAGTACTTTTGGATTGTCCAAAGTAGGGAGAAAAATCAAAGCCAAGATAGCAAACCCCAAAACGAAGGTAAAGTTCTCAGACATAGATAGTATCTTAAGGGAAGATGCCACGCCTTACATTTATTTCCTTCATTTCCCTATAGTTCTGGATATTTGGTTTTACAAACAGCTGCTTTAGTGAACTAGGAAGTTTGTGTCCTGGCTTGGCCATTCATTTTTTCATTCAACAGATTACTGACTGACACTAAATGGCACTACCCATGATGAATAGGAAGCCCCGCATTGCTTGGGTTTCTTCACCCTAATTCTGCTTTGATGTTTCTATCATTTTTGGACATCATGAAGATTGTTACATAGAACAGTGGTCAAATACTTTATTTTCCCTTACTGGATTTTCCCTTGTCTTCTCTACCTCTTTTATAGAGCATGTAGTCATACTAACCAAAGAACCCAGAATATAAAATGCAACAGCATGGAGAACATGTTTCGGTTTTGGCTAAACCCCAAAAGCTTGAACAGCCATTGAAGATATTCACACAAAAACCTGGCTGATGTCACCCATTCCTGGCATCAGGATCCCTGAAATTATCAGTTCTAGTGAATTTCTATTTTCAAATCTATTTAGTGAAATGAAAAGTGTTTTACCATCAGTAAATTATTCTTTCATTATAAGGTTCTATTGAGTTTCAGATATCATCTCAAAGAGATGGGAGAAAGGGAAGAAGAAAAGTTCTACACTACCATCCATGTTGCTGGAGGGCCAGGAATTAGCAGGTAAAATTTGTTTTCCCTTTGTGATGATATTTTAGTGGAAATGCTTCATTTACTTTTTCTTCTTAATTTGAACTGACAGCATAAAAAATAGCTTGGATTATTAATCCTACTAAGCTACTTCTTTTTTGTGAGCCTTACATTGTCATATTAAGGCCCTTTAATTTTTTGTTCTGATTACTCTGATGAACTCTGATTATTAACTCTCTGGTACTTATGTTATGATAGAATCCAAGTCATTTATCCCTATACATAATAGATTTTTACTATATTTTATCATATTAATATATGAAACTATGGTATTTTAATTTTTATGAAAAATATTTCCAGTGATTTCCAAACATTACAGTTTAGAAATTACATTACAGTTTGGAAAAACATTACAGTTTTCCCCCAAAGTCCTAAATAAAATTGTTCCACATAGTGAAGCCACTATTTCCTCCCTAACGAGGACTCCCCCAAAGTCTAAGAGGGTCTCGTGAATTGTGTTTCTCCCAGTTACCTCTTTCCTAATCTCTGGTCATTCTTTTTATTTCCTCTCCAAAATTCAATTCAAGCTTTTTTAACCCTTTCCAACTCAAGCAACCTGCAAATTAGCCAGAACAGGATAAGAAAAAATAAACAGCACCTGCCCAAAAAATGAAGAATGGGAAGAAAAAGGAAGGAAGCAGATATAGAAGAAAGGTTCTGAAAGCTTGTTTCTGGTAGCTTTGATGACTAGCTAGAAATACTGACTTTGTGTTTCTGGATTTTCTGGCATTGCTTGATAAGAATGGCTGAGGTACTGAGGTGCCTGAGTGGCTCAGTTGGTTGAGTGTCTGACTCTTGGTTTTGGCTCAGGTCTTGATCTCATGGGTTGTGAGACTGAACCTCACATTGGAACCTGCACTCAGCAAGGAAGTCTGCTTGAATATTCTCTCCCTCTGCCACTCCCTCCACTTCTCTCTCCCCCTGCCATACTTTCTGTGTGTGTCTCAAACAGATAATAAATCTTTTTTTAAAGAGTGGCTGAGGTGCTGGTAAGTAGCCTTTGGGCCTCTGTATCTTTGTCTATTATTGCATTTACACAGAGTGCTGAAGTGCTAAAGAATTGTTGCTGACCACTTAATCACAATCCTTCTCTTACTCTCCTTATTCCACTGTTTCAATTTGGCTCAAAAAAAGGAGAGGAGAGGGCGCCTGGGTGGCTCAGTGGGTTAAGCCGCTGCCTTTGGCTCAGGTCATGATCTCGGGGTCCTGGGATCGAGTCCCGCATCAGGTTCTCTGCTCAGCAGGGAGCCTGCTTCCCTCTCTCTCTCTCTGCCTGCCTCTCTGCCACTTTGTGATCTCTGCCTGTCAAATAAATAAATAAATAATATTAAAAAAAAAAAAAGGAGAGGAGAAAGGGCATCTGGGTGGCTCAGACAGCTAAGCATCTGACTCGATCTCAGCTCAGGTCTTCATCTCAGGGTCATGAGGTTAAGCCCCACATTAGGCTCTAGGCTGGGTGTGGAACCTACTTAGGGAAAAATGATGGGGGAAAAAGAAATTGGAAGAGGGGGGAACCTATTATTACACTGCCTTTTGCTGTTTAAAAACATCATAAAGTGTTCTGCTTACAATGTCTTGAAGTCTATTATTCAGTCCTTCAGAAATTTATTTTCAAATGATCTATAAACCAGTAGAGAAATATTCCACCTATTACTCAGAACTTATCATAAATCCTGGTACAATCCAATCTTGGGGAAATGTAATATAAGAAAACATATAAAGTTTCAAATGTAAAATGAAATTGCAATAATATAAACTATGTCATCAACAGGTTCTCTATGTTAAGTAATGCAGAAATATATCATCCTTTTTCCAAAGTTCTGTGAAACTGAAACAAAATTCTTCCCCCAAAACAACAAAAAAAGTAAATGATAAATAACTACAGTGATTTGCACCCAATTTTTTGGCCAGCCTGTACTGTGTTATCACCCTGCCCCAACCCAACCCAGGTGTTGGAATCAAGAATGACTCTCTGCAGGTAGCTTGTTACCTAGGAACCACATCAAGGTCTTAAGTGTCAGAAAGCAGGCTAGCTTATGAACCTGTATTTGCCTTTCATACTCCCTTGGTTTTATCATCCTTGGAAATAGTCTCATGACAGCTAAGTGAAGAGAAATGAAATAAAGGTTTATCAGGCAGCATTGAATAAGCTAAACACCGAACAGTTAAACAGCAAAAATCAGTGATGATGCGAACAGTAAAAACAAAAATCATTGACAAAAAAATGTGTTTGTTAAATGATCCTTCTCTAGGGTGCCTGGGAGGCTCAGTTGGTTAAGCTCTGCCTTTGGCTCAGGTCATGATCCCAGGGTACTGGGATCAAGCCACACATCGGGCTCCCTGGTCAATAGGAAACCTGCTTCTCCCTGTCCTGCTTTCTCCCCATGATTGTGCTTGCACATGCACTCACTTTCTTTCTCTCTGTCAAATAAATAAATAAAATATTTTTTTTAAAATAAATAATAAACAGATGATCCTACTCTAAATTACTCTAAAGCTGCAAGAAAAGAATGAACAAAACTATTTTCTTTTATTCCTTTATTTCTAACACTATCCAGAATGGGTAAATTGTCCTATTTCAAAGTCCAGTCATTTACTCAAGAAGCCAAAAGCTTCAAGGTAGGATTGATAGAACATGAAATAAGGGTTTGACTGATAGCTGGTAAAGACTTGCTGAGCTGAGCCATTAATTTACCTGATTTCAAGACTCCTAAGTATCCTGTCTACACTTAAAAAATTATTTTCAGAGCTAGAATTATATAAAATATACACAGAATGTTAGGTTTGAGTAGGGGAAAACAATAGTGACATTAAGCCAATCAGCTCAGACATTCATCCACAGAACTAGAATTGTCTGAGCTCATTTTTTAATGAATGCAAGAGTCTTTCATTAAAGCTTCAATATATCATCAAATATTCATTGTCCTTCAGATTTTTAGGAACTAATTTCTAACATGTTCTTCTAATGAAATATTGTGCTTTCGAATTAAGCAAAACTCAGTACAATGTAAGTTGCTTCAGTAGTGGCTTTTTCAATGCTTTGGAATCCTTGAATATTTGCTTTAGCTATAAAGGTGGTGACCCAGTACCCTAATTTTGGTCATCATTTCACAAAAAGCCAATTTAGTAACTTGATTAAAAAAAATTCAAGTACAGAGTCTGAATAGTAAATATTTCTACTCAGAGTGTGAATACAAACATGTTTTCTTAACAGTTTATCCACTGGGAAATATTTTTAGAAATGGGTTGATGCTGTTCTTGCTCTAAGTGCTCCTAGAGCAAAAATGTGTGTGATTTCTTTCAAAACTCAAGAAACAGCATTAATTGAAAAACCAGGTGCCAAGAACATGACAAAATTAAACTGTGCTTCCAAGTGCACTTTGTTTCCTATGTTTTATCTTCCATGAGCTGTTCTGGTCTATGTGCAGTCCCTCAGGGCTCCCCTGTTGCTGGTTCCTTTCATTGCATGTTATACCGTAGATAGGTCCAGAACATTATCTACATAAGCCCAGAGCATTTTAATTAATAAAAAAGAGCATTCAAAAATGTGAAAATCAAGACTTTAAAATGCATAGAGTAGTAATACCAAAGGGAGTATCATTTATTCTGTTGTGGAGTACAGGTGAAGTAGCTTATTGTGGTTGTTGATGCTTTGCAACTCAGAAGGCAAAAATGTCAGAAATCGAAATATCTACAAGTGTCCATTTAAAATGACATGTTGGGAAGGGGAGGAGTTAAGATGGAAGAGAAGTAAGAGGACCCTGGGGTTTCCCTGTCCCTTGAACACAGGTGTACTGAGGTCAGATCAATAGAAACACCCAAGAAATCAATGTGAGGTTGGGAAGAAGGATCGCCACAGTTGGAGGAAGACAGTGTGGCAGGTGCATGGATGTGGATTGGAGAAGGGAACACTTTCAGCAAGGAGAGAAAAAGGAGAGAGGGAGAGAGGGGTTGAGAAAGTGTAGTCTCAGGTTGCTCAAGAAGGAAACCTCATGGAGCACAGACTGGGAAGCTGGAGGATCTGAGTGTCACAGGTATTTTGCAGTCAGTGTGTAGAGCCCAAGCTCTGATTTTGGAAGTGCATGACTTTACCTAGAGTGGATCTGTAGCATGCGCTCCTGGAGGCAGGGAGGTCTCTGGCCCAGGAGCATGTAAAAAGTAGTGTAGGGATCTCCTGGGTCACACTGGGAGAGATCATTCCCCTTCCTAGAGTACATGTGGAAGAGGGTACATTGCCTCTCCAAGGACAAAGGACCCTGTAGGCACCAGCAAATGGCCTTTCATCAGAAGGGGACAAAGGTGGGCCCAGAGGGTAGATAACCAAGTCCCTGCTTTTCGAAGTAATATACCATAGATTCTGAGAATCACGCAGGAGAGCAGACTGTGTTTCTGGGACAAAAGGCACTAGTCAGAGTGCAGCCAGACTCTAATCTGGAGGAGGGATAGGAGGTGAGGACTGGCTCCTTTAAGATTTAGACTTTTAAATCCCAGCCATGTGCCAAAGAAAAAACACAGGAGAGGTGGCCCCTAGATACAACAATGGCTTGCCTTTCTGTGAGGGCTTCCTGACAGAAGGGTTGGGGGACTGAGATCCCCTCTCTAGAAGAGAGTGGGGTGGCACCATTTTACCTACACTATCAGAACAGCTGGACTTCAGAGAGCAACACAGAGGCCCCCAGTGGAGATGAGAGCTGCTTACACCAAACCCTACCTGTGTCTGGCAAGTGCTTTTTTAAAAGGGACAGGATTGACTCAGCCAGCACAGCTGGTCTCTGCCACCAAATGGGCAACATCAGCAACACACTGCAAGCACCAAATCTACAGATCATACAGCACTTCAAAGCGTCCACTTCAGTTCTGGTGGAATTAGGACAAGGCTCTGGGGTTTTTTCTGTCCTTATTCTTTTTTTTTTTTTTTTTTCTTTTAGAATCAAACTTAAAGTTTTTTCTTTGTTAGTTTGTTTCTTCATTTCCTTTTCTCTCTCTCTCTCTCTCTCTCTCTCTTTCGCTCAGGTTTCTTTTTTTCTTTCCTTTCTTTTTCTTTGAAATCAGGTTTATAGTTTTGTTTGTTTTTTTGTCTTTGAGCAATCTTTTTTTTTCTCTTTTTGTTTCTTTCCTTTTTTTCCAGGCATTTTTCAACAAACAAATCAAAGCACACCTAGATAAAGGCTCAAGCACTCCCCACTGCAAGAAAGGAGGAGCTCTACAGAGGACTGACCAGTGGGAAAGAGCAACCCAAAATTAACAGCATTGTGCACACAGCATACACCAGAAACTTCCTGAAGTGCCAAGCCCCTGACAGTCTATGACCTCTTTTAATATAGCATTACTCTGAGGTACAGGAAACATAACAAGGTTTCATAACATGCAAAAGACAGAAACTTAGCCAAAAATGACAAGATGGAGGAATTCTCCCCAAAATAGAGATCAGGAAGCTATCACAGCCAGGTACTTGCTGAAAACAGATATAAGCACTATATGTGAACAAGAATTTAGATCAACAGTCATAAGACTATTAGCTGGACTTCATAACAGCAGAGAAGACACCAGAGAAGCCCTTGCTGCAAACATAAAAGACCTAAAAACTAGTCAGGCTGAAATTAAAAATTGGTATAACTGAGATGTAAAATAGACTGGATATGGTCACAATTAGGACTGAAGAAGATGAGGAGAAAATAGGTGATATAGGAGATAAAATTATAGATAAAATCCTTCTTCAAAAGAAGAGGGAAGGAAAACTATTAGAACATGAGACTTAGGGAACTCAGCAATGCCAAAAGGTAAAATAATATCTGTATCATAGGGGGCATCTGGGTGGCTCATTTGGTTAAGCCTCTGCCTTCAGCTCAGGTCATGATCTCAGGGTCCTGGGGTCAAGCCCCGCACTGGACTCTCTGCTCAGCAGGGAGCCTGCTTCCCCTTCTCTCTACCTGCTTGTGGTCTCTCTCTCTATCAAGTGAATAAATAAAATTTTAAAAAATAATAATAATAACAATAATAACATCTGTATCAGAGGAGTCCCAGAGTGGAAGAGCTGGAGAGAGAGGAAGATTTATTTGAACAAATTATAGCTGAGAAAAACTTCTCTAATCTGGGGAAAGAAACAGGCTTTCAAGTCCAAGAGGCACAGAGAACTACCCTCAATATCAACAAAAACAGGTCAATACCATGACATATCATAGTGAAACTTGCAAAATACAAAGATAAGGAGAGAAATATGAAAGCAGTAAGGGGGGGGGGAGTCCTTAACCTACAAGGGTAGACACATAAGGTTAGCAGCACACCTGTGAGAAAGGACTGGCATGATATATTCAACATGCTAAATGGGAAAAATATGCAGTCAAGAATATTTTACCCAGCAACTATCAATCACAATAGGAGAGATAAAGAGTTTCCAAGAAAAAAAAAAAACTAAAGGAGTTTGTGAACATTAAACCAGCTCTGCAAGAAATATTACAGGGGACCTTTTGAGCAGGAAAGAGAGACCAAAAGTAACAAAGACTAGAAAGGAACAGAAACAATCTATATGAACAGCAACTTTATAGGTAGTACAATGGCACTAGATTCATATCTACCAAAATTACTCTGAATGTAAATGGACTAAATACTCCAATCAAAAGACAGAGGGTATCAGAATAGATGAAAACATAAGATCAATCAATATGCTACATACAAGGGGCCCATTGGTGGCTCAGTCAGTTAAGCATCTGACTTTGGCTCAGTCATGATCCCACAGTCCTGGGATCGAGCTCCATATTGGGCTCCCTGCTCAGCAGGAAGCCTGCTTCTCCCTCTCCCTCTGCCTGCCACTGCCCCAGCTAGTGCTTGCTCGCTTTCTCTCTGTCAAATAAAATAGATAAAATTTTCAAAAATATATATATATGCTGCTTACAAGAGACTCATTCTAGACCCAAAGATACCTCCAGATTGAATGTGAGGGGATGGGCATCAAAAGAAATCTGGAGTAGCCAACTTATAGCAAACAAAATAGATTTTAAACCAAAGATTGTAATAAGAGATGAAGAAGGTCACTATACCATAATAAAAGAGTCTATGCAACAAGACGATCTAACAATTGTAAATATTTATGCCCCTAGCTTGGGAGCAACCAAATTTATAAATCAATTGATAACAAAGAAACTCATTTATAATAATACATTAAGAGTAGGGGACTTTAAGTCCCCAATCACAGCAATGGACAGATCATCTAAACAAAATCAACAAGGAAAAAAGAGCTTTAAATGAATGGCTAGACAAGATGGACTTCATCAATATATTCAGAGCATTCCAACCTAAAGCAGCAGAACACATTCTTTTTAAATGCACATGGAACTTTCTCCAACACAGATCACATACTGGGTCACAAATCAGGCCTCAACCAATACAAAAAACTGAGATCATACCATACGTATTTTCAAATCACAATGCTATGAAACTTGAAGTCAACCACAAGAAGGAATTTGGAAGGACCACAAATACAGGGAGGTTAAAGAATATCCTACTAAAGAATGAATGGGTCAACCAGGAAATTAAAGAGGAATCTTTAAAAAACACAGAAACAAATGAAAATGAAAACATGACAATCCAAAACCTTTGGGAGGCAGAAAAGGTGGTCCCAAGGGGCATGTATATAGCAATATAGGCCTTCCTCAAGAAGCAAGAAAAACCTCAAATATATAAGCTAACCTTACACATAAAGGAGCTAGAAAAAGAACAGCAAATAAAGCCTAAATCCAGCAGGAGAAGGGAAATAATAAAGATTAGATCAGGAATCAATGACATAGAAATAAAAAAAAATAGTAGAACAGGTCAATAAAACTAGGAGCTTATTCTTTGAAAGAATTAAAAATAAATGTATAAAATCAAAACCACAATGAGATATCACCTCACACCAGTCAGAATGGCTAAAATAAACAAGTCAGGAAATGACAGATGCTGGCGAGGATGCGGAAAAAGGGGAACCCTCCTACACTGTTGGTGGGAATGCAAGCTGGTGCAACCACTGTGGAAAACAGCATGGAGGTTCCTCAAAATGTTGAA